>NC_133002.1:29122852-29423534 GCF_048564905.1 Vicugna pacos
ACCAGAGTAAGTGTTTCTCCTGCAACCCGTTCCCTTTGTGCTGGATGAACGAACGTCTATCCACCTACTCAGTTCTGAGAGATAAGTGTGTGTGAAAGCCGTCCTTCACCTAGCTTGAAGGGAACACAAAGTTTCTTTTCAGTTGCCAACCCCACTCCATACATATATATGGGGAGGTACAAGCTCCAAATCGGTTTTACAGTGAAAACGGCAGGCACATCAAACCGGCACTAGGAAACAGACTGAGAAACCAGAGTAAGTGTTTCTCCTGCAACGCGTTCCCTTTGTGCTGGATGAACGAAATTCTCTCCACATGCACAGTTCTGAGAGATAAGTGTGTGTGAAAACCGTCCTTCACCTAGCTTGAAGGGAACACAAAGTTTCTTTTCAGTTGCCAACTCCACTCCATACATATATTTGGGGAGGTACAAGCTCCAACTCGGTTTTACAGTGAAAACGGCAGGCACTTCAAACCGGCACTAGGAAACAAACTGAGATACAAGAGTAAGTGTTTCTCCTGCAACCCGTTCCCTTTGTGCGGGATGAACGAACGTCTCTCCACATGCTCAGTTCTGAGAGATAAGCGCGTGTGAAAGCCGTCTTTCACCTAGCTTGAAGGGAACACAAAGTTTCTTTTCAGTTGCCAAATCCACTCCATACATATATATGGGGAGGTAAAAGCTCCAACTCAGTTTACAGTGAAAACGGCAGGCACTTCAAACCGGCACTTGGAAACAGACTGAGAAACCAGAGTAAGTGTTTCTCCTGCAACCCGTTCCTTTGTGCTGGATGAACGAACGTCTCTCCACATGCTCAGTTCTGGGAGATAAGTGTGTGTGAAAGCCGTCCTTCACCTAGCTTGAAGGGAACACAAAGTTTCTTTTCAGTTGCCAACTCCACTCCATACATATATATGGGGAGGTACAAGCTCCAACTCGGTTTAACAGTGAAAACGGCAGGCACATCAAACCGGCACTAGGAAACAGACTGAGAAACCAGAGTAAGTGTTTCTCCTGCAACCCGTTCCCTTTGTGCTGGATGAACGAACGTCTCTCCACCTGCTCACTTCTGAGAGATAAGTGTGTGTGAAAGCCATCCTTCACCTAGCTTGAAGGGAACACAAAGTTTCTTTTGAGTTGCCAACTCCACTCCATGCATATTAATGGGAGGTACAAGCTCCAAATCGGTTTTACAATGAAAACGGCAGGCACATCAAACCGGCACTAGGAAACAGACTGAGAAACCAGAGTAAGTGTTTCTCCTGCAACGCGTTCCTTTTGTGCTGGATGAACGAAAGTCTCTCCACATGCACAGTTCTGAGAGATAAGTGTGTGTGAAAGCCGTCCTTCACCTAGCTTGAAGGGAACACAAAGTTTCTATTCAGTTGCCAACTCCACTCCATACATATATATGGGGAGGTACAAGCTCCAACTCAGTTTCCAGTGAAAACGGCAGGCACTTCAAACCGGCACAAGGAAACAGACTGAGAAAGCAGAGTAAGTGTTTCCCCTGCAACCCGTTCCCTTTGTGCTGGATGAAAGAACGTCTCTCCACATGCACATTTCTGAGAGATAAGTGTGTGTGAAAGCCGTCCTTCACCTAGCTTGAAGGGAACACAAAGTTTCCTTTCAGTTGCCAACTCCACTCCATACATATATATGGGGAGGTACAAGCTCAAACTCAGTTTTACACTGAAAGCGACAGGCACTTCAAACCGGCACTAGGAAACAGACTGAGAAACCAGAGTAAGTGTTTCTCCTGCAACCCGTTCCCTTTGTGCTGGATGAGCGAATGTCTCTCCACCTGCACAGTTCTGAGAGATAAGTGTGTGCGAAAGCCGTCCTTCACCGAGCTTGATGGGAACACAAAGTTTCTTTTCAGTTGCCAACTCCACTCCATACATATATATGGGGAGGTACAAGCTCCAACTCTGTTTTACAGTGAAAACGGCAGGCACTTCAAACCGGCACTAGAAAAACAGACTGAGAAACCAGAGTAAGTGTTTCACCTGCAACCCGTTCCCTTTGTTCTGGATGAACGAACGTCTCTCCACATGCTCAGTTCTGAGAGATAAGTGTGTGCGAAAGCAGTCCTTCACCTAGCTTGATGGGAACACAAAGTTTCTTTTCAGTTGCCAACTCCACTCCATACATATATATGGGGAGGTACAAGCTCCAACTCGGTTTTACAGTGAAAACGGCAGGCACTTCAAACCAGCACTAGGAAACAGACTGAGAAAGCAGAGTAAGTGTTTCTCCTGCAACCCGTTCCCTTTGTGCTGGATGAACGAACGTCTCTCCACATGCTCAGTTCTGAGAGATAAGTGTGTGCGAAAGCCGTCCTTCACCTAACTTGATGGGAACACAAAGTTTCTTTTCAGTTGCCAACCCCACTCCATACATATATATGGGGAGGTACAAGCTCCAACTCGATTTTACAGTGAAAACGGCAGGCACATCAAACCGGCACTAGGAAACAGACTGAGAAACCAGAGTAAGTGTTTCTCCTGCAACGCGTTCCCTTTGTGCTGGATGAACGAAAGTCTCTCCACATGCACAGTTCTGAGAGATAAGTGTGTGTGAAAACCGTCCTTCACCTAGCTTGAAGGGAACACAAAGTTTCTTTTCAGTTGCCAACTCCACTCCATACATATATATGGGGAGGTACAAGCTCCAACTCGGTTTTACAGTGAAAACGGCAGGCACTTCAAAGCGGCACTAGGAAACAAACTGAGATACAAGAGTAAGTGTTTCTCCTGCAACCCGTTCCCTTTGTGCGGGATGAACGAACGTCTCTCCACATGCTCAGTTCTGAGAGATAAGTGTGTGCGAAAGCAGTCCTTCACCTTGCTTGAAGGGAACACAAAGTTTCTTTTCAGTTGCCAACTCCACTCCATACATATATATGGGGAGGTAAAAGCTCCAACTCAGTTTACAGTGAAAACGGCAGGCACTTCAAACCGGCACTTGGAAACAGACTGAGAAACCAGAGTAAGTGTTTCTCCTGCAACCCGTTCCTTTGTGCTGGATGAACGAACGTCTCTCCACATGCTCAGTTCTGAGAGATAAGTGTGTGTGAAAGCCGTACTTCACCTAGCTTGAAGGGAACACTAATTTTCTTTTCAGTTGCCAACTCCACCCCATACATATATATGGGGAGGTACAAGCTCCAACACGGTTTTACAGTGAAAACGACAGGCACTTCAAACCGGCACTAGGAAACATACTGAGAAACCAGAGTAAGTGTTTCTCCTGCAACCCGTTCCCTTTGTGCTGGATGAACGAACGTCTCTCCACATGCTCAGTTCTGAGAGATAAGTGTGTGTGAAAGCCGTCCTTCACCTAGCTTGAAGGGAACACAAAGTTTCTTTTCAGTTGCCAACTCCACTCCATACATATATATGGGGACGTACAAGCTCCAACTCGGTTTTACAGTGAAAACGGCAGGCACTTCAAACCGGCACTAGGAAACACACTGAGAAACCAGAGTAAGTGTTTCTCCTGCAAACCGTTCCCTTTGTGCTGGATGAACGAACGTCTCTCCACATGCTCAGTTCTGAGAGATAAGTGTGTGTGAAAGCCGACCTTCACCTAGCTTGAAGGGAACACAAAGTTTCTTTTCTGTTACCAAATCCTCTCCATACATATATATGGGGAGGTACAAGCTCCAACTCGCTTTTACAGTGAAAATGGCAGGCACTTCAAACCGGAACTAGGAAACCGACTGAGAAACCAGAGTAAGTGTTTCTCCTGCAACACGTTACTTTTATGCTGGATGAACGAACGTCTCTCCACATGCTCAGTTCTGGGAGATAAGTGTGTGTGAAAGCCGTCCTTCACCTAGCTTGAAGGGAACACAAAGTTTCTTTTCTGTTGAAAACTCCAATCCATACATATATATGGGGAGGTACAAGCTCCAACTCGGTTTAACAGTGAAAACGGCAGGCACATCAAACCGGCACTAGGAAACAGACTGAGAAACCAGAGTCAGTGTTTCTCCTGCAACCCGTTCCCTTTGTGCTGGATGAACGAACGTCTCTACACCTGCTCACTTCTGAGAGATAAGTGTGTGTGAAAGCCATCCTTCACCTAGCTTGAAGGGAACACAAAGTTTCTTTTGAGTTGCCAACTCCACTCCATGCATATTAATGGGGAGGTACAAGCTCCAAATCGGTTTTACAATGAAAACGGCAGGCACATCAAACCGGCACTAGGAAACAGACTGAGAAACCAGAGTAAGTGTTTCTCCTGCAACGCGTTCCTTTTGTGCTGGATGAACGAAAGTCTCTCCACATGCACAGTTCTGAGAGATAAGTGTGTGTGAAAGCCGTCCTTCACCTAGATTGAAGGGAACACAAAGTTTCTATTCAGTTGCCAACTCCACTCCATACATATATATGGGGAGGTACATGCTCCAACTCGGTTTTACAGTGAAAACGGCAGGCACTTCAAACAGGCACTAGAAAAGAAACTGAGAAACCAGAGTAAGTGTTTCTCCTGCAACCAGTTCCCTTTGTGCTGGATGAACGAACGTCTCTCCACATGCTCAGTTCTGAGAGATAAGTGTTTGTGAAAGCCGTCTTTCACCTAGCTTGAAGGGAACACATAGTTTCTATTCAGTTGCCAACTCCACTCCATACATATATATGGGGAGGTACAAGCTCCAACTCAGTTTACAGTGAAAACGGCAGGCACTTCAAACCGGCACTAGGAAACAGACTGAGAAACCAGAGTAAGTGTTTCTCCTGCAACCCGTTCCTTTGTGCTGGATGAACGAACGTCTCTCCACATGCTCAGTTCTGAGAGATAAGTGTGTGTGAAAGCCGTCCTTCCCCTAGCTTGAAGGGAACACAAAGTTTCTTTTCAGATGCCAACTCCACTCCATACATATATATGGCGAGGTACAAGCTCCAACTCGGGTTTACAGTGAAAACGGCAGGCACTTCAAACCGGCACTAGGAAACAGACTGAGAAACCAGAGTAAGTGTTTCTCCTGCAACCCGTTCCCTTTGTGCTGGATGAACGAACGTCTATCCACCTACTCAGTTCTGAGAGATAAGTGTGTGTGAAAGCCGTCCTTCACCTAGCTTGAAGGGAACACAAAGTTTCTTTTCAGTTGCCAACCCCACTCCATACATATATATGGGGAGGTACAAGCTCCAACTCGGTTTAAGGTGAAAACGGCAGGCACATCAAACCGGCACTAGGAAACAGACTGAGAAACCAGAGTAAGTGTTTCTCCCGCAACGCGTTCCATTTGTGCTGGATGAAAGAAAGTCTCTCCACATGCACAGTTCTGAGATATAAGTGTGTGTGAAAGCCGTCCTTCACCTAGCTTGAAGGGAACACAAAGTTTCTTTTCAGTTGCCAACTCCACTCCATACATATATATGGGGAGGTACAAGCTTCAACTCGGTTTTACAGTGAAAACGGTAGGCACTTCAAAGCGGCACTAGGAAACAAACTGAGATATAAGAGTAAGTGTTTCTCCTGCAACCCGTTCCCTTTGTGCGGGATGAACGAACGTCTCTCCACATGCTCAGTTCTGAGAGATAAGCGTGTGTGAAAGCCGTCTTTCACCTAGCTTGAAGGGAACACAAAGTTTCTATTCAGTTGCCAACTCCACTCCATACATATATATGGGGAGGTAAAAGCTCCAACTCAGTTTACAGTGAAAACGGCAGGCACTTCAAACCGGCACTTGGAAACAGACTGAGAAACCAGAGTAAGTGTTTCTCCTGCAACCCGTTCCTTTGTGCTGGATGAACGAACGTCTCTCCACATGCTCAGTTCTGAGAGATAAGTGTGTGTGAAAGCCGTACTTCACCTAGCTTGAAGGGAACACTAATTTTCTTTTCAGTTGCCAAATCCACCCCATACATATATATGGGGAGGTACAAGCTCCAACACGGTTTTACAGTGAAAACGACAGGCACTTCAAACCGGCACTAGGAAACATACTGAGAAACCAGAGTAAGTGTTTCTCCTGCAACCCGTTCCCTTTGTGCTGGATGAACGAACGTCTCTCCACATGCTCAGTTCTGAGAGATAAGTGTGTGTGAAAGCCGTCCTTCACCTAGCTTGAAGGGAACACAAAGTTTCTTTTCAGTTGCCAACTCCACTCCATACATATATATGGGGACGTACAAGCTCCAACTCGGTTTTACACTGAAAACGGCAGGCACTTCAAACCGGCACTAGGAAACACACTGAGAAACCAGAGTAAGTGTTTCTCCTGCAAACCGTTCCCTTTGTGCTGGATGAACGAACGTCTCTCCACATGCTCAGTTCTGAGAGATAAGTGTGTGTGAAAGCCGACCTTCACCTAGCTTGAAGGGAACACAAAGTTTCTTTTCTGTTACCAAATCCTCTCCATACATATATATGGGGAGGTACAAGCTCCAACTCGCTTTTACAGTGAAAATGGCAGGCACTTCAAACCGGAACTAGGAAACCGACTGAGAAACCAGAGTAAGTGTTTCTCCTGCAACACGTTACCTTTGTGCTGGATGAACGAACGTCTCTCCACATGCTCAGTTCTGGGAGATAAGTGTGTGTGAAAGCCGTCCTTCACCTAGCTTGAAGGGAACACAAAGTTTCTTTTCTGTTGAAAACTCCAATCCATACATATATATGGGGAGGTACAAGCTCCAACTCGGTTTAACAGTGAAAACGGCAGGCACATCAAACCGGCACTAGGAAACAGACTGAGAAACCAGAGTCAGTGTTTCTCCTGCAACCCGTTCCCTTTGTGCTGGATGAACGAACGTCTCTACACCTGCTCACTTCTGAGAGATAAGTGTGTGTGAAAGCCATCCTTCACCTAGCTTGAAGGGAACACAAAGTTTCTTTTGAGTTGCCAACTCCACTCCATGCATATTAATGGGGAGCTACAAGCTCCAAATCGGTTTTACAATGAAAACGGCAGGCACATCAAACCGGCACTAGGAAACAGACTGAGAAACCAGAGTAAGTGTTTCTCCTGCAACGCGTTCCTTTTGTGCTGGATGAACGAAAGTCTCTCCACATGCACAGTTCTGAGAGATAAGTGTGTGTGAAAGCCGTCCTTCACCTAGATTGAAGGGAACACAAAGTTTCTATTCAGTTGCCAACTCCACTCCATACATATATATGGGGAGGTACATGCTCCAACTCGGTTTTACAGTGAAAACGGCAGGCACTTCAAACAGGCACTAGGAAAGAAACTGAGAAACCAGAGTAAGTGTTTCTCCTGCAACCAGTTCCCTTTGTGCTGGATGAACGAACGTCTCTCCACATGCTCAGTTCTGAGAGATAAGTGTGTGTGAAAGCCGTCTTTCACCTAGCTTGAAGGGAACACATAGTTTCTATTCAGTTGCCAACTCCACTCCATACATATATATGGGGAGGTACAAGCTCCAACTCAGTTTACAGTGAAAACGGCAGGCACTTCAAACCGGCACTAGGAAACAGACTGAGAAACCAGAGTAAGTGTTTCTCCTGCAACCCGTTCCTTTGTGCTGGATGAACGAACGTCTCTCCACATGCTCAGTTCTGAGAGATAAGTGTGTGTGAAAGCCGTCCTTCCCCTAGCTTGAAGGGAACACAAAGTTTCTTTTCAGATGCCAACTCCACTCCATACATATATATGGCGAGGTACAAGCTCCAACTCGGTTTTACAGTGAAAACGGCAGGCACTTCAAACCGGCACTAGGAAACAGACTGAGAAACCAGAGTAAGTGTTTCTCCTGCAACCCGTTCCCTTTGTGCTGGATGAACGAACGTCTATCCACCTACTCAGTTCTGAGAGATAAGTGTGTGTGAAAGCCGTCCTTCACCTAGCTTGAAGGGAACACAAAGTTTCTTTTCAGTTGCCAACCCCACTCCATACATATATATGGGGAGGTACAAGCTCCAACTCGGTTTAAGGTGAAAACGGCAGGCACATCAAACCGGCACTAGGAAACAGACTGAGAAACCAGAGTAAGTGTTTCTCCCGCAACGCGTTCCATTTGTGCTGGATGAAAGAAAGTCTCTCCACATGCACAGTTCTGAGATATAAGTGTGTGTGAAAGCCGTCCTTCACCTAGCTTGAAGGGAACACAAAGTTTCTTTTCAGTTGCCAACTCCACTCCATACATATATATGGGGAGGTACAAGCTCCAACTCGGTTTTACACTGAAAACGGCAGGCAATTCAAACCGGCACTAGGAAACACACTGAGAAACCAGAGTAAGTGTTTCTCCTGCAAACCGTTCCCTTTGTGCTGGATGAACGAACGTCTCTCCACATGCTCAGTTCTGAGAGATAAGTGTGTGTGAAAGCCGACCTTCACCTAGCTTGAAGGGAACACAAAGTTTCTTTTCTGTTACCAAATCCTCTCCATACATTTATATGGGGAGGTACAAGCTCCAACTCGCTTTTACAGTGAAAATGGCAGGCACTTCAAACCGGCACAAGGAAACAAACTGAGAAACCAGAGTAAGTGTTTCTCCTGCAACCCGTTCCTTTGTGCTGGATGAACGAACGTCTCTCCACATGCTCAGTTCTGAGAGATAAGTGTGTGTGAAAGCCGTCCTTCACCTAGCTTGTAGGGAACACAAAGTTTCTTTTCAGTTGCCAACCCCACTCCATACATATATATGGGGAGGTACAAGCTCCAACTCGGTTTAAGGTGAAAACGGCAGGCACATCAAACCGGCACTAGGAAACAGACTGAGAAACCAAGTAAGTGTTTCTCCCGCAACGCGTTCCATTTGTGCTGGATGAACGAAAGTCTCTCCACATGCACAGTTCTGAGAGATAAGTGTGTGTGAATACCGTCCTTCAGCTAGCTTGAAGGGAACACAAAGTTTCTTTTGAGTTGCCAACTCCACTCCATACATATATATGGGGAGGTACAAGCACCAACACGGTTTTACAGTGAAAACGGCAGGCACTTCAAAGCGGCACTAGGAAACAAACTGAGAGACAAGAGTAAGTGTTTCTCCTGCAACCCGTTCCCTTTTTGCGGGATGAAGGAACGTCTCTCCACATGCTGAGTTCTGAGAGATAAGCGTGTGTGAAAGCCGTCTTTCACCTAGCTTGAAGGGAACACAAAATTTCTATTCAGTTGCCAACTCCACTCCATACATATATATGGGGAGGTAAAAGCTCCAACTCAGTTTACAGTGAAAACGGCAGGCACTTCAAACCGGCACTTGGAAACAGACTGAGAAACCAGAGTAAGTGTTTCTCCTACAACCCGTTCCTTTGTGCTGAATGAACGAACGTCTCTCCACATGCTCAGTTCTGAGAGATAAGTGTGTGTGAAAGCCGTACTTCACCTAGCTTGAAGGGAACACAAAGTTTCTTTTCAGTTGCCAACTCCACCCCATACATATATATGGGGAGGTACAAGCTCCAACACGGTTTTACAGTGAAAACGACAGGCACTTCAAACCGGCACTAGGAAACATACTGAGAAACCAGAGTAAGTGTTTCTCCTGCAACCCGTTCCCTTTGTGCTGGATGAACGAACGTCTCTCCACATGCTCAGTTCTGAGAGATAAGTGTGTGTGAAAGCCGTCCTTCACCTAGCTTGAAGGGAACACAAAGTTTCTTTTCAGTTGCCAACTCCACTCCATACATATATATGGGGAGGTACAAGCTCCAACTCGGTTTTACACTGAAAACGGCAGGCACTTCAAACCGGCACTAGGAAACACACTGAGAAACCAGAGTAAGTGTTTCTCCTGCAAACCGTTCCCTTTGTGCTGGATGAACGAACGTCTCTCCACATGCTCAGTTCTGAGAGATAAGTGTGTGTGAAAGCCGACCTTCACCTAACTTGAAGGGAACACAAAGTTTCTTTTCTGTTACCAAATCCTCTCCATACATATATATGGGGAGGTACAAGCTCCAACTCGCTTTTACAGTGAAAATGGCAGGCACTTCAAACCGGAACTAGGAAACCGACTGAGAAACCAGAGTAAGTGTTTCTCCTGCAACCCGTTACCTTTGTGCTGGATGAACGAACGTCTCTCCACATGCTCAGTTCTGGGAGATAAGTGTGTGTGAAAGCCGTCCTTCACCTAGCTTGAAGGGAACACAAATTTTCTTTTCAGTTGCCAACTCCAATCCATACATATATATGGGGAGGTACAAGCTCCAACTCGGTTTAACAGTGAAAACGGCAGGCACATCAAACCGGCAGTAGGAAACAGACTGAGAAACCAGAGTAAGTGTTTCTCCTGCAACCCGTTCCATTTGTGCTGGATGAACGAAAGTCTCTCCACATGCACAGTTCTGAGAGATAAGTGTGTGTGAAAGCCGTCATTCACCTAGCTTGAAGGGAACACAAAGTTTCTTTTCAGTTGCCAACTCCACTCCATACATATATATGGGGAGGTACAAGCTCCAACTCGGTTTTACAGTGAAAACTGCAGGCACTTCAAACCGGCACAAGGAAACAAACTGAGAAACCAGAGTAAGTGTTTCTCCTGCAACCCGTTCCTTTGTGCTGGATGAACGAACGTCTCTCCACATGCTCAGTTCTGAGAGATAAGTGTGTGTGAAAGCCGACCTTCACCTAGCTTGAAGGGAACACAAAGTTTCTTTTCAGGTGCCAACTCCACTCCATACATATATATGGGGAGGTACAAGCTCCAACTCGCTTTTACAGTGAAAACGGCAGGCACTTCAAACCGGCACTAGGAAACCGACTGAGAAATCAGAGTAAGTGTTTCTCCTGCAACCCGTTACCTTTGTGCTGGATGAACGAACGTCTCTCCACATGCTCAGTTCTGAGAGATAAGTGTGTGTGAAAGCCGACCTTCACCTTGCTTGAAGGGAACACAAAGTTTCTTTTCAGTTGCCAACTCCACTCCATACATATATATAGGGAGGTACAAGCTCCAACTCGGTTTTACAGAGAAAACGGCAGGCACTTCAAACCAGCACTAGGAAACAGACTGAGAAACCAGAGTAAGTGTTTCTCCTGCAACCCGTTTCCTTTGTGCTGGATGAGAGAAGGTCTCTCCACATGCTCAGTTCTGAGAGATAAGTGTGTGTGAAAGCCGTACTTCACCTAGCTTGAAGGGAACACAAAGTTTCTTTTCAGTTGCCAACTCCATTCCATACATATATAGGGCGAGGTACAAGCTCCAACTCGGTTTTACAGTGAAAACGGCAGGCACTTCAAACAAGCACTAGGAAACACACTGAGAAACCAGAGTAAGTGTTTCTCCTGCAGCCCGTTCCCTTTGTGCTGGATGAACGAACGTCTCTCCACATGCTCAGTTCTGAGAGATAAGTGTGTGTGAAAGCCGTCCTTCACCTAGGTTGAAGGAAACACAAAGTTTCTTTTCAGTTGCCAACTCCACTCCTTACATATATATGGGGAGGTAGAAGCTCCAACTCACTTTTACAGTGAAAACGGCAGGCACTTCAAACCGGCACTAGGAAACAGACTGAGAAAGCAGAGTAAGTGTTTCTCCTGCAACCCGTTCCCTTTGTGCTGGATGAACGAACGTCTATCCACCTACTCAGTTCTGAGAGATAAGTGTGTGTGAAAGCCGTCCTTCACCTAGCTTGAAGGAAACACAAAATTTCTTTTCAGTTGCCAACTCCACTCCATACATATATATAGGGAGGTACAAGCTCCAACTCGGTTTTACAGAGAAAACGGCAGGCACTTCAAACCAGCACTAGGAAACAGACTGAGAAACCAGAGTAAGTGTTTCTCCTGCAACACGTTTCCTTTGTGCTGGATGAGAGAAGATCTCTCCACATGCTCAGTTCTGAGAGATAAGTGTGTGTGAAAGCCGTACTTCACCTAGCTTGAAGGGAACACAAAGTTTCTTTTCAGTTGCCAACTCCACTCCATACATATATATGGGGAGGTACAAGCTCCAACTCAGTTTCCAGTGAAAACGGCAGGCACTTCAAACCGGCACTAGGAAACAGACTGAGAAAGCAGAGTAAGTGTTTCTCCTGCAACCCGTTCCCTTTGTGCTGGATGAAAGAACGTCTCTCCACATGCACATTTCTGAGAGATAAGTGTGTGTGAAAGCCGTACTTCACCTAGCTTGAAGGGAACACAAAGTTTCTTTTCAGTTGCCAACTCCACTCCATACATATATATGGGGAGGTACAAGCTCCAACTCGGTTTTACAGTGAACAATTCAGGCACTTCAAACCGGCACTAGGAAACCGACTGAGAAACCAGAGTAAGTGTTTCTCCTGGAATCCGATCCCTTTGTGCTGGATGAAAGAACGTTTCTCCACATGCTCAGTTCTGAGAGATAAGTGTGTGTGAAAGCCGTCCTTCACCTAGCTTGAAGGGAACACAAAGTTTCTTTTCAGTTTCCAACTCCACTCCATACATATATATGGGGAGGTACAAGCTCCAACTCGGCTTTACACTGAAAACGGCAGGCACTTCAAACCGGCACTAGGAAACCGACTGAGAAATCAGAGTAAGTGTTTCTCCTGCAACCCGTTACCTTTGTGCTGGATGAACGAACGTCTCTCCACATGCTCAGTTCTGAGAGATAAATGTGTGTGAAAGCCGACCTTCACCTTGCTTGAAGGGAACACAAAGTTTCTTTTGAGTTGCCAACTCCACTCCATACATATATATAGGGAGGTACAAGCTCCAACTCGGTTTTACAGAGAAAACGGCAGGCACTTCAAACCAGCACTAGGAAACAGACTGAGAAACCAGAGTAAGTGTTTCTCCTGCAACCCGTTTCCTTTGTGCTGGATGAGAGAAGGTCTCTCCACATGCTCAGTTCTGAGAGATAAGTGTGTGTGAAAGCCGTACTTCACCTAGCTTGAAGGGAACACAAAGTTTCTTTTCAGTTGCCAACTCCATTCCATACATATATAGGGAGAGGTACAAGCTCCAACTCGGTTTTACAGTGAAAACGGCAGTCACTTCAAACAAGCACTAGGAAACACACTGAGAAACCAGAGTAAGTGTTTCTCCTGCAGCCCGTTCCCTTTGTGCTGGATGAACGAACGTCTCTCCACATGCTCAGTTCTGAGAGATAAGTGTGTGTGAAAGCCGTCCTTCACCTAGGTTGAAGGAAACACAAAGTTTCTTTTCAGTTGCCAACTCCACTCCTTACATATATATGGGGAGGTAGAAGCTCCAACTCACTTTTACAGTGAAAACGGCAGGCACTTCAAACCGGCACTAGGAAACATACTGAGAAAGCAGAGTAAGTGTTTCTCCTGCAACCCGTTCCCTTTGTGCTGGATGAACGAAAGTCTCTCCACATGCTCAGTTCTGAGGGATAAGTGTGTGTGAAAGCCGACCTTCACCTAGCTTGAAGGGAACACAAAGTTTCTTTTCAGTTGCCAACTCCACTCCATACATATATATGGGGAGGTACAAGCTCCAACTCCGTTTTACAGTGAAAACGGCAGGCACTTCAAACCGGCACTAGGAAACAGACTGAGAAACCAGAGTAAGTGTTTCTCCTGCAACCCGTTCCCTTTGTGCTGGATGAACGAACGTCTATCCACCTACTCAGTTCTGAGAGATAAGTGTGTGTGAAAGCCGTCCTTCACCTAGCTTGAAGGAAACACAACGTTTCTTTACAGTTGCCAACTCCACTCCATACATATATATGGGGAGGTACAAGCTCCAACTCGGTTTTACAGTGAAAACGGCAGGCAAATCAAACCGGCACTAGGAAACAGACTGAGAAACCAGAGTAATTGGTTCTCCTGCAACGCGTTCCCTTTGTGCTGGATGAACGAAAGTCTCTCCACATGCACAGTTCTGAGAGATAAGTGTGTGTGAAAGCCGTCCTTCACCTAGCTTGAAGGGAACACAAAGTTTCTTTTCAGTTGCCAACTCCACTCCATACATATATATGGGGAGGTACAAGCTCCAACTCGGTTTTACAGTGAAAACTGCAGGCACTTCAAACCGGCACAAGGAAACAAACTGAGAAACCAGAGTAAGTGTTTCTCCTGCAACCCGTTCCTTTGTGCTGGATGAACGAACGTCTCTCCACATGCTCAGTTCTGAGAGATAAGTGTGTGTGAAAGCCGACCTTCACCTTGCTTGAAGGGAACACAAAGTTTCTTTTCAGTTGCCAGCTCCACTCCATACATATATATAGGGAGGTACAAGCTCCAACTCGGTTTTACAGAGAAAACGGCAGGCACTTCAAACCAGCACTAGGAAACAGACTGAGAAACCAGAGTAAGTGTTTCTCCTGCAACCCGTTTCCTTTGTGCTGGATGAGAGAAGATCTCTCCACATGCTCAGTTCTGAGAGATGTGTGTGTGAAAGCCGTACTTCACCTAGCTTGAAGGGAACACAAAGTTTCTTTTCAGTTGCCAACACCATTCCATACATATATAGGGCGAGGTACAAGCTCCAACTCGGTTTTACAGTGAAAACGGCAGGCACTTCAAACAAGCACTAGGAAACAGACTGAGAAACCAGAGTAAGTGTTTCTCCTGCAACGCGTTCCTTTTGTGCTGGATGAACGAAAGTCTCTCCACATGCACAGTTCTGAGAGATAAGTGTGTGTGAAAGCCGTCCTTCACGTAGCTTGAAGGGAACACAAAGTTTCTATTCAGTTGCCAACTCCACTCCATACATATATATGGGGAGGTACAAGCTCCAACTCAGTTTCCAGTGAAAACGGCAGGCACTTCAAACCGGCACTAGGAAACAGACTGAGAAAGCAGAGTAAGTGTTTCTCCTGCAACCCGTTCCCTTTGTGCTGGATGAAAGAACGTCTCTCCACATGCACATTTCTGAGAGATAAGTGTGTGTGAAAGCCGTCCTTCACCTAGCTTGAAGGGAACACAAAGTTTCTTTTGAGTTGCCAACTCCACTCCATGCATATTAATGGGGAGGTACAAGCTCCAAATCGGTTTTACAATGAAAACGGCAGGCACATCAAACCGGCACTAAGAAACAGACTGAGAAACCAGAGTAAGTGTTTCTCCTGCAACGCGTTCTTTTTGTGCTGGATGAAAGAAAGTCTCTCCACATGCACAGTTCTGAGAGATAAGTGTGTGTGAAAGCCGTCCTTCACCTAGCTTGAAGGGAACACAAAGTTTCTATTCAGTTGCCAACCCCACTCCATACATATATATGGGGAGGTACAAGCTCCAACTCAGTTTACAGTGAAAACGGCAGGCACTTCAAACCGGCACTAGGAAACAGACTGAGAAACCAGAGTAAGTGTTTCTCCTGCAACCCGTTCCTTTGTGCTGGATGAACGAACGTCTCCCCACATGCTCAGTTCTGAGAGATAAGTGTGTGTGAAAGCCGTCCTTCACCTAGCTTGAAGGGAACACAAAGTTTCTTTTCAGTTGCCAACCCCACTCCATACATATATATGGGGAGGTACAAGCTCCAACTCGGTTTTACAGTGAAAACGGCAGGCACATCAAACCGGCACTAGGAAACAGACTGAGAAACCAGAGTAAGTGTTTCTCCTGCAACGCGTTCCGTTTGTGCTGGATGAACGAAAGTCTCTCCACATGCACAGTTCTGAGAGATAAGTGTGTGTGAAAACCGTCCTTCACCTAGCTTGAAGGGAACACAAAGTTTCTTTTCAGTTGCCAACTCCACTCCATACATATATATGGGGAGGTACAAGCTCCAACTCGGTTTTACAGTGAAAACGGCAGGCACTTCAAACCGGCACTAGGAAACAAACTGAGATACAAGAGTAAGTGTTTCTCCTGCAACCCGTTCCCTTTGTGCGGGATGAACGAACGTCTCTCCACATGCTCAGTTCTGAGAGATAAGCGCGTGTGAAAGCCGTCTTTCACCTAGCTTGAAGGGAACACAAAGTTTCTATTCAGTTGCCAACTCCACTCCATACATATATATGGGGAGGTAAAAGCTCCAACTCAGTTTACAGTGAAAACGGCAGGCACTTCAAACCGGCACTTGGAAACAGACTGAGAAACCAGAGTAAGTGTTTCTCTTGCAACCCTTTCCTTTGTGCTGGATGAACGAACGTCTTTCCACATGCTCAGTTCTGAGAGATAAGTATGTGTGAAAGCCGTACTTCACCTAGCTTGAAGGGAACACAAAGTTTCTTTTCAGTTGCCAACTCCACTCCATACATATATATGGGGAGGTACAAGCTCCAACACGGTTTTACAGTGAAAACGACAGGCACTTCAATCCGGCACTAGGAAACAGCCTGAGAAACCAGAGTAAGTGTTTCTCCTGCAACCCGTTCCCTTTGTGCTGGATGAACGAACGTCTCTCCACATGCTCAGTTCTGAGAGATAAGTGTGTGTGAAAGCCGTCCTTCACCTAGCTTGAAGGGAACACAAAGTTTCTTTTCAGTTGCCAACTCCACTCCATACATATATATGGGGAGGTACAAGCTCCAACTCGGTTTTACACTGAAAACGGCAGACACTTCAAACCGGCACTAGGAAACACACTGAGAAACCAGAGTAAGTGTTTCTCCTGCAAACCGTTCCATTTGTGCTGGATGAACGAACGTCTCTCCACATGCTCAGTTCTGAGAGATAAGTGTGTGTGAAAGCCGAACTTCACCTAGCTTGAAGGAAACACAAAGTTTCTTTTCTGTTACCAAATCCACTCCATACATATATATGGGGAGGTACAAGCTCCAACTCGCTTTTACAGTGAAAATGGCAGGCACTTCAAACCGGAACTAGGAAACCGACTGAGAAACCAGAGTAAGTGTTTCTCCTGCAACCCGTTCCCTTTGTGCTGGATGAACGAACGTCTCTCCACATGCTCAGTTCTGAGAGATAAGTGTGTGTGAAAGCCGTCCTTCACCTAGCTTGAAGGGAACACAAAGTTTCTTTTCAGTTGCCAACTCCACTCCATACATATATATGGGGAGGTACAAGCTCCAACTCGGTTTTACAGTGAACTATTCAGGCACTTCAAACCGGCACTAGGAAACCGACTGAGAAACCAGAGTAAGTGTTTCTCCTGCAATCCGATCCCTTTGTGCTGGATGAAAGAACGTTTCTCCACATGCTCAGTTCTGAGAGATAAGTGTGTGTGAAAGCCGTCCTTCACCTAGCTTGAAGGGAACACAAAATTTCTTTTCAGTTGCCAACTCCACTCCATACATATATATGGGGAGGTACAAGCTCCAACTCAGTTTTACACTGAAAGCGACAGGCACTTCAAACCGGCACTAGGAAACAGACTGAGAAACCAGAGTAAGTGTTTCTCCTGCAACCCGTTCCCTTTGTGCTGGATGAGCGAATGTCTCTCCACCTGCACAGGTCTGAGAGATAAGTGTGTGCGAAAGCCGTCCTTCACCGAGCTTGATGGGAAAACAAAGTTTCTTTTCAGTTGCCAACTCCACTCCATACATATATATGGGGAGGTACAAGCTCCAACTCGGTTTTACAGTGAAAACGGCAGGCACTTCAAACCGGCACTAGAAAAACAGACTGAGAAACCAGAGTAAGTGTTTCACCTGCAACCCGTTCCCTTTGTTCTGGATGAACGAACGTCTCTCCACATGCTCAGTTCTGAGAGATAAGTGTGTGCGAAAGCAGTCCTTCACCTAGCTTGATGGGAACACAAAGTTTCTTTTCAGTTGCCAACTCCACTCCATACATATATATGGGGAGGTACAAGCTCCAACTCGGTTTTACAGTGAAAACGGCAGGCACTTCAAACCAGCACTAGGAAACAGACTGAGAAAGCAGAGTAAGTGTTTCTCCTGCAACCCGTTCCCTTTGTGCTGGATGAACGAACGTCTCTCCACATGCTCAGTTCTGAGAGATAAGTGTGTGCGAAAGCCGTCCTTCACCTAACTTGATGGGAGCACAAAGTTTCTTTTCAGTTGCCAATCCCATTCCATACATATATATGGGGAGGTACAAGCTCCAACTCGATTTTACAGTGAAAACGGCAGGCACATCAAACCGGCACTAGGAAACAGACTGAGAAACCAGAGTAAGTGTTTCTCCTGCAACGCGTTCCCTTTGTGCTGGATGAACGAAAGTCTCTCCACATGCACAGTTCTGAGAGATAAGTGTGTGTGAAAACCGTCCTTCACCTAGCTTGAAGGGAACACAAAGTTTCTTTTCAGTTGCCAACTCCACTCCATACATATATATGGGGAGGTGCAAGCTCCAACTCGGTTTTACAGTGAAAACGACAGGCACTTCAAAGCGGCACTAGGAAACAAACTGAGATACAAGAGTAAGTGTTTCTCCTGCAACCCGTTCCCTTTGTGCGGGATGAACGAACGTCTCTCCACATGCTCAGTTCTGAGAGATAAGCGTGTGTGAAAGCCGTCTTTCACCTAGCTTGAAGGGAACACAAAGTTTCTATTCAGTTGCCAACTCCACTCCATACATATATATGGGGAGGTAAAAGCTCCAACTCAGTTTACAGTGAAAACGGCAGGCACTTCAAACCGGCACTTGGAAACAGACTGAGAAACCAGAGTAAGTGTTTCTCCTGCAACCCGTTCCTTTGTGCTGGATGAACGAACGTCTCTCCACATGCTCAGTTCTGAGAGATAAGTGTGTGTGAAAGCCGTACTTCACCTAGCTTGAAGGGAACACAAAGTTTCTTTTCAGTTGCCAACTCCACCCCATACATATATATGGGGAGGTACAAGCTCCAACACGGTTTTACAGTGAAAACGACAGGCACTTCAAACCGGCACTAAGAAACATACTGAGAAACCAGAGTAAGTGTTTCTCCTGCAACCCGTTCCCTTTGTGCTGGATGAACGAACGTCTCTCCACATGCTCAGTTCTGAGAGATAAGTGTGTGTGAAAGCCGTCCTTCACCTAGCTTGAAGGGAACACAAAGTTTCTTTTCAGTTGCCGACTCCACTCCATACATATATATGGGGAGGTACAAGCTCCAACTCGGTTTTACACTGAAAACGGCAGGCACTTCAAACCGGCACTAGGAAACACACTGAGAAACCAGAGTAAGTGTTTCTCCTGCAAACCGTTCCCTTTGTGCTGGATGAACGAACGTCTCTCCACATGCTCAGTTCTGAGAGATAAGTGTGTGTGAAAGCCGACCTTCACCTAGCTTGAAGGGAACACAAAGTTTCTATTCTGTTACCAAATCCTCTCCATACATATATATGGGGAGGTACAAGCTCCAACTCGCTTTTACAGTGAAAATGGCAGGCACTTCAAACCGGAACTAGGAAACCGACTGAGAAACCAGAGAAAGTGTTTCTCCTGCAACCCGTTACCTTTGTGCTGGATGAACGAACGTCTCTCCACAAGCTCAGTTCTGGGAGATAAGTGTGTGTGAAAGCCGTCCTTCACCTAGCTTGAAGGGAACACAAAGTTTCTTTTCAGTTGCCAACTCCAATCCATAGATATATATGGGGAGGTACAAGCTCCAACTCGGTTTAACAGTGAAAACGGCAGGCACATCAAACCGGCACTAGGAAACAGACTGAGAAACCAGAGTAAGTGTTTCTCCTGCAACCCGTTCCCTTTGTGCTGGATGAACGAACGTCTCTCCACCTGCTCACTTCTGAGAGATAAGTGTGTGTGAAAGCCATCCTTCACCTAGCTTGAAGGGAACACAAAGTTTCTTTTGAGTTGCCAACTCCACTCCATGCATATTAATGGGGAGGTACAAGCTCCAACTCGGTTTTACAGTGAAAACGGCAGGCACATCAAACCGGCACTAAGAAACAGACTGAGAAACCAGAGTAAGTGTTTCTCCTGCAACGCGTTCTTTTTGTGCTGGATGAACGAAAGTCTCTCCACATGCACAGTTCTGAGAGATAAGTGTGTGTGAAAGCCGTCCTTCACCTAGCTTGAAGGGAACACAAAGTTTCTATTCAGTTGCCAACCCCACTCCATACATATATATGGGGAGGTACAAGCTCCAACTCAGTTTACAGTGAAAACGGCAGGCACTTCAAACCGGCACTAGGAAACAGACTGAGAAACCAGAGTAAGTGTTTCTCCTGCAACCCGTTCCTTTGTGCTGGATGAACGAACGTCTCTCCACATGCTCAGTTCTGAGAGATAAGTGTGTGTGAAAGCCGTCCTTCACCTAGCTTGAAGGGAACACAAAGTTTCTTTTCAGTTGCCAACCCCACTCCATACATATATATGGGGAGGTACAAGCTCCAACTCGGTTTTACAGTGAAAACGGCAGGCACATCAAACCGGCACTAGGAAACAGACTGAGAAACCAGAGTAAGTGTTTCTCCTGCAACGCGTTCCGTTTGTGCTGGATGAACGAAAGTCTCTCCACATGCACAGTTCTGAGAGATAAGTGTGTGTGAAAACCGTCCTTCACCTAGCTTGAAGGGAACACAAAGTTTCTTTTCAGTTGCCAACTCCACTCCATACATATATATGGGGAGGTACAAGCTCCAACTCGGTTTTACAGTGAAAACGGCAGGCACTTCAAACCGGCACTAGGAAACAAACTGAGATACAAGAGTAAGTGTTTCTCCTGCAACCCGTTCCCTTTGTGCGGGATGAACGAACGTCTCTCCACATGCTCAGTTCTGAGAGATAAGCGCGTGTGAAAGCCGTCTTTCACCTAGCTTGAAGGGAACACAAAGTTTCTATTCAGTTGCCAACTCCACTCCATACATATATATGGGGAGGTAAAAGCTCCAACTCAGTTTACAGTGAAAACGGCAGGCACTTCAAACCGGAACTAGGAAACCGACTGAGAAACCAGAGTAAGTGTTTCTCCTGCAACCCGTTACCTTTGTGCTGGATGAACGAACGTCTCTCCACATGCTCAGTTCTGGGAGATAAGTGTGTGTGAAAGCCGTCCTTCACCTAGCTTGAAGGGAACACAAAGTTTCTTTTCAGTTGCCAACTCCAATCCATACATATATATGGGGAGGTACAAGCTCCAACTCGGTTTAACAGTGAAAACGGCAGGCACATCAAACCGGCAGTAGGAAACAGACTGAGAAACCAGAGTAAGTGTTTCTCCTGCAACCCGTTCCATTTGTGCTGGATGAACGAAAGTCTCTCCACATGCACAGTTCTGAGAGATAAGTGTGTGTGAAAGCCGTCATTCACCTAGCTTGAAGGGAACACAAAGTTTCTTTTCAGTTGCCAACTCCACTCCATACATATATATGGGGAGGTACAAGCTCCAACTCGGTTTTACAGTGAAAACTGCAGGCACTTCAAACCGGCACAAGGAAACAAACTGAGAAACCAGAGTAAGTGTTTCTCCTGCAACCCGTTCCTTTGTGCTGGATGAACGAACGTCTCTCCACATGCTCAGTTCTGAGAGATAAGTGTGTGTGAAAGCCGACCTTCACCTAGCTTGAAGGGAACACAAAGTTTCTTTTCAGGTGCCAACTCCACTCCATACATATATATGGGGAGGTACAAGCTCCAACTCGCTTTTACAGTGAAAACGGCAGGCACTTCAAACCGGCACTAGGAAACCGACTGAGAAATCAGAGTAAGTGTTTCTCCTGCAACCCGTTACCTTTGTGCTGGATGAACGAACGTCTCTCCACATGCTCAGTTCTGAGAGATAAGTGTGTGTGAAAGCCGACCTTCACCTTGCTTGAAGGGAACACAAAGTTTCTTTTCAGTTGCCAACTCCACTCCATACATATATATAGGGAGGTACAAGCTCCAACTCGGTTTTACAGAGAAAACGGCAGGCACTTCAAACCAGCACTAGGAAACAGACTGAGAAACCAGAGTAAGTGTTTCTCCTGCAACCCGTTTCCTTTGTGCTGGATGAGAGAAGGTCTCTCCACATGCTCAGTTCTGAGAGATAAGTGTGTGTGAAAGCCGTACTTCACCTAGCTTGAAGGGAACACAAAGTTTCTTTTCAGTTGCCAACTCCATTCCATACATATATAGGGCGAGGTACAAGCTCCAACTCGGTTTTACAGTGAAAACGGCAGGCACTTCAAACAAGCACTAGGAAACACACTGAGAAACCAGAGTAAGTGTTTCTCCTGCAGCCCGTTCCCTTTGTGCTGGATGAACGAACGTCTCTCCACATGCTCAGTTCTGAGAGATAAGTGTGTGTGAAAGCCGTCCTTCACCTAGGTTGAAGGAAACACAAAGTTTCTTTTCAGTTGCCAACTCCACTCCTTACATATATATGGGGAGGTAGAAGCTCCAACTCACTTTTACAGTGAAAACGGCAGGCACTTCAAACCGGCACTAGGAAACAGACTGAGAAAGCAGAGTAAGTGTTTCTCCTGCAACCCGTTCCCTTTGTGCTGGATGAACGAACGTCTATCCACCTACTCAGTTCTGAGAGATAAGTGTGTGTGAAAGCCGTCCTTCACCTAGCTTGAAGGAAACACAAAATTTCTTTTCAGTTGCCAACTCCACTCCATACATATATATAGGGAGGTACAAGCTCCAACTCGGTTTTACAGAGAAAACGGCAGGCACTTCAAACCAGCACTAGGAAACAGACTGAGAAACCAGAGTAAGTGTTTCTCCTGCAACACGTTTCCTTTGTGCTGGATGAGAGAAGATCTCTCCACATGCTCAGTTCTGAGAGATAAGTGTGTGTGAAAGCCGTACTTCACCTAGCTTGAAGGGAACACAAAGTTTCTTTTCAGTTGCCAACTCCACTCCATACATATATATGGGGAGGTACAAGCTCCAACTCAGTTTCCAGTGAAAACGGCAGGCACTTCAAACCGGCACTAGGAAACAGACTGAGAAAGCAGAGTAAGTGTTTCTCCTGCAACCCGTTCCCTTTGTGCTGGATGAAAGAACGTCTCTCCACATGCACATTTCTGAGAGATAAGTGTGTGTGAAAGCCGTACTTCACCTAGCTTGAAGGGAACACAAAGTTTCTTTTCAGTTGCCAACTCCACTCCATACATATATATGGGGAGGTACAAGCTCCAACTCGGTTTTACAGTGAACAATTCAGGCACTTCAAACCGGCACTAGGAAACCGACTGAGAAACCAGAGTAAGTGTTTCTCCTGGAATCCGATCCCTTTGTGCTGGATGAAAGAACGTTTCTCCACATGCTCAGTTCTGAGAGATAAGTGTGTGTGAAAGCCGTCCTTCACCTAGCTTGAAGGGAACACAAAGTTTCTTTTCAGTTTCCAACTCCACTCCATACATATATATGGGGAGGTACAAGCTCCAACTCGGCTTTACACTGAAAACGGCAGGCACTTCAAACCGGCACTAGGAAACCGACTGAGAAATCAGAGTAAGTGTTTCTCCTGCAACCCGTTACCTTTGTGCTGGATGAACGAACGTCTCTCCACATGCTCAGTTCTGAGAGATAAGTGTGTGTGAAAGCCGACCTTCACCTTGCTTGAAGGGAACACAAAGTTTCTTTTGAGTTGCCAACTCCACTCCATACATATATATAGGGAGGTACAAGCTCCAACTCGGTTTTACAGAGAAAACGGCAGGCACTTCAAACCAGCACTAGGAAACAGACTGAGAAACCAGAGTAAGTGTTTCTCCTGCAACCCGTTTCCTTTGTGCTGGATGAGAGAAGGTCTCTCCACATGCTCAGTTCTGAGAGATAAGTGTGTGTGAAAGCCGTACTTCACCTAGCTTGAAGGGAACACAAAGTTTCTTTTCAGTTGCCAACTCCATTCCATACATATATAGGGAGAGGTACAAGCTCCAACTCGGTTTTACAGTGAAAACGGCAGGCACTTCAAACAAGCACTAGGAAACACACTGAGAAACCAGAGTAAGTGTTTCTCCTGCAGCCCGTTCCCTTTGTGCTGGATGAACGAACGTCTCTCCACATGCTCAGTTCTGAGAGATAAGTGTGTGTGAAAGCCGTCCTTCACCTAGGTTGAAGGAAACACAAAGTTTCTTTTCAGTTGCCAACTCCACTCCTTACATATATATGGGGAGGTAGAAGCTCCAACTCACTTTTACAGTGAAAACGGCAGGCACTTCAAACCGGCACTAGGAAACATACTGAGAAAGCAGAGTAAGTGTTTCTCCTGCAACCCGTTCCCTTTGTGCTGGATGAACGAAAGTCTCTCCACATGCTCAGTTCTGAGGGATAAGTGTGTGTGAAAGCCGACCTTCACCTAGCTTGAAGGGAACACAAAGTTTCTTTTCAGTTGCCAACTCCACTCCATACATATATATGGGGAGGTACAAGCTCCAACTCCGTTTTACAGTGAAAACGGCAGGCACTTCAAACCGGCACTAGGAAACAGACTGAGAAACCAGAGTAAGTGTTTCTCCTGCAACCCGTTCCCTTTGTGCTGGATGAACGAACGTCTATCCACCTACTCAGTTCTGAGAGATAAGTGTGTGTGAAAGCCGTCCTTCACCTAGCTTGAAGGAAACACAACGTTTCTTTACAGTTGCCAACTCCACTCCATACATATATATGGGGAGGTACAAGCTCCAACTCGGTTTTACAGTGAAAACGGCAGGCAAATCAAACCGGCACTAGGAAACAGACTGAGAAACCAGAGTAATTGTTTCTCCTGCAACGCGTTCCCTTTGTGCTGGATGAACGAAAGTCTCTCCACATGCACAGTTCTGAGAGATAAGTGTGTGTGAAAGCCGTCCTTCACCTAGCTTGAAGGGAACACAAAGTTTCTTTTCAGTTGCCAACTCCACTCCATACATATATATGGGGAGGTACAAGCTCCAACTCGGTTTTACAGTGAAAACTGCAGGCACTTCAAACCGGCACAAGGAAACAAACTGAGAAAGCAGAGTAAGTGTTTCTCCTGCAACCCGTTCCTTTGTGCTGGATGAACGAACGTCTCTCCACATGCTCAGTTCTGAGAGATAAGTGTGTGTGAAAGCCGACCTTCACCTTGCTTGAAGGGAACACAAAGTTTCTTTTCAGTTGCCAGCTCCACTCCATACATATATATAGGGAGGTACAAGCTCCAACTCGGTTTTACAGAGAAAACGGCAGGCACTTCAAACCAGCACTAGGAAACAGACTGAGAAACCAGAGTAAGTGTTTCTCCTGCAACCCGTTTCCTTTGTGCTGGATGAGAGAAGATCTCTCCACATGCTCAGTTCTGAGAGATGTGTGTGTGAAAGCCGTACTTCACCTAGCTTGAAGGGAACACAAAGTTTCTTTTCAGTTGCCAACACCATTCCATACATATATAGGGCGAGGTACAAGCTCCAACTCGGTTTTACAGTGAAAACGGCAGGCACTTCAAACAAGCACTAGGAAACAGACTGAGAAACCAGAGTAAGTGTTTCTCCTGCAACGCGTTCCTTTTGTGCTGGATGAACGAAAGTCTCTCCACATGCACAGTTCTGAGAGATAAGTGTGTGTGAAAGCCGTCCTTCACCTAGCTTGAAGGGAACACAAAGTTTCTATTCAGTTGCCAACTCCACTCCATACATATATATGGGGAGGTACAAGCTCCAACTCAGTTTCCAGTGAAAACGGCAGGCACTTCAAACCGGCACTAGGAAACAGACTGAGAAAGCAGAGTAAGTGTTTCTCCTGCAACCCGTTCCCTTTGTGCTGGATGAAAGAACGTCTCTCCACATGCACATTTCTGAGAGATAAGTGTGTGTGAAAGCCGTCCTTCACCGAGCTTGAAGGGAACACAAAGTTTCTTTTGAGTTGCCAACTCCACTCCATGCATATTAATGGGGAGGTACAAGCTCCAAATCGGTTTTACAATGAAAACGGCAGGCACATCAAACCGGCACTAAGAAACAGACTGAGAAACCAGAGTAAGTGTTTCTCCTGCAACGCGTTCTTTTTGTGCTGGATGAAAGAAAGTCTCTCCACATGCACAGTTCTGAGAGATAAGTGTGTGTGAAAGCCGTCCTTCACCTAGCTTGAAGGGAACACAAAGTTTCTATTCAGTTGCCAACCCCACTCCATACATATATATGGGGAGGTACAAGCTCCAACTCAGTTTACAGTGAAAACGGCAGGCACTTCAAACCGGCACTAGGAAACAGACTGAGAAACCAGAGTAAGTGTTTCTCCTGCAACCCGTTCCTTTGTGCTGGATGAACGAACGTCTCCCCACATGCTCAGTTCTGAGAGATAAGTGTGTGTGAAAGCCGTCCTTCACCTAGCTTGAAGGGAACACAAAGTTTCTTTTCAGTTGCCAACCCCACTCCATACATATATATGGGGAGGTACAAGCTCCAACTCGGTTTTACAGTGAAAACGGCAGGCACATCAAACCGGCACTAGGAAACAGACTGAGAAACCAGAGTAAGTGTTTCTCCTGCAACGCGTTCCGTTTGTGCTGGATGAACGAAAGTCTCTCCACATGCACAGTTCTGAGAGATAAGTGTGTGTGAAAACCGTCCTTCACCTAGCTTGAAGGGAACACAAAGTTTCTTTTCAGTTGCCAACTCCACTCCATACATATATATGGGGAGGTACAAGCTCCAACTCGGTTTTACAGTGAAAACGGCAGGCACTTCAAACCGGCACTAGGAAACAAACTGAGATACAAGAGTAAGTGTTTCTCCTGCAACCCGTTCCCTTTGTGCGGGATGAACGAACGTCTCTCCACATGCTCAGTTCTGAGAGATAAGCGCGTGTGAAAGCCGTCTTTCACCTAGCTTGAAGGGAACACAAAGTTTCTATTCAGTTGCCAACTCCACTCCATACATATATATGGGGAGGTAAAAGCTCCAACTCAGTTTACAGTGAAAACGGCAGGCACTTCAAACCGGCACTTGGAAACAGACTGAGAAACCAGAGTAAGTGTTTCTCTTGCAACCCTTTCCTTTGTGCTGGATGAACGAACGTCTTTCCACATGCTCAGTTCTGAGAGATAAGTATGTGTGAAAGCCGTACTTCACCTAGCTTGAAGGGAACACAAAGTTTCTTTTCAGTTGCCAACTCCACTCCATACATATATATGGGGAGGTACAAGCTCCAACACGGTTTTACAGTGAAAACGACAGGCACTTCAATCCGGCACTAGGAAACAGCCTGAGAAACCAGAGTAAGTGTTTCTCCTGCAACCCGTTCCCTTTGTGCTGGATGAACGAACGTCTCTCCACATGCTCAGTTCTGAGAGATAAGTGTGTGTGAAAGCCGTCCTTCACCTAGCTTGAAGGGAACACAAAGTTTCTTTTCAGTTGCCAACTCCACTCCATACATATATATGGGGAGGTACAAGCTCCAACTCGGTTTTACACTGAAAACGGCAGACACTTCAAACCGGCACTAGGAAACACACTGAGAAACCAGAGTAAGTGTTTCTCCTGCAAACCGTTCCATTTGTGCTGGATGAACGAACGTCTCTCCACATGCTCAGTTCTGAGAGATAAGTGTGTGTGAAAGCCGAACTTCACCTAGCTTGAAGGAAACACAAAGTTTCTTTTCTGTTACCAAATCCACTCCATACATATATATGGGGAGGTACAAGCTCCAACTCGCTTTTACAGTGAAAATGGCAGGCACTTCAAACCGGAACTAGGAAACCGACTGAGAAACCAGAGTAAGTGTTTCTCCTGCAACCCGTTCCCTTTGTGCTGGATGAACGAACGTCTCTCCACATGCTCAGTTCTGAGAGATAAGTGTGTGTGAAAGCCGTCCTTCACCTAGCTTGAAGGGAACACAAAGTTTCTTTTCAGTTGCCAACTCCACTCCATACATATATATGGGGAGGTACAAGCTCCAACTCGGTTTTACAGTGAACTATTCAGGCACTTCAAACCGGCACTAGGAAACCGACTGAGAAACCAGAGTAAGTGTTTCTCCTGCAATCCGATCCCTTTGTGCTGGATGAAAGAACGTTTCTCCACATGCTCAGTTCTGAGAGATAAGTGTGTGTGAAAGCCGTCCTTCACCTAGCTTGAAGGGAACACAAAATTTCTTTTCAGTTGCCAACTCCACTCCATACATATATATGGGGAGGTACAAGCTCCAACTCAGTTTTACACTGAAAGCGACAGGCACTTCAAACCGGCACTAGGAAACAGACTGAGAAACCAGAGTAAGTGTTTCTCCTGCAACCCGTTCCCTTTGTGCTGGATGAGCGAATGTCTCTCCACCTGCACAGGTCTGAGAGATAAGTGTGTGCGAAAGCCGTCCTTCACCGAGCTTGATGGGAAAACAAAGTTTCTTTTCAGTTGCCAACTCCACTCCATACATATATATGGGGAGGTACAAGCTCCAACTCGGTTTTACAGTGAAAACGGCAGGCACTTCAAACCGGCACTAGAAAAACAGACTGAGAAACCAGAGTAAGTGTTTCACCTGCAACCCGTTCCCTTTGTTCTGGATGAACGAACGTCTCTCCACATGCTCAGTTCTGAGAGATAAGTGTGTGCGAAAGCAGTCCTTCACCTAGCTTGATGGGAACACAAAGATTCTTTTCAGTTGCCAACTCCACTCCATACATATATATGGGGAGGTACAAGCTCCAACTCGGTTTTACAGTGAAAACGGCAGGCACTTCAAACCAGCACTAGGAAACAGACTGAGAAAGCAGAGTAAGTGTTTCTCCTGCAACCCGTTCCCTTTGTGCTGGATGAACGAACGTCTCTCCACATGCTCAGTTCTGAGAGATAAGTGTGTGCGAAAGCCGTCCTTCACCTAACTTGATGGGAGCACAAAGTTTCTTTTCAGTTGCCAATCCCATTCCATACATATATATGGGGAGGTACAAGCTCCAACTCGATTTTACAGTGAAAACGGCAGGCACATCAAACCGGCACTAGGAAACAGACTGAGAAACCAGAGTAAGTGTTTCTCCTGCAACGCGTTCCCTTTGTGCTGGATGAACGAAAGTCTCTCCACATGCACAGTTCTGAGAGATAAGTGTGTGTGAAAACCGTCCTTCACCTAGCTTGAAGGGAACACAAAGTTTCTTTTCAGTTGCCAACTCCACTCCATACATATATATGGGGAGGTGCAAGCTCCAACTCGGTTTTACAGTGAAAACGACAGGCACTTCAAAGCGGCACTAGGAAACAAACTGAGATACAAGAGTAAGTGTTTCTCCTGCAACCCGTTCCCTTTGTGCGGGATGAACGAACGTCTCTCCACATGCTCAGTTCTGAGAGATAAGCGTGTGTGAAAGCCGTCTTTCACCTAGCTTGAAGGGAACACAAAGTTTCTATTCAGTTGCCAACTCCACTCCATACATATATATGGGGAGGTAAAAGCTCCAACTCAGTTTACAGTGAAAACGGCAGGCACTTCAAACCGGCACTTGGAAACAGACTGAGAAACCAGAGTAAGTGTTTCTCCTGCAACCCGTTCCTTTGTGCTGGATGAACGAACGTCTCTCCACATGCTCAGTTCTGAGAGATAAGTGTGTGTGAAAGCCGTACTTCACCTAGCTTGAAGGGAACACAAAGTTTCTTTTCAGTTGCCAACTCCACCCCATACATATATATGGGGAGGTACAAGCTCCAACACGGTTTTACAGTGAAAACGACAGGCACTTCAAACCGGCACTAAGAAACATACTGAGAAACCAGAGTAAGTGTTTCTCCTGCAACCCGTTCCCTTTGTGCTGGATGAACGAACGTCTCTCCACATGCTCAGTTCTGAGAGATAAGTGTGTGTGAAAGCCGTCCTTCACCTAGCTTGAAGGGAACACAAAGTTTCTTTTCAGTTGCCGACTCCACTCCATACATATATATGGGGAGGTACAAGCTCCAACTCGGTTTTACACTGAAAACGGCAGGCACTTCAAACCGGCACTAGGAAACACACTGAGAAACCAGAGTAAGTGTTTCTCCTGCAAACCGTTCCCTTTGTGCTGGATGAACGAACGTCTCTCCACATGCTCAGTTCTGAGAGATAAGTGTGTGTGAAAGCCGACCTTCACCTAGCTTGAAGGGAACACAAAGTTTCTATTCTGTTACCAAATCCTCTCCATACATATATATGGGGAGGTACAAGAGCCAACTCGCTTTTACAGTGAAAATGGCAGGCACTTCAAACCGGAACTAGGAAACCGACTGAGAAACCAGAGAAAGTGTTTCTCCTGCAACCCGTTACCTTTGTGCTGGATGAACGAACGTCTCTCCACAAGCTCAGTTCTGGGAGATAAGTGTGTGTGAAAGCCGTCCTTCACCTAGCTTGAAGGGAACACAAAGTTTCTTTTCAGTTGCCAACTCCAATCCATAGATATATATGGGGAGATACAAGCTCCAACTCGGTTTAACAGTGAAAACGGCAGGCACATCAAACCGGCACTAGGAAACAGACTGAGAAACCAGAGTAAGTGTTTCTCCTGCAACCCGTTCCCTTTGTGCTGGATGAACGAACGTCTCTCCACCTGCTCACTTCTGAGAGATAAGTGTGTGTGAAAGCCATCCTTCACCTAGCTTGAAGGGAACACAAAGTTTCTTTTGAGTTGCCAACTCCACTCCATGCATATTAATGGGGAGGTACAAGCTCCAACTCGGTTTTACAGTGAAAACGGCAGGCACATCAAACCGGCACTAAGAAACAGACTGAGAAACCAGAGTAAGTGTTTCTCCTGCAACGCGTTCTTTTTGTGCTGGATGAACGAAAGTCTCTCCACATGCACAGTTCTGAGAGATAAGTGTGTGTGAAAGCCGTCCTTCACCTAGCTTGAAGGGAACACAAAGTTTCTATTCAGTTGCCAACCCCACTCCATACATATATATGGGGAGGTACAAGCTCCAACTCAGTTTACAGTGAAAACGGCAGGCACTTCAAACCGGCACTAGGAAACAGACTGAGAAACCAGAGTAAGTGTTTCTCCTGCAACCCGTTCCTTTGTGCTGGATGAACGAACGTCTCTCCACATGCTCAGTTCTGAGAGATAAGTGTGTGTGAAAGCCGTCCTTCACCTAGCTTGAAGGGAACACAAAGTTTCTTTTCAGTTGCCAACTCCACTCCATACATATATATGGGGAGGTACAAGCTCCAACTCGGTTTTACAGTGAAAACGGCAGGCACTTCAAACCGGCACTAGGAAACAAACTGAGATACAAGAGTAAGTGTTTCTCCTGCAACCCGTTCCCTTTGTGCGGGATGAACGAACGTCTCTCCACATGCTCAGTTCTGAGAGATAAGCGCGTGTGAAAGCCGTCTTTCACCTAGCTTGAAGGGAACACAAAGTTTCTATTCAGTTGCCAACTCCACTCCATACATATATATGGGGAGGTAAAAGCTCCAACTCAGTTTACAGTGAAAACGGCAGGCACTTCAAACCGGCACTTGGAAACAGACTGAGAAACCAGAGTAAGTGTTTCTCTTGCAACCCTTTCCTTTGTGCTGGATGAACGAACGTCTTTCCACATGCTCAGTTCTGAGAGATAAGTATGTGTGAAAGCCGTACTTCACCTAGCTTGAAGGGAACACAAAGTTTCTTTTCAGTTGCCAACTCCACTCCATACATATATATGGGGAGGTACAAGCTCCAACACGGTTTTACAGTGAAAACGACAGGCACTTCAATCCGGCACTAGGAAACAGCCTGAGAAACCAGAGTAAGTGTTTCTCCTGCAACCCGTTCCCTTTGTGCTGGATGAACGAACGTCTCTCCACATGCTCAGTTCTGAGAGATAAGTGTGTGTGAAAGCCGTCCTTCACCTAGCTTGAAGGAAACACAAAGTTTCTTTTCAGTTGCCAACTCCACTCCATACATATATATGGGGAGGTACAAGCTCCAACTCGGTTTTACACTGAAAACGGCAGACACTTCAAACCGGCACTAGGAAACACACTGAGAAACCAGAGTAAGTGTTTCTCCTGCAAACCGTTCCATTTGTGCTGGATGAATGAACGTCTCTCCACATGCTCAGTTCTGAGAGATAAGTGTGTGTGAAAGCCGAACTTCACCTAGCTTGAAGGAAACACAAAGTTTCTTTTCTGTTACCAAATCCACTCCATACATATATATGGGGAGGTACAAGCTCCAACTCGCTTTTACAGTGAAAATGGCAGGCACTTCAAACCGGAACTAGGAAACCGACTGAGAAACCAGAGTAAGTGTTTCTCCTGCAACCCGTTCCCTTTGTGCTGGATGAACGAACGTCTCTCCACATGCTCAGTTCTGAGAGATAAGTGTGTGTGAAAGCCGTCCTTCACCTAGCTTGAAGGGAACACAAAGTTTCTTTTCAGTTGCCAACTCCACTCCATACATATATATGGGGAGGTACAAGCTCCAACTCGGTTTTACAGTGAACTATTCAGGCACTTCAAACCGGCACTAGGAAACCGACTGAGAAACCAGAGTAAGTGTTTCTCCTGCAATCCGATCCCTTTGTGCTGGATGAAAGAACGTTTCTCCACATGCTCAGTTCTGAGAGATAAGTGTGTGTGAAAGCCGTCCTTCACCTAGCTTGAAGGGAACACAAAATTTCTTTTCAGTTGCCAACTCCACTCCATACATATATATGGGGAGGTACAAGCTCCAACTCAGTTTTACACTGAAAGCGACAGGCACTTCAAACCGGCACTAGGAAACAGACTGAGAAACCAGAGTAAGTGTTTCTCCTGCAACCCGTTCCCTTTGTGCTGGATGAGCGAATGTCTCTCCACCTGCACAGGTCTGAGAGATAAGTGTGTGCGAAAGCCGTCCTTCACCGAGCTTGATGGGAAAACAAAGTTTCTTTTCAGTTGCCAACTCCACTCCATACATATATATGGGGAGGTACAAGCTCCAACTCGGTTTTACAGTGAAAACGGCAGGCACTTCAAACCGGCACTAGAAAAACAGACTGAGAAACCAGAGTAAGTGTTTCACCTGCAACCCGTTCCCTTTGTTCTGGATGAACGAACGTCTCTCCACATGCTCAGTTCTGAGAGATAAGTGTGTGCGAAAGCAGTCCTTCACCTAGCTTGATGGGAACACAAAGTTTCTTTTCAGTTGCCAACTCCACTCCATACATATATATGGGGAGGTACAAGCTCCAACTCGGTTTTACAGTGAAAATGGCAGGCACTTCCAACCAGCACTAGGAAACAGACTGAGAAAGCAGAGTAAGTGTTTCTCCTGCAACCCGTTCCCTTTGTGCTGGATGAACGAACGTCTCTCCACATGCTCAGTTCTGAGAGATAAGTGTGTGCGAAAGCCGTCCTTCACCTAACTTGATGGGAGCACAAAGTTTCTTTTCAGTTGCCAATCCCATTCCATACATATATATGGGGAGGTACAAGCTCCAACTCGATTTTACAGTGAAAACGGCAGGCACATCAAACCGGCACTAGGAAACAGACTGAGAAACCAGAGTAAGTGTTTCTCCTGCAACGCGTTCCCTTTGTGCTGGATGAACGAAAGTCTCTCCACATGCACAGTTCTGAGAGATAAGTGTGTGTGAAAACCGTCCTTCACCTAGCTTGAAGGGAACACAAAGTTTCTTTTCAGTTGCCAACTCCACTCCATACATATATATGGGGAGGTGCAAGCTCCAACTCGGTTTTACAGTGAAAACGGCAGGCACTTCAAAGCGGCACTAGGAAACAAACTGAGATACAAGAGTAAGTGTTTCTCCTGCAACCCGTTCCCTTTGTGCGGGATGAACGAACGTCTCTCCACATGCTCAGTTCTGAGAGATAAGCGTGTGTGAAAGCCGTCTTTCACCTAGCTTGAAGGGAACACAAAGTTTCTATTCAGTTGCCAACTCCACTCCATACATATATATGGGGAGGTAAAAGCTCCAACTCAGTTTACAGTGAAAACGGCAGGCACATCAAACCGGCACTTGGAAACAGACTGAGAAACCAGAGTAAGTGTTTCTCCTGCAACCCGTTCCTTTGTGCTGGATGAACGAACGTCTCTCCACATGCTCAGTTCTGAGAGATAAGTGTGTGTGAAAGCCGTACTTCACCTAGCTTGAAGGGAACACAAAGTTTCTTTTCAGTTGCCAACTCCACCCCATACATATATATGGGGAGGTACAAGCTCCAACACGGTTTTACAGTGAAAACGGCAGGCACTTCAAACCGGCACTAGGAAACAGACTGAGAAACCAGAGTAAGTGTTTCTCCTGCAACCCGTTCCTTTGTGCTGGATGAACGAACGTCTCTCCACATGCTCAGTTCTGAGAGATAAGTGTGTGTGAAAGCCGTACTTCACCTAGCTTGAAGGGAACACAAAGTTTCTTTTCAGTTGCCAACTCCACTCCATACATATATATGGGGAGGTACAAGCTCCAAGTCGGTTTTACAGTGAAAACGGCAGGCACTTCAAACCGGCACTAGGAAACAGACTAAGAAGCCAGAGTAAGTGTTTCTCCTGCAACCCGTTCCCTTTGTGCTGGATGAACGAACGTCTATCCACCTACTCAGTTCTGAGAGATAAGTGTGTGTCAAAGCCGTCCTTCACCTAGCTTGAAGGGAACACAAAGTTTCTTTTCAGTTGCCAACCCCACTCCATACATATATATGGGGAGGTACAAGCTCCAACTCGGTTTTACAGTGAACAATTCAGGCACTTCAAACCGGCAATAGGAAACCGACTGAGAAACCAGAGTAAGTGTTTCTCCTGCAATCCGATCCCTTTGTGCTGGATGAAAGAACGTTTCTCCACATGCTCAGTTCTGAGAGATAAGTGTGTGTGAAAGCCGTCCTTCACCTAGCTTGAAGGGAACACAAAGTTTCTTTTCAGTTGCCAACTCCACTCCATACATATATATGGGGAGGTACAAGCTCCAACTCAGTTTTACACTGAAAGCGACAAGCACTTCAAACCGGCACTAGGAAACAGACTGAGAAACCAGAGTAAGTGTTTCTCCTGCAACCCGTTCCTTTTGTGCTGGATGAGCGAATGTCTCTCCACCTGCTCAGTTCTGAGAGATAAGTGTGTGCGAAAGCCGTCCTTCACCGAGCTTGATGGGAACACAAAGTTTCTTTTCAGTTGCCAACTCCACTCCATACATATATATGGGGAGGTACAAGCTCCAATCGGTTTTACAGTGAAAACGGCAGGCACTTGAAACCGGCACTAGAAAAACAGACTGAGAAACCAGAGTAAGTGTTTCTCCTGCAACCAGTTCAATTTGTGCTGGATGAACGAACGTCTCTCCACATGCTCCGTTCTGAGAGATAAGTGTGTGTGAAAGCCGTCCTTCACATAGCTAGAAGGGAACACAAAGTTTCTTTTCAGTTGCCAACTCCACTCCATATATATATGGGGAGGTAGAAGCTCCAACTCACTTTTACAGTGAAAACGGCAGGCACTTCAAACCGGCACTAGGAAACAGACTGAGAAAGCAGAGTAAGTGTTTCTCCTGCAACCCGTACACTTTGTGCTGGATGAACGAACGTCTCTCCACATGCTCAGTTCTGAGAGATAAGTGTGTGTGAAAGCCATCCTTCAACTAGCTTGAAGGGAACACAAAGTTTCTTTTCAGTTGCCAACTCCACTCCATACATATATATGAGGAGGTACAAGCTCCAACTCGGTTTTACATTGAAAACGGCAGGCACTTCAAACCGGCACTAGGAAACAGACTGAGAAACCAGAGTAAGTGTTTCTCCTGCAACCCGTTCCCTTTGTGCTGGATGAACGAACGTCTATCCACCTACTCAGTTCTGAGAGATAAGTGTGTGTGAAAGCCGTCCTTCACCTAGCTTGAAGGGAACACAAAGTTTCTTTTCAGTTGCCAACCCCACTCCATACATATATATGGGGAGGTACAAGCTCCAACTCGGTTTTACAGTGAAAACGGCAGGCACATCAAACCGGCACTAGGAAACAGACTGAGAAACCAGAGTAAGTGTTTCTCCTGCAACGCGTTCCCTTTGTGCTGGATGAACGAAAGTCTCTCCACATGCACAGTTCTGAGAGATAAGTGTGTGTGAAAACCGTCTTTCACCTAGCTTGAAGGGAACACAAAGTTTCTTTTCAGTTGCCAACTCCACTCCATACATATATATGGGGAGGTACAAGCTCCAACTCGGTTTTACAGTGAAAACGGCAGGCACTTCAAACCGGCACTAGGAAACAAATTGAGATACAAGAGTAAGTGTTTCTCCTGCAACCCGTTCCCTTTGTGCGGGATGAACGAACGTCTCTCCACATGCTCAGTTCTGAGAGATAAGCGCGTGTGAAAGCCGTCTTTCACCTAGATTGAAGGGAACACAAAGTTTCTATTCAGTTGCCAACTCCAGTCCATACATATATATGGGGAGGTAAAAGCTCCAACTCAGTTTACAGTGAAAACGGCAGGCACTTCAAACCGGCACTTGGAAACAGACTGAGAAACCAGAGTAAGTGTTTCTCCTGCAACCCGTTCCTTTGTGCTGGATGAACGAACGTCTCTCCACATGCTCCGTTCTGAGAGATAAGTGTGTGTGAAAGCCGTACTTCACCTAGCTTGAAGGGAACACAAAGTTTCTTTTCAGTTGCCAACTCCACTCCATACATATATATGGGGAGGTACAAGCTCCAACACGGTTTTACAGTGAAAACGACAGGCACTTCAATCCGGCACTAGGAAACAGACTGAGAAACCAGAGTAAGTGTTTCTCCTGCAACCCGTTCCCTTTGTGCTGGATGAACGAACGTCTCTCCACATGCTCAGTTCTGAGACATAAGTGTGTGTGAAAGCCGTCCTTCACCTAGCTTGAAGGGAACACAAAGTTTCTTTTCAGTTGCCAACTCCACTCCATACATATATATGGGGAGGTACAAGCTCCAACTCCGTTTTACACTGAAAACGGCAGACACTTCAAACCGGAACTAGGAAACCGACTGAGAAACCAGAGTAAGTGTTTCTCCTGCAACGCGTTCCTTTTGTGCTGGATGAACGAAAGTCTCTCCACATGCACAGTTCTGAGAGATAAGTGTGTGTGAAAGCCGACCTTCACCTAGCTTGAAGGGAACACAAAGTTTCTATTCTGTTACCAAATCCTCTCCATACATATATATGGGGAGGTACAAGCTCCAACTCGCTTTTACAGTGAAAATGGCAGGCACTTCAAACCGGAACTAGGAAACCGACTGAGAAACCAGAGAAAGTGTTTCTCCTGCAACCCGTTACCTTTGTGCTGGATGAACGAACGTCTCTCCACAAGCTCAGTTCTGGGAGATAAGTGTGTGTGAAAGCCGTCCTTCACCTAGCTTGAAGGGAACACAAAGTTTCTTTTCAGTTGCCAACTCCAATCCATAGATATATATGGGGAGGTACAAGCTCCAACTCGGTTTAACAGTGAAAACGGCAGGCACATCAAACCGGCACTAGGAAACAGACTGAGAAACCAGAGTAAGTGTTTCTCCTGCAACCCGTTCCCTTTGTGCTGGATGAACGAACGTCTCTCCACCTGCTCACTTCTGAGAGATAAGTGTGTGTGAAAGCCATCCTTCACCTAGCTTGAAGGGAACACAAAGTTTCTTTTGAGTTGCCAACTCCACTCCATGCATATTAATGGGGAGGTACAAGCTCCAAATCGGTTTTACAATGAAAACGGCAGGCACATCAAACCGGCACTAAGAAACAGACTGAGAAACCAGAGTAAGTGTTTCTCCTGCAACGCGTTCTTTTTGTGCTGGATGAACGAAAGTCTCTCCACATGCACAGTTCTGAGAGATAAGTGTGTGTGAAAGCCGTCCTTCACCTAGCTTGAAGGGAACACAAAGTTTCTATTCAGTTGCCAACCCCACTCCATACATATATATGGGGAGGTACAAGCTCCAACTCGGTTTTACAGTGAAAACGGCAGGCACATCAAACCGGCACTAGGAAACAGACTGAGAAACCAGAGTAAGTGTTTCTCCTGCAACGCGTTCCGTTTGTGCTGGATGAACGAAAGTCTCTCCACATGCACAGTTCTGAGAGATAAGTGTGTGTGAAAACCGTCCTTCACCTAGCTTGAAGGGAACACAAAGTTTCTTTTCAGTTGCCAACTCCACTCCATACATATATATGGGGAGGTACAAGCTCCAACTCGGTTTTACAGTGAAAACGGCAGGCACTTCAAACCGGCACTAGGAAACAAACTGAGATACAAGAGTAAGTGTTTCTCCTGCAACCCGTTCCCTTTGTGCGGGATGAACGAACGTCTCTCCACATGCTCAGTTCTGAGAGATAAGCGCGTGTGAAAGCCGTCTTTCACCTAGCTTGAAGGGAACACAAAGTTTCTATTCAGTTGCCAACTCCACTCCATACATATATATGGGGAGGTAAAAGCTCCAACTCAGTTTACAGTGAAAACGGCAGGCACTTCAAACCGGCACTTGGAAACAGACTGAGAAACCAGAGTAAGTGTTTCTCTTGCAACCCTTTCCTTTGTGCTGGATGAACGAACGTCTTTCCACATGCTCAGTTCTGAGAGATAAGTATGTGTGAAAGCCGTACTTCACCTAGCTTGAAGGGAACACAAAGTTTCTTTTCAGTTGCCAACTCCACTCCATACATATATATGGGGAGGTACAAGCTCCAACACGGTTTTACAGTGAAAACGACAGGCACTTCAATCCGGCACTAGGAAACAGCCTGAGAAACCAGAGTAAGTGTTTCTCCTGCAACCCGTTCCCTTTGTGCTGGATGAACGAACGTCTCTCCACATGCTCAGTTCTGAGAGATAAGTGTGTGTGAAAGCCGTCCTTCACCTAGCTTGAAGGAAACACAAAGTTTCTTTTCAGTTGCCAACTCCACTCCATACATATATATGGGGAGGTACAAGCTCCAACTCGGTTTTACACTGAAAACGGCAGACACTTCAAACCGGCACTAGGAAACACACTGAGAAACCAGAGTAAGTGTTTCTCCTGCAAACCGTTCCATTTGTGCTGGATGAACGAACGTCTCTCCACATGCTCAGTTCTGAGAGATAAGTGTGTGTGAAAGCCGAACTTCACCTAGCTTGAAGGAAACACAAAGTTTCTTTTCTGTTACCAAATCCACTCCATACATATATATGGGGAGGTACAAGCTCCAACTCGCTTTTACAGTGAAAATGGCAGGCACTTCAAACCGGAACTAGGAAACCGACTGAGAAACCAGAGTAAGTGTTTCTCCTGCAACCCGTTCCCTTTGTGCTGGATGAACGAACGTCTCTCCACATGCTCAGTTCTGAGAGATAAGTGTGTGTGAAAGCCGTCCTTCACCTAGCTTGAAGGGAACACAAAGTTTCTTTTCAGTTGCCAACTCCACTCCATACATATATATGGGGAGGTACAAGCTCCAACTCGGTTTTACAGTGAACTATTCAGGCACTTCAAACCGGCACTAGGAAACCGACTGAGAAACCAGAGTAAGTGTTTCTCCTGCAATCCGATCCCTTTGTGCTGGATGAAAGAACGTTTCTCCACATGCTCAGTTCTGAGAGATAAGTGTGTGTGAAAGCCGTCCTTCACCTAGCTTGAAGGGAACACAAAATTTCTTTTCAGTTGCCAACTCCACTCCATACATATATATGGGGAGGTACAAGCTCCAACTCAGTTTTACACTGAAAGCGACAGGCACTTCAAACCGGCACTAGGAAACAGACTGAGAAACCAGAGTAAGTGTTTCTCCTGCAACCCGTTCCCTTTGTGCTGGATGAGCGAATGTCTCTCCACCTGCACAGGTCTGAGAGATAAGTGTGTGCGAAAGCCGTCCTTCACCGAGCTTGATGGGAAAACAAAGTTTCTTTTCAGTTGCCAACTCCACTCCATACATATATATGGGGAGGTACAAGCTCCAACTCGGTTTTACAGTGAAAACGGCAGGCACTTCAAACCGGCACTAGAAAAACAGACTGAGAAACCAGAGTAAGTGTTTCACCTGCAACCCGTTCCCTTTGTTCTGGATGAACGAACGTCTCTCCACATGCTCAGTTCTGAGAGATAAGTGTGTGCGAAAGCAGTCCTTCACCTAGCTTGATGGGAACACAAAGTTTCTTTTCAGTTGCCAACTCCACTCCATACATATATATGGGGAGGTACAAGCTCCAACTCGGTTTTACAGTGAAAATGGCAGGCACTTCCAACCAGCACTAGGAAACAGACTGAGAAAGCAGAGTAAGTGTTTCTCCTGCAACCCGTTCCCTTTGTGCTGGATGAACGAACGTCTCTCCACATGCTCAGTTCTGAGAGATAAGTGTGTGCGAAAGCCGTCCTTCACCTAACTTGATGGGAGCACAAAGTTTCTTTTCAGTTGCCAATCCCATTCCATACATATATATGGGGAGGTACAAGCTCCAACTCGATTTTACAGTGAAAACGGCAGGCACATCAAACCGGCACTAGGAAACAGACTGAGAAACCAGAGTAAGTGTTTCTCCTGCAACGCGTTCCCTTTGTGCTGGATGAACGAAAGTCTCTCCACATGCACAGTTCTGAGAGATAAGTGTGTGTGAAAACCGTCCTTCACCTAGCTTGAAGGGAACACAAAGTTTCTTTTCAGTTGCCAACTCCACTCCATACATATATATGGGGAGGTGCAAGCTCCAACTCGGTTTTACAGTGAAAACGGCAGGCACTTCAAAGCGGCACTAGGAAACAAACTGAGATACAAGAGTAAGTGTTTCTCCTGCAACCCGTTCCCTTTGTGCGGGATGAACGAACGTCTCTCCACATGCTCAGTTCTGAGAGATAAGCGTGTGTGAAAGCCGTCTTTCACCTAGCTTGAAGGGAACACAAAGTTTCTATTCAGTTGCCAACTCCACTCCATACATATATATGGGGAGGTAAAAGCTCCAACTCAGTTTACAGTGAAAACGGCAGGCACTTCAAACCGGCACTTGGAAACAGACTGAGAAACCAGAGTAAGTGTTTCTCTTGCAACCCTTTCCTTTGTGCTGGATGAACGAACGTCTTTCCACATGCTCAGTTCTGAGAGATAAGTATGTGTGAAAGCCGTACTTCACCTAGCTTGAAGGGAACACAAAGTTTCTTTTCAGTTGCCAACTCCACTCCATACATATATATGGGGAGGTACAAGCTCCAACACGGTTTTACAGTGAAAACGACAGGCACTTCAATCCGGCACTAGGAAACAGCCTGAGAAACCAGAGTAAGTGTTTCTCCTGCAACCCGTTCCCTTTGTGCTGGATGAACGAACGTCTCTCCACATGCTCAGTTCTGAGAGATAAGTGTGTGTGAAAGCCGTCCTTCACCTAGCTTGAAGGAAACACAAAGTTTCTTTTCAGTTGCCAACTCCACTCCATACATATATATGGGGAGGTACAAGCTCCAACTCGGTTTTACACTGAAAACGGCAGACACTTCAAACCGGCACTAGGAAACACACTGAGAAACCAGAGTAAGTGTTTCTCCTGCAAACCGTTCCATTTGTGCTGGATGAACGAACGTCTCTCCACATGCTCAGTTCTGAGAGATAAGTGTGTGTGAAAGCCGAACTTCACCTAGCTTGAAGGAAACACAAAGTTTCTTTTCTGTTACCAAATCCACTCCATACATATATATGGGGAGGTACAAGCTCCAACTCGCTTTTACAGTGAAAATGGCAGGCACTTCAAACCGGAACTAGGAAACCGACTGAGAAACCAGAGTAAGTGTTTCTCCTGCAACCCGTTCCCTTTGTGCTGGATGAACGAACGTCTCTCCACATGCTCAGTTCTGAGAGATAAGTGTGTGTGAAAGCCGTCCTTCACCTAGCTTGAAGGGAACACAAAGTTTCTTTTCAGTTGCCAACTCCACTCCATACATATATATGGGGAGGTACAAGCTCCAACTCGGTTTTACAGTGAACTATTCAGGCACTTCAAACCGGCACTAGGAAACCGACTGAGAAACCAGAGTAAGTGTTTCTCCTGCAATCCGATCCCTTTGTGCTGGATGAAAGAACGTTTCTCCACATGCTCAGTTCTGAGAGATAAGTGTGTGTGAAAGCCGTCCTTCACCTAGCTTGAAGGGAACACAAAATTTCTTTTCAGTTGCCAACTCCACTCCATACATATATATGGGGAGGTACAAGCTCCAACTCAGTTTTACACTGAAAGCGACAGGCACTTCAAACCGGCACTAGGAAACAGACTGAGAAACCAGAGTAAGTGTTTCTCCTGCAACCCGTTCCCTTTGTGCTGGATGAGCGAATGTCTCTCCACCTGCACAGGTCTGAGAGATAAGTGTGTGCGAAAGCCGTCCTTCACCGAGCTTGATGGGAAAACAAAGTTTCTTTTCAGTTGCCAACTCCACTCCATACATATATATGGGGAGGTACAAGCTCCAACTCGGTTTTACAGTGAAAACGGCAGGCACTTCAAACCGGCACTAGAAAAACAGACTGAGAAACCAGAGTAAGTGTTTCACCTGCAACCCGTTCCCTTTGTTCTGGATGAACGAACGTCTCTCCACATGCTCAGTTCTGAGAGATAAGTGTGTGCGAAAGCAGTCCTTCACCTAGCTTGATGGGAACACAAAGTTTCTTTTCAGTTGCCAACTCCACTCCATACATATATATGGGGAGGTACAAGCTCCAACTCGGTTTTACAGTGAAAATGGCAGGCACTTCCAACCAGCACTAGGAAACAGACTGAGAAAGCAGAGTAAGTGTTTCTCCTGCAACCCGTTCCCTTTGTGCTGGATGAACGAACGTCTCTCCACATGCTCAGTTCTGAGAGATAAGTGTGTGCGAAAGCCGTCCTTCACCTAACTTGATGGGAGCACAAAGTTTCTTTTCAGTTGCCAATCCCATTCCATACATATATATGGGGAGGTACAAGCTCCAACTCGATTTTACAGTGAAAACGGCAGGCACATCAAACCGGCACTAGGAAACAGACTGAGAAACCAGAGTAAGTGTTTCTCCTGCAACGCGTTCCCTTTGTGCTGGATGAACGAAAGTCTCTCCACATGCACAGTTCTGAGAGATAAGTGTGTGTGAAAACCGTCCTTCACCTAGCTTGAAGGGAACACAAAGTTTCTTTTCAGTTGCCAACTCCACTCCATACATATATATGGGGAGGTGCAAGCTCCAACTCGGTTTTACAGTGAAAACGGCAGGCACTTCAAAGCGGCACTAGGAAACAAACTGAGATACAAGAGTAAGTGTTTCTCCTGCAACCCGTTCCCTTTGTGCGGGATGAACGAACGTCTCTCCACATGCTCAGTTCTGAGAGATAAGCGTGTGTGAAAGCCGTCTTTCACCTAGCTTGAAGGGAACACAAAGTTTCTATTCAGTTGCCAACTCCACTCCATACATATATATGGGGAGGTAAAAGCTCCAACTCAGTTTACAGTGAAAACGGCAGGCACATCAAACCGGCACTTGGAAACAGACTGAGAAACCAGAGTAAGTGTTTCTCCTGCAACCCGTTCCTTTGTGCTGGATGAACGAACGTCTCTCCACATGCTCAGTTCTGAGAGATAAGTGTGTGTGAAAGCCGTACTTCACCTAGCTTGAAGGGAACACAAAGTTTCTTTTCAGTTGCCAACTCCACCCGATACATATATATGGGGAGGTACAAGCTCCAACACGGTTTTACAGTGAAAACGGCAGGCACTTCAAACCGGCACTAGGAAACAGACTGAGAAACCAGAGTAAGTGTTTCTCCTGCAACCCGTTCCTTTGTGCTGGATGAACGAACGTCTCTCCACATGCTCAGTTCTGAGAGATAAGTGTGTGTGAAAGCCGTACTTCACCTAGCTTGAAGGGAACACAAAGTTTCTTTTCAGTTGCCAACTCCACTCCATACATATATATGGGGAGGTACAAGCTCCAACTCGGTTTTACAGTGAAAACGGCAGGCACTTCAAACCGGCACTAGGAAACAGACTAAGAAGCCAGAGTAAGTGTTTCTCCTGCAACCCGTTCCCTTTGTGCTGGATGAACGAACGTCTATCCACCTACTCAGTTCTGAGAGATAAGTGTGTGTCAAAGCCGTCCTTCACCTAGCTTGAAGGGAACACAAAGTTTCTTTTCAGTTGCCAACCCCACTCCATACATATATATGGGGAGGTACAAGCTCCAACTCGGTTTTACAGTGAACAATTCAGGCACTTCAAACCGGCAATAGGAAACCGACTGAGAAACCAGAGTAAGTGTTTCTCCTGCAATCCGATCCCTTTGTGCTGGATGAAAGAACGTTTCTCCACATGCTCAGTTCTGAGAGATAAGTGTGTGTGAAAGCCGTCCTTCACCTAGCTTGAAGGGAACACAAAGTTTCTTTTCAGTTGCCAACTCCACTCCATACATATATATGGGGAGGTACAAGCTCCAACTCAGTTTTACACTGAAAGCGACAAGCACTTCAAACCGGCACTAGGAAACAGACTGAGAAACCAGAGTAAGTGTTTCTCCTGCAACCCGTTCCTTTTGTGCTGGATGAGCGAATGTCTATCCACCTGCTCAGTTCTGAGAGATAAGTGTGTGCGAAAGCCGTCCTTCACCGAGCTTGATGGGAACACAAAGTTTCTTTTCAGTTGCCAACTCCACTCCATACATATATATGGGGAGGTACAAGCTCCAATCGGTTTTACAGTGAAAACGGCAGGCACTTGAAACCGGCACTAGAAAAACAGACTGAGAAACCAGAGTAAGTGTTTCTCCTGCAACCAGTTCAATTTGTGCTGGATGAACGAACGTCTCTCCACATGCTCCGTTCTGAGAGATAAGTGTGTGTGAAAGCCGTCCTTCACATAGCTAGAAGGGAACACAAAGTTTCTTTTCAGTTGCCAACTCCACTCCATATATATATGGGGAGGTAGAAGCTCCAACTCACTTTTACAGTGAAAACGGCAGGCACTTCAAACCGGCACTAGGAAACAGACTGAGAAAGCAGAGTAAGTGTTTCTCCTGCAACCCGTACACTTTGTGCTGGATGAACGAACGTCTCTCCACATGCTCAGTTCTGAGAGATAAGTGTGTGTGAAAGCCGTCCTTCAACTAGCTTGAAGGGAACACAAAGTTTCTTTTCAGTTGCCAACTCCACTCCATACATATATATGAGGAGGTACAAGCTCCAACTCGGTTTTACATTGAAAACGGCAGGCACTTCAAACCGGCACTAGGAAACAGACTGAGAAACCAGAGTAAGTGTTTCTCCTGCAACCCGTTCCCTTTGTGCTGGATGAACGAACGTCTATCCACCTACTCAGTTCTGAGAGATAAGTGTGTGTGAAAGCCGTCCTTCACCTAGCTTGAAGGGAACACAAAGTTTCTTTTCAGTTGCCAACCCCACTCCATACATATATATGGGGAGGTACAAGCTCCAACTCGGTTTTACAGTGAAAACGGCAGGCACATCAAACCGGCACTAGGAAACAGACTGAGAAACCAGAGTAAGTGTTTCTCCTGCAACGCGTTCCCTTTGTGCTGGATGAACGAAAGTCTCTCCACATGCACAGTTCTGAGAGATAAGTGTGTGTGAAAACCGTCATTCACCTAGCTTGAAGGGAACACAAAGTTTCTTTTCAGTTGCCAACTCCACTCCATACATATATATGGGGAGGTACAAGCTCCAACTCGGTTTTACAGTGAAAACGGCAGGCACTTCAAACCGGCACTAGGAAACAAATTGAGATACAAGAGTAAGTGTTTCTCCTGCAACCCGTTCCCTTTGTGCGGGATGAACGAACGTCTCTCCACATGCTCAGTTCTGAGAGATAAGCGCGTGTGAAAGCCGTCTTTCACCTAGCTTGAAGGGAACACAAAGTTTCTATTCAGTTGCCAACTCCAGTCCATACATATATATGGGGAGGTAAAAGCTCCAACTCAGTTTACAGTGAAAACGGCAGGCACTTCAAACCGGCACTTGGAAACAGACTGATAAACCAGAGTAAGTGTTTCTCCTGCAACCCGTTCCTTTGTGCTGGATGAACGAACGTCTCTCCACATGCTCAGTTCTGAGAGATAAGTGTGTGTGAAAGCCGTACTTCACCTAGCTTGAAGGGAACACAAAGTTTCTTTTCAGTTGCCAACTCCACTCCATACATATATATGGGGAGGTACAAGCTCCAACACGGTTTTACAGTGAAAACGACAGGCACTTCAATCCGGCACTAGGAAACAGACTGAGAAACCAGAGTAAGTGTTTCTCCTGCAACCCGTTCCCTTTGTGCTGGATGAACGAACGTCTCTCCACATGCTCAGTTCTGAGACATAAGTGTGTGTGAAAGCCGTCCTTCACCTAGCTTGAAGGGAACACAAAGTTTCTTTTCAGTTGCCAACTCCACTCCATACATATATATGGGGAGGTACAAGCTCCAACTCCGTTTTACACTGAAAACGGCAGACACTTCAAACCGGAACTAGGAAACCGACTGAGAAACCAGAGTAAGTGTTTCTCCTGCAACGCGTTCCTTTTGTGCTGGATGAACGAAAGTCTCTCCACATGCACAGTTCTGAGAGATAAGTGTGTGTGAAAGCCGTCCTTCACCTAGCTTGAAGGGAACACAAAGTTTCTATTCAGTTGCCAACTCCACTCCATACATATATATGGGGAGGTACAAGCTCCAACTCAGTTTACAGTGAAAACGGCAGGCACTTCAAACCGGCACAAGGAAACAGACTGAGAAAGCAGAGTAAGTGTTTCTCCTGCAAACCGTTCCCTTTGTGCTGGATGAAAGAACGTCTCTCCACATGCACATTTCTGAGAGATAAGTGTGTGTGAAAGCCGTCCTTCACCTAGCTTGAAGGGAACACAAAGTTTCTTTTCAGTTGCCAACTCCACTCCATACATATATATGGGGAGGTACAAGCTCCAACTCGGTTTTACAGTGAACAATTCAGGCACTTCAAACCGGCACTAGGAAACCGACTGAGAAACCAGAGTAAGTGTTTCTCCTGCAATCCGATCCCTTTGTGCTGGATGAAAGAACGTTTCTCCACATGCTCAGTTCTGAGAGATAAGTGTGTGTGAAAGCCGTCCTTCACCTAGCTTGAAGGGAACACAAAATTTCTTTTCAGTTGCCAACTCCACTCCATACATATATATGGGGAGGTACAAGCTCCAACTCAGTTTTACACTGAAAGCGACAGGCACTTCAAACCGGCACTAGGAAACAGACTGAGAAACCAGAGTAAGTGTTTCTCCCGCAACCCGTTCCCTTTGTGCTGGATGAGCGAATGTGTCTCCACCTGCACAGTTCTGAGAGATAAGTGTGTGCGAAAGCCGTCCTTCACCGAGCTTGATGGGAACACAAAGTTTCTTTTCAGTTGCCAACTCCACTCCATACATATATATGGGGAGGTACAAGCTCCAACTCTGTTTTACAGTGAAAACGGCAGGCACTTCAAACCGGCACTAGAAAAACAGACTGAGAAACCAGAGTAAGTGTTTCACCTGCAACCCGTTCCCTTTGTTCTGGATGAACGAACGTCTCTCCACATGCTCAGTTCTGAGAGATAAGTGTGTGCGAAAGCAGTCCTTCACCTAGCTTCATGGGAACACAAAGTTTCTTTTCAGTTGCCAACTCCACTCCATACATATATATGGGGAGGTACAAGCTCCAACTCGGTTTTACAGTGAAAACGGCAGGCACTTCAAACCAGCACTAGGAAACAGACTGAGAAAGCAGAGTAAGTGTTTCTCCTGCAACCCGTTCCCTTTGTGCTGGATGAACGAACGTCTCTCCACATGCTCAGTTCTGAGAGATAAGTGTGTGCGAAAGCCGTCCTTCACCTAACTTGATGGGAACACAAAGTTTCTTTTCAGTTGCCAACCCCACTCCATACATATATATGGGGAGGTACAAGCTCCAACTCGATTTTACAGTGAAAACGGCAGGCACATCAAACCGGCACTAGGAAACAGACTGAGAAACCAGAGTAAGTGTTTCTCCTGCAATCCGATCCCTTTGTGCTGGATGAAAGAACGTTTCTCCACATGCTCAGTTCTGAGAGATAAGTGTGTGTGAAAGCCGTCCTTCACCTAGCTTGAAGGGAACACAAAGTTTCTTTTCAGTTGCCAACTCCACTCCATACATATATATGGGGAGGTACAAGCTCCAACTCAGTTTTACACTGAAAGCGACAAGCACTTCAAACCGGCACTAGGAAACAGACTGAGAAACCAGAGTAAGTGTTTCTCCTGCAACCTGTTCCTTTTGTGCTGGATGAGCGAATGTCTCTCCACCTGCTCAGTTCTGAGAGATAAGTGTGTGCGAAAGCCGTCCTTCACCGAGCTTGATGGGAACACAAAGTTTCTTTTCAGTTGCCAACTCCACTCCATACATATATATGGGGAGGTACAAGCTCCAATCGGTTTTACAGTGAAAACGGCAGGCACTTGAAACCGGCACTAGAAAAACAGACTGAGAAACCAGAGTAAGTGTTTCTCCTGCAACCAGTTCAATTTGTGCTGGATGAACGAACGTCTCTCCACATGCTCCGTTCTGAGAGATAAGTGTGTGTGAAAGCCGTCCTTCACATAGCTAGAAGGGAACACAAAGTTTCTTTTCAGTTGCCAACTCCACTCCATATATATATGGGGAGGTAGAAGCTCCAACTCACTTTTACAGTGAAAACGGCAGGCACTTCAAACCGGCACTAGGAAACAGACTGAGAAAGCAGAGTAAGTGTTTCTCCTGCAACCCGTACACTTTGTGCTGGATGAACGAACGTCTCTCCACATGCTCAGTTCTGAGAGATAAGTGTGTGTGAAAGCCGTCCTTCAACTAGCTTGAAGGGAACACAAAGTTCCTTTTCAGTTGCCAACTCCACTCCATACATATATATGAGGAGGTACAAGCTCCAACTCGGTTTTACATTGAAAACGGAAGGCACTTCAAACCGGCACTAGGAAACAGACTGAGAAACCAGAGTAAGTGTTTCTCCTGCAACCCGTTCCCTTTGTGCTGGATGAACGAACGTCTATCCACCTACTCAGTTATGAGAGATAAGTGTGTGTGAAAGCCGTCCTTCACCTAGCTTGAAGGGAACACAAAGTTTCTTTTCAGTTGCCAACCCCACTCCATACATATATATGGGGAGGTACAAGCTCCAACTCGGTTTTACAGTGAAAACGGCAGGCACATCAAACCGGCACTAGGAAACAGACTGAGAAACCAGAGTAAGTGTTTCTCCTGCAACGCGTTCCCTTTGTGCTGGATGAACGAAAGTCTCTCCACATGCACAGTTCTGAGAGATAAGTGTGTGTGAAAACCGTCTTTCACCTAGCTTGAGGGGAACACAAAGTTTCTTTTCAGTTGCCAACTCCACTCCATACATATATATGGGGAGGTACAAGCTCCAACTCGGTTTTACAGTGAAAACGGCAGGCACTTCAAACCGGCACTAGGAAACAAATTGAGATACAAGAGTAAGTGTTTCTCCTGCAACCCGTTCCCTTTGTGCGGGATGAACGAACGTCTCTCCACATGCTCAGTTCTGAGAGATAAGCGCGGGTGAAAGCCGTCTTTCACCTAGCTTGAAGGGAACACAAAGTTTCTATTCAGTTGCCAACTCCAGTCCATACATATATATGGGGAGGTAAAAGCTCCAACTCAGTTTACAGTGAAAACGGCAGGCACTTCAAACCGGCACTTGGAAACAGACTGAGAAACCAGAGTAAGTGTTTCTCCTGCAACCCGTTCCTTTGTGCTGGATGAACGAACGTCTCTCCACATGCTCAGTTCTGAGAGATAAGTGTGTGTGAAAGCCGTACTTCACCTAGCTTGAAGGGAACACAAAGTTTCTTTTCAGTTGCCAACTCCACTCCATACATATATATGGGGAGGTACAAGCTCCAACACGGTTTTACAGTGAAAACGACAGGCACTTCAATCCGGCACTAGGAAACAGACTGAGAAACCAGAGTAAGTGTTTCTCCTGCAACCCGTTCCCTTTGTGCTGGATGAACGAACGTCTCTCCACATGCTCAGTTCTGAGACATAAGTGTGTGTGAAAGCCGTCCTTCACCTAGCTTGAAGGGAACACAAAGTTTCTTTTCAGTTGCCAACTCCACTCCATACATATATATGGGGAGGTACAAGCTCCAACTCGGTTTTACACTGAAAACGGCAGACACTTCAAACCGGAACTAGGAAACCGACTGAGAAACCAGAGTAAGTGTTTCTCCTGCAACGCGTTCCTTTTGTGCTGGATGAACGAAAGACTCTCCACATGCACAGTTCTGAGAGATAAGTGTGTGTGAAAGCCGTCCTTCACCTAGCTTGAAGGGAACACAAAGTTTCTATTCAGTTGCCAACTCCACTCCATACATATATATGGGGAGGTACAAGCTCCAACTCAGTTTACAGTGAAAACGGCAGGCACTTCACCCGGCACAAGGAAACAGACTGAGAAAGCAGTGTAAGTGTTTCTCCTGCAAACCGTTCCCTTTGTGCTGGATGAAAGAACGTCTCTCCACATGCACATTTCTGAGAGATAAGTGTGTGTGAAAGCCGTCCTTCACCTAGCTTGAAGGGAACACAAAGTTTCTTTTCAGTTGCCAACTCCACTCCATACATATATATGGGGAGGTACAAGCTCCAACTCGGTTTTACAGTGAACAATTCAGGCACTTCAAACCGGCACTAGGAAACCGACTGAGAAACCAGAGTAAGTGTTTCTCCTGCAATCCGATCCCTTTGTGCTGGATGAAAGAACGTTTCTCCACATGCTCAGTTCTGAGAGATAAGTGTGTGTGAAAGCCGTCCTTCACCTAGCTTGAAGGGAACACAAAATTTCTTTTCAGTTGCCAACTCCACTCCATACATATATATGGGGAGGTACAAGCTCCAACTCAGTTTTACACTGAAAGCGACAGGCACTTCAAACCGGCACTAGGAAACAGACTGAGAAACCAGAGTAAGTGTTTCTCCCGCAACCCGTTCCTTTTGTGCTGGATGAGCGAATGTCTCTCCACCTGCTCAGTTCTGAGAGATAAGTGTGTGCGAAAGCCGTCCTTCACCGAGCTTGATGGGAACACAAAGTTTCTTTTCAGTTGCCAACTCCACTCCATACATATATATGGGGAGGTACAAGCTCCAATCGGTTTTACAGTGAAAACGGCAGGCACTTGAAACCGGCACTAGAAAAACAGACTGAGAAACCAGAGTAAGTGTTTCTCCTGCAACCAGTTCAATTTGTGCTGGATGAACGAACGTCTCTCCACATGCTCCGTTCTGAGAGATAAGTGTGTGTGAAAGCCGTCCTTCACATAGCTAGAAGGGAACACAAAGTTTCTTTTCAGTTGCCAACTCCACTCCATATATATATGGGGAGGTAGAAGCTCCAACTCACTTTTACAGTGAAAACGGCAGGCACTTCAAACCGGCACTAGGAAACAGACTGAGAAAGCAGAGTAAGTGTTTCTCCTGCAACCCGTACACTTTGTGCTGGATGAACGAACGTCTCTCCACATGCTCAGTTCTGAGAGATAAGTGTGTGTGAAAGCCGTCCTTCAACTAGCTTGAAGGGAACACAAAGTTCCTTTTCAGTTGCCAACTCCACTCCATACATATATATGAGGAGGTACAAGCTCCAACTCGGTTTTACATTGAAAACGGAAGGCACTTCAAACCGGCACTAGGAAACAGACTGAGAAACCAGAGTAAGTGTTTCTCCTGCAACCCGTTCCCTTTGTGCTGGATGAACGAACGTCTATCCACCTACTCAGTTCTGAGAGATAAGTGTGTGTGAAAGCCGTCCTTCACCTAGCTTGAAGGGAACACAAAGTTTCTTTTCAGTTGCCAACCCCACTCCATACATATATATGGGGAGGTACAAGCTCCAACTCGGTTTTACAGTGAAAACGGCAGGCACATCAAACCGGCACTAGGAAACAGACTGAGAAACCAGAGTAAGTGTTTCTCCTGCAACGCGTTCCCTTTGTGCTGGATGAACGAAAGTCTCTCCACATGCACAGTTCTGAGAGATAAGTGTGTGTGAAAACCGTCTTTCACCTAGCTTGAGGGGAACACAAAGTTTCTTTTCAGTTGCCAACTCCACTCCATACATATATATGGGGAGGTACAAGCTCCAACTCGGTTTTACAGTGAAAACGGCAGGCACTTCAAACCGGCACTAGGAAACAAATTGAGATACAAGAGTAAGTGTTTCTCCTGCAACCCGTTCCCTTTGTGCGGGATGAACGAACGTCTCTCCACATGCTCAGTTCTGAGAGATAAGCGCGGGTGAAAGCCGTCTTTCACCTAGCTTGAAGGGAACACAAAGTTTCTATTCAGTTGCCAACTCCAGTCCATACATATATATGGGGAGGTAAAAGCTCCAACTCAGTTTACAGTGAAAACGGCAGGCACTTCAAACCGGCACTTGGAAACAGACTGAGAAACCAGAGTAAGTGTTTCTCCTGCAACCCGTTCCTTTGTGCTGGATGAACGAACGTCTCTCCACATGCTCAGTTCTGAGAGATAAGTGTGTGTGAAAGCCGTACTTCACCTAGCTTGAAGGGAACACAAAGTTTCTTTTCAGTTGCCAACTCCACTCCATACATATATATGGGGAGGTACAAGCTCCAACACGGTTTTACAGTGAAAACGACAGGCACTTCAATCCGGCACTAGGAAACAGACTGAGAAACCAGAGTAAGTGTTTCTCCTGCAACCCGTTCCCTTTGTGCTGGATGAACGAACGTCTCTCCACATGCTCAGTTCTGAGACATAAGTGTGTGTGAAAGCCGTCCTTCACCTAGCTTGAAGGGAACACAAAGTTTCTTTTCAGTTGCCAACTCCACTCCATACATATATATGGGGAGGTACAAGCTCCAACTCGGTTTTACACTGAAAACGGCAGACACTTCAAACCGGAACTAGGAAACCGACTGAGAAACCAGAGTAAGTGTTTCTCCTGCAACGCGTTCCTTTTGTGCTGGATGAACGAAAGACTCTCCACATGCACAGTTCTGAGAGATAAGTGTGTGTGAAAGCCGTCCTTCACCTAGCTTGAAGGGAACACAAAGTTTCTATTCAGTTGCCAACTCCACTCCATACATATATATGGGGAGGTACAAGCTCCAACTCAGTTTACAGTGAAAACGGCAGGCACTTCAAACCGGCACAAGGAAACAGACTGAGAAAGCAGAGTAAGTGTTTCTCCTGCAAACCTTTCCCTTTGTGCTGGATGAAAGAACGTCTCTCCACATGCACATTTCTGAGAGATAAGTGTGTGTGAAAGCCGTCCTTCACCTAGCTTGAAGGGAACACAAAGTTTCTTTTCAGTTGCCAACTCCACTCCATACATATATATGGGGAGGTACAAGCTCCAACTCGGTTTTACAGTGAACAATTCAGGCACTTCAAACCGGCACTAGGAAACCGACTGAGAAACCAGAGTAAGTGTTTCTCCTGCAATCCGATCCCTTTGTGCTGGATGAAAGAACGTTTCTCCACATGCTCAGTTCTGAGAGATAAGTGTGTGTGAAAGCCGTCCTTCACCTAGCTTGAAGGGAACACAAAATTTCTTTTCAGTTGCCAACTCCACTCCATACATATATATGGGGAGGTACAAGCTCCAACTCAGTTTTACACTGAAAGCGACAGGCACTTCAAACCGGCACTAGGAAACAGACTGAGAAACCAGAGTAAGTGTTTCTCCCGCAACCCGTTCCCTTTGTGCTGGATGAGCGAATGTGTCTCCACCTGCACAGTTCTGAGAGATAAGTGTGTGCGAAAGCCGTCCTTCACCGAGCTTGATGGGAACACAAAGTTTCTTTTCAGTTGCCAACTCCACTCCATACATATATATGGGGAGGTACAAGCTCCAACTCGGTTTTACAGTGAAAACGGCAGGCACTTCAAACCGGCACTAGAAAAACAGACTGAGAAACCAGAGTAAGTGTTTCACCTGCAACCCGTTCCCTTTGTTCTGGATGAACGAACGTCTCTCCACATGCTCAGTTCTGAGAGATAAGTGTGTGCGAAAGCAGTCCTTCACCTAGCTTCATGGGAACACAAAGTTTCTTTTCAGTTGCCAACTCCACTCCATACATATATATGGGGAGGTACAAGCTCCAACTCGGTTTTACAGTGAAAACGGCAGGCACTTCAAACCAGCACTAGGAAACAGACTGAGAAAGCAGAGTAAGTGTTTCTCCTGCAACCCGTTCCCTTTGTGCTGGATGAACGAACGTCTCTCCACATGCTCAGTTCTGAGAGATAAGTGTGTGCGAAAGCCGTCCTTCACCTAACTTGATGGGAACACAAAGTTTCTTTTCAGTTGCCAACCCCACTCCATACATATATATGGGGAGGTACAAGCTCCAACTCGATTTTACAGTGAAAACGGCAGGCACATCAAACCGGCACTAGGAAACAGACTGAGAAACCAGAGTAAGTGTTTCTCCTGCAACCCGTTCCCTTTGTGCTGGATGAACGAACGTCTCTCCACATGCACAGTTCTGAGAGATAAGTGTGTGTGAAAGCCGTCCTTCACCTAGCTTGAAGCGAACACAAAGTTTCTTTTCAGTTGCCAACTCCACTCCATACATATATATGGGGAGGTACAAGCTCCAACTCGGTTTTACACTGAAAACGGCAGGCACTTCAAACCGGCACTAGGAAACACACTGAGAAACCAGAGTAAGTGTTTCTCCTGCAACCCGTTCCCTTTGTGCTGGATGAACGAACGTCTCTACACCTGCTCACTTCTGAGAGATAAGTGTGTGTGAAAGCCATCCTTCACATAGCTTGAAGGGAACACAAAGTTTCTTTTGAGTTGCCAACTCCACTCCATGCATATTAATGGGGAGGTACAAGCTCCAAATCGGTTTTACAATGAAAACGGCAGGCACATCAAACCGGCACTAGGAAACAGACTGAGAAACCAGAGTAAGTGTTTCTCCTGCAACGCGTTCCTTTTGTGCTGGATGAACGAAAGTCTCTCCACATGCACAGTTCTGAGAGATAAGTGTGTGTGAAAGCCGTCCTTCACCTAGCTTGAAGGGAACACAAAGTTTCTATTCAGTTGCCAACTCCACTCCATACATATATATGGGGAGGTACATGCTCCAACTCGGTTTTACAGTGAAAACGGCAGGCACTTCAAACAGGCACTAGGAAAGAAACTGAGAAACCAGAGTAAGTGTTTCTCCTGCAACCAGTTCCCTTTGTGCTGGATGAACGAACGTCTCTCCACATGCTCAGTTCTGAGAGATAAGTGTGTGTGAAAGCCGTCTTTCACCTAGCTTGTAGGGAACACATAGTTTCTATTCAGTTGCCAACTCCACCCCATACACATATATGGGGAGGTACAAGCTCCAACTCTGTTTAGAGTGAAAACTGCAGGCACTTCAAACCGGCACTAGGAAACATACTGAGAAACCAGAGTAAGTGTTTCTCCTGCAACCCGTTCCCTTTTTGCTGGATGAACGAACGTCTCTCCACATGCTCAGTTCTGAGAGATAAGTGTGTGTGAAAGCCGACCTTCACCTAGCTTGAAGGGAACACAAAGTTTCTTTTCAGTTGCCAACTCCACTCCATACATATATATGGGGAGGTACAAGCTCCAACTCGGTTTTACAGTGAAAACGGCAGGCACTTCAAACCGGCACTAGGAAACACACTGAGAAACCAGAGGAAGTGTTTCTCCTGCAAACCGTTCCCTTTGTGCTGGATGAACGAACGTCTCTCCACATGCTCAGTTCTGAGAGATAAGTGTGTGTGAAAGCCGACCTTCACCTAGCTTGAAGGGAACACAAAGTTTCTTTTCTGTTACCAAATCCTCTCCATACATATATATGGGGAGGTACAAGCTCCAAATCGCTTTTACAGTGAAAATGGCAGGCACTTCAAACCGGAACTAGGAAACCGACTGAGAAACCAGAGTAAGTGTTTCTCCTGCAACCCGTTACCTTTGTGCTGGATGAACGAACGTCTCTCCACATGCTCAGTTCTGGGAGATAAGTGTGTGTGAAAGCCGTCCTTCACCTAGCTTGAAGGGAACACAAAGTTTCTTTTCAGTTGCCAACTCCAATCCATACATATATATGGGGAGGTACAAGCTCCAACTCGGTTTAACAGTGAAAACGGCAGGCACATCAAACCGGCACTAGGAAACAGACTGAGAAACCAGAGTAAGTGTTTCTCCTGCAACCCGTTCCCTTTGTGCTGGATGAACGAACGTCTCTACACCTGCTCACTTCTGAGAGATAAGTGTGTGTGAAAGCCATCCTTCACCTAGCTTGAAGGGAACACAAAGTTTCTTTTGAGTTGCCAACTCCACTCCATGCATATAAATGGGTAGGTACAAGCTCCAAATCGGTTTTACAATGAAAACGGCAGGCACATCAAACCGGCACTAGGAAATAGACTGAGAAACCAGAGTAAGTGTTTCTCCTGCAACGCGTTCCTTTTGTGCTGGATGAACGAAAGTCTCTCCACATGCACAGTTCTGAGAGATAAGTGTGTGTGAAAGCCGTCCTTCACCTAGCTTGAAGGGAACACAAAGTTTCTATTCAGTTGCCACCTCCACTCCATACATATATATGGGGAGGTACAAGCTCCAACTCGGTTTAAGGTGAAAACGGCAGGCACATCAAACCGGCACTAGGAAACAGACTGAGAAACCAGAGTAAGTGTTTCTCCCGCAACGCGTTCCATTTGTGCTGGATGAACGAAAGTCTCTCCACATGCACAGTTCTGAGAGATAAGTGTGTGTGAAAGCCGTCCTTCACCTAGCTTGAAGGGAACACAAAGTTTCTTTTCAGTTGCCAACTCCACTCCATACATATATATGGGGAGGTACAAGCTCCAACACGGTTTTACAGTGAAAACGACAGGCACTTCAAACCGGCACTAGGAAACATACTGAGAAACCAGAGTAAGTGTTTCTCCTGCAACCCGTTCCCTTTGTGCTGGATGAACGAACGTCTCTCCACATGCTCAGTTCTGAGAGATAAGTGTGTGTGAAAGCCGACCTTCACCTAGCTTGAAGGGAACACAAAGTTTCTTTTCAGTTGCCAACTCCACTCCATACATATATATGGGGAGGTACAAGCTCCAACATGGTTTTACACTGAAAACGGCAGGCACTTCAAACCGGCACTAGGAAACACACTGAGAAACCAGAGTAAGTGTTTCTCCTGCAAACCGTTCCCTTTGTGCTGGATGAACGAACGTCTCTCCACATGCTCAGTTCTGAGAGATAAGTGTGTGTGAAAGCCGACCTTCACCTAGCTTGAAGGGAACACAAAGTTTCTTTTCTGTTACCAAATCCTCTCCATACATATATATGGGGAGGTACAAGCTCCAACTCGCTTTTACAGTGAAAATGGCAGGCACTTCAAACCGGAACTAGGAAACAGACTGAGAAACCAGAGTAAGTGTTTCTCCTGCAACCCGTTCCCTTTGTGCTGGATGAACGAACGTCTCTACACCTGCTCACTTCTGAGAGATAAGTGTGTGTGAAAGCCATCCTTCACCTAGCTTGAAGGGAACACAAAGTTTCTTTTGAGTTGCCAACTCCACTCCATGCATATTAATGGGGAGGTACAAGCTCCAAATCGGTTTTACAATGAAAACGGCAGGCACATCAAACCGGCACTAGGAAACAGACTGAGAAACCAGAGTAAGTGTTTCTCCTGCAACGCGTTCCTTTTGTGCTGGATGAACGAAAGTCTCTCCACATGCACAGTTCTGAGAGATAAGTGTGTGTGAAAGCCGTCCTTCACCTAGCTTGAAGGGAACACAAAGTTTCTATTCAGTTGCCAACTCCACTCCATACATATATATGGGGAGGTACATGTTCCAACTCGGTTTTACAGTGAAAACGGCAGGCACTTCAAACAGGCACTAGGAAAGAAACTGAGAAACCAGAGTAAGTGTTTCTCCTGCAACCCGTTCCCTTTGTGCTGGATGAACGAACGTCTCTCCACATGCTCAGTTCTGAGAGATAAGTGTGTGTGAAAGCCGTCTTTCACCTAGCTTGTAGGGAACACATAGTTTCTATTCAGTTGCCAACTCCACTCCATACATATATATGGGGAGGTACAAGCTCCAACTCAGTTTACAGTGAAAACGGCAGGCACTTCAAACCGGCACTAGGAAACAGACTGAGAAACCAGAGTAAGTGTTTCTCCTGCAACCCGTTCCTTTGTGCTGGATGAACGAACGTCTCTCCACATGCTCAGTTCTGAGAGATAAGTGTGTGTGAAAGCCGTCCTTCACCTAGCTTGAAGGGAACACAAAGTTTCTTTTCAGTTGCCAACTCCACTCCATACATATATATGGCGAGGTACAAGCTCCAACTCGGTTTTACAGTGAAAACGGCAGGCACTTCAAACCGGCACAAGGAAACAAACTGAGAAACCAGAGTAAGTGTTTCTCCTGCAACCCGTTCCTTTGTGCTGGATGAACGAACGTCTCTCCACATGCTCAGTTCTGAGAGATAAGTGTGTGTGAAAGCCGACCTTCACCTTGCTTGAAGGGAACACAAAGTTTCTTTTCAGTTGCCAACTCCACTCCATACATATATATAGGGAGGTACAAGCTCCAACTCGGTTTTACAGAGAAAACGGCAGGCACTTCAAACCAGCACTAGGAAACAGACTGAGAAACCAGAGTAAGTGTTTCTCCTGCAACCCGTTTCCTTTGTGCTGGATGAGAGAAGATCTCTCCACATGCTCAGTTCTGAGAGATGTGTGTGTGAAAGCCGTACTTCACCTAGCTTGAAGGGAACACAAAGTTTCTTTTCAGTTGCCAACTCCATTCCATACATATATAGGGCGAGGTACAAGCTCCAACTCGGTTTTACAGAGAAAACTGCAGGCACTTCAAACAAGCACTATGAAACAGACTGAGAAACCAGAGTAAGTGTTTCTCCTGCAACGCGTTCCTTTTGTGCTGGATGAACGAAAGTCTCTCCACAAGCACAGTTCTGAGAGATAAGTGTGTGTGAAAGCCGTCCTTCACCTAGCTTGAAGGGAACACAAAGTTTCTATTCAGTTGCCAACTCCACTCCATACATATATATGGGGAGGTACAAGCTCCAACTCAGTTTCCAGTGAAAACGGCAGGCACTTCAAACCGGCACTAGGAAACAGACTGAGAAAGCAGAGTAAGTGTTTCTCCTGCAACCCGTTCCCTTTGTGCTGGATGAAAGAACGTCTCTCCACATGCACATTTCTGAGAGATAAGTGTGTGTGAAAGCCGTCCTTCACCTAGCTTGAAGGGAACACAAAGTTTCTTTTCAGTTGCCAACTCCACTCCATACATATATATGGGGAGGTACAAGCTCCAACTCGGTTTTACAGTGAACTATTCAGGCACTTCAAACCGGCACTAGGAAACCGACTGAGAAACCAGAGTAAGTGTTTCTCCTGCAACCCGTTCCCTTTGTGCTGGATGAACGAACGTCTCTCCACATGCTCAGTTCTGAGAGATAAGTGTGTGCGAAAGCCGTCCTTCACCTAACTTGATGGGAACACAAAGTTTCTTTTCAGTTGCCAACTCCACTCCATACATATATATGGGGAGGTACAAGCTCCAACTCGGTTTTACAGTGAAAACGGCAGGCACTTCAAAGCGGCACTAGGAAACAAACTGAGATACAAGAGTAAGTGTTTCTCCTGCAACCCGTTCCCTTTGTGCGGGATGAACGAACGTCTCTCCACATGCTCAGTTCTGAGAGATAAGTGTGTGTGAAAGCCGACCTTCACCTAGCTTGAAGGGAACACAAAGTTTCTATTCTGTTACCAAATCCTCTCCATACATATATATGGGGAGGTACAAGCTCCAACTCGCTTTTACAGTGAAAATGGCAGGCACTTCAAACCGGAACTAGGAAACCGACTGAGAAACCAGAGAAAGTGTTTCTCCTGCAACCCGTTACCTTTGTGCTGGATGAACGAACGTCTCTCCACAAGCTCAGTTCTGGGAGATAAGTGTGTGTGAAAGCCGTCCTTCACCTAGCTTGAAGGGAACACAAAGTTTCTTTTCAGTTGCCAACTCCAATCCATAGATATATATGGGGAGGTACAAGCTCCAACTCGGTTTAACAGTGAAAACGGCAGGCACATCAAACCGGCACTAGGAAACAGACTGAGAAACCAGAGTAAGTGTTTCTCCTGCAACGCGTTCCTTTTGTGCTGGATGAACGAAAGTCTCTCCACATGCACAGTTCTGAGAGATAAGTGTGTGTGAAAGCCGTCCTTCACCTAGCTTGAAGGGAACACAAAGTTTCTTTTCAGTTGCCAACTCCACTCCATACATATATATGGGGAGGTACAAGCTCCAACTCGGTTTTACAGTGAAAACTGCAGGCACTTCAAACCGGCACAAGGAAATAAACTGAGAAACCAGAGTAAGTGTTTCTCCTGCAACCCGTTCCTTTGTGCTGGATGAACGAACGTCTCTCCACATGCTCAGTTCTGAGAGATAAGTGTGTGTGAAAGCCGTACTTCACCTAGCTTGAAGGGAACACAAAGTTTCTTTTCAGTTGCCAAGTCCACCCCATACATATATATGGGGAGGTACAAGCTCCAACACGGTTTTACAGTGAAAACGACAGGCACTTCAAACCGGCACTAGGAAACATACTGAGAAACCAGAGTAAGTGTTTCTCCTGCAACCCGTTCCCTTTTTGCTGGATGAACGAACGTCTCTCCACATGCTCAGTTCTGAGAGATAAGTGTGTGTGAAAGCCGACCTTCACCTAGCTTGAAGGGAACACAAAGTTTCTTTTCAGTTGCCAACTCCACTCCATACATATATATGGGGAGGTACAAGCTCCAACTCGGTTTTACAGTGAAAACGGCAGGCACTTCAAACCGGCACTAGGAAACACACTGAGAAACCAGAGGAAGTGTTTCTCCTGCAAACCGTTCCCTTTGTGCTGGATGAACGAACGTCTCTCCACATGCTCAGTTCTGAGAGATAAGTGTGTGTGAAAGCCGACCTTCACCTAGCTTGAAGGGAACACAAAGTTTCTTTTATGTTACCAAATCTTCTCCATACATATATATGGGGAGGTACAAGCTCCAACTCGCTTTTACTGTGAAAATGGCAGGCACTTCAAACCGGAACTAGGAAACCGACTGAGAAACCAGAGTAAGTGTTTCTCCTGCAACCCGTTACCTTTGTGCTGGATGAACGAACGTCTCTCCACATGCTCAGTTCTGGGAGATAAGTGTGTGTGAAAGCCGTCCTTCACCTAGCTTGAAGGGAACACAAAGTTTCTTTTCAGTTGCCAACTCCAATCCATAGATATATATGGGGAGGTACAAGCTCCAACTCGGTTTAACAGTGAAAACGGCAGGCACATCAAACCGGCACTAGGAAACAGACTGAGAAACCAGAGTAAGTGTTTCTCCTGCAACCCGTTCCCTTTGTGCTGGATGAACGAACGTCTCTACACCTGCTCACTTCTGAGAGATAAGTGTGTGTGAAAGCCATCCTTCACCTAGCTTGAAGGGAACACAAAGTTTCTTTTGAGTTGCCAACTCCACTCCATGCATATTAATGGGTAGGTACAAGCTCCAAATCGGTTTTACAATGAAAACGGCAGGCACATCAAACCGGCACTAGGAAATAGACTGAGAAACCAGAGTAAGTGTTTCTCCTGCAACGCGTTCCTTTTGTGCTGGATGAACGAAAGTCTCTCCACATGCACAGTTCTGAGAGATAAGTGTGTGTGAAAGCCGTCCTTCACCTAGCTTGAAGGGAACACAAAGTTTCTATTCAGTTGCCACCTCCACTCCATACATATATATGGGGAGGTACAAGCTCCAACTCGGTTTAAGGTGAAAACGGCAGGCACATCAAACCGGCACTAGGAAACAGACTGAGAAACCAGAGTAAGTGTTTCTCCCGCAACGCGTTCCATTTGTGCTGGATGAACGAAAGTCTCTCCACATGCACAGTTCTGAGAGATAAGTGTGTGTGAAAGCCGTCCTTCACCTAGCTTGAAGGGAACACAAAGTTTCTTTTCAGTTGCCAACTCCACTCCATACATATATATGGGGAGGTACAAGCTCCAACACGGTTTTACAGTGAAAACGACAGGCACTTCAAACCGGCACTAGGAAACATACTGAGAAACCAGAGTAAGTGTTTCTCCTGCAACCCGTTCCCTTTGTGCTGGATGAACGAACGTCTCTCCACATGCTCAGTTCTGAGAGATAAGTGTGTGTGAAAGCCGACCTTCACCTAGCTTGAAGGGAACACAAAGTTTCTTTTCAGTTGCCAACTCCACTCCATACATATATATGGGGAGGTACAAGCTCCAACATGGTTTTACACTGAAAACGGCAGGCACTTCAAACCGGCACTAGGAAACACACTGAGAAACCAGAGTAAGTGTTTCTCCTGCAAACCGTTCCCTTTGTGCTGGATGAACGAACGTCTCTCCACATGCTCAGTTCTGAGAGATAAGTGTGTGTGAAAGCCGACCTTCACCTAGCTTGAAGGGAACACAAAGTTTCTTTTCTGTTACCAAATCCTCTCCATACATATATATGGGGAGGTACAAGCTCCAACTCGCTTTTACAGTGAAAATGGCAGGCACTTCAAACCGGAACTAGGAAACAGACTGAGAAACCAGAGTAAGTGTTTCTCCTGCAACCCGTTCCCTTTGTGCTGGATGAACGAACGTCTCTACACCTGCTCACTTCTGAGAGATAAGTGTGTGTGAAAGCCATCCTTCACCTAGCTTGAAGGGAACACAAAGTTTCTTTTGAGTTGCCAACTCCACTCCATGCATATTAATGGGGAGGTACAAGCTCCAAATCGGTTTTACAATGAAAACGGCAGGCACATCAAACCGGCACTAGGAAACAGACTGAGAAACCAGAGTAAGTGTTTCTCCTGCAACGCGTTCCTTTTGTGCTGGATGAACGAAAGTCTCTCCACATGCACAGTTCTGAGAGATAAGTGTGTGTGAAAGCCGTCCTTCACCTAGCTTGAAGGGAACACAAAGTTTCTATTCAGTTGCCAACTCCACTCCATACATATATATGGGGAGGTACATGTTCCAACTCGGTTTTACAGTGAAAACGGCAGGCACTTCAAACAGGCACTAGGAAAGAAACTGAGAAACCAGAGTAAGTGTTTCTCCTGCAACCCGTTCCCTTTGTGCTGGATGAACGAACGTCTCTCCACATGCTCAGTTCTGAGAGATAAGTGTGTGTGAAAGCCGTCTTTCACCTAGCTTGTAGGGAACACATAGTTTCTATTCAGTTGCCAACTCCACTCCATACATATATATGGGGAGGTACAAGCTCCAACTCAGTTTACAGTGAAAACGGCAGGCACTTCAAACCGGCACTAGGAAACAGACTGAGAAACCAGAGTAAGTGTTTCTCCTGCAACCCGTTCCTTTGTGCTGGATGAACGAACGTCTCTCCACATGCTCAGTTCTGAGAGATAAGTGTGTGTGAAAGCCGTCCTTCACCTAGCTTGAAGGGAACACAAAGTTTCTTTTCAGTTGCCAACTCCACTCCATACATATATATGGCGAGGTACAAGCTCCAACTCGGTTTTACAGTGAAAACGGCAGGCACTTCAAACCGGCACAAGGAAACAAACTGAGAAACCAGAGTAAGTGTTTCTCCTGCAACCCGTTCCTTTGTGCTGGATGAACGAACGTCTCTCCACATGCTCAGTTCTGAGAGATAAGTGTGTGTGAAAGCCGACCTTCACCTTGCTTGAAGGGAACACAAAGTTTCTTTTCAGTTGCCAACTCCACTCCATACATATATATAGGGAGGTACAAGCTCCAACTCGGTTTTACAGAGAAAACGGCAGGCACTTCAAACCAGCACTAGGAAACAGACTGAGAAACCAGAGTAAGTGTTTCTCCTGCAACCCGTTTCCTTTGTGCTGGATGAGAGAAGATCTCTCCACATGCTCAGTTCTGAGAGATGTGTGTGTGAAAGCCGTACTTCACCTAGCTTGAAGGGAACACAAAGTTTCTTTTCAGTTGCCAACTCCATTCCATACATATATAGGGCGAGGTACAAGCTCCAACTCGGTTTTACAGAGAAAACTGCAGGCACTTCAAACAAGCACTATGAAACAGACTGAGAAACCAGAGTAAGTGTTTCTCCTGCAACGCGTTCCTTTTGTGCTGGATGAACGAAAGTCTCTCCACAAGCACAGTTCTGAGAGATAAGTGTGTGTGAAAGCCGTCCTTCACCTAGCTTGAAGGGAACACAAAGTTTCTATTCAGTTGCCAACTCCACTCCATACATATATATGGGGAGGTACAAGCTCCAACTCAGTTTCCAGTGAAAACGGCAGGCACTTCAAACCGGCACTAGGAAACAGACTGAGAAAGCAGAGTAAGTGTTTCTCCTGCAACCCGTTCCCTTTGTGCTGGATGAAAGAACGTCTCTCCACATGCACATTTCTGAGAGATAAGTGTGTGTGAAAGCCGTCCTTCACCTAGCTTGAAGGGAACACAAAGTTTCTTTTCAGTTGCCAACTCCACTCCATACATATATATGGGGAGGTACAAGCTCCAACTCGGTTTTACAGTGAACTATTCAGGCACTTCAAACCGGCACTAGGAAACCGACTGAGAAACCAGAGTAAGTGTTTCTCCTGCAACCCGTTCCCTTTGTGCTGGATGAACGAACGTCTCTCCACATGCTCAGTTCTGAGAGATAAGTGTGTGCGAAAGCCGTCCTTCACCTAACTTGATGGGAACACAAAGTTTCTTTTCAGTTGCCAACTCCACTCCATACATATATATGGGGAGGTACAAGCTCCAACTCGGTTTTACAGTGAAAACGGCAGGCACTTCAAAGCGGCACTAGGAAACAAACTGAGATACAAGAGTAAGTGTTTCTCCTGCAACCCGTTCCCTTTGTGCGGGATGAACGAACGTCTCTCCACATGCTCAGTTCTGAGAGATAAGTGTGTGTGAAAGCCGACCTTCACCTAGCTTGAAGGGAACACAAAGTTTCTATTCTGTTACCAAATCCTCTCCATACATATATATGGGGAGGTACAAGCTCCAACTCGCTTTTACAGTGAAAATGGCAGGCACTTCAAACCGGAACTAGGAAACCGACTGAGAAACCAGAGAAAGTGTTTCTCCTGCAACCCGTTACCTTTGTGCTGGATGAACGAACGTCTCTCCACAAGCTCAGTTCTGGGAGATAAGTGTGTGTGAAAGCCGTCCTTCACCTAGCTTGAAGGGAACACAAAGTTTCTTTTCAGTTGCCAACTCCAATCCATAGATATATATGGGGAGGTACAAGCTCCAACTCGGTTTAACAGTGAAAACGGCAGGCACATCAAACCGGCACTAGGAAACAGACTGAGAAACCAGAGTAAGTGTTTCTCCTGCAACGCGTTCCTTTTGTGCTGGATGAACGAAAGTCTCTCCACATGCACAGTTCTGAGAGATAAGTGTGTGTGAAAGCCGTCCTTCACCTAGCTTGAAGGGAACACAAAGTTTCTTTTCAGTTGCCAACTCCACTCCATACATATATATGGGGAGGTACAAGCTCCAACTCGGTTTTACAGTGAAAACTGCAGGCACTTCAAACCGGCACAAGGAAATAAACTGAGAAACCAGAGTAAGTGTTTCTCCTGCAACCCGTTCCTTTGTGCTGGATGAACGAACGTCTCTCCACATGCTCAGTTCTGAGAGATAAGTGTGTGTGAAAGCCGTACTTCACCTAGCTTGAAGGGAACACAAAGTTTCTTTTCAGTTGCCAAGTCCACCCCATACATATATATGGGGAGGTACAAGCTCCAACACGGTTTTACAGTGAAAACGACAGGCACTTCAAACCGGCACTAGGAAACATACTGAGAAACCAGAGTAAGTGTTTCTCCTGCAACCCGTTCCCTTTGTGCTGGATGAACGAACGTCTCTCCACATGCTCAGTTCTGAGAGATAAGTGTGTGTGAAAGCCGACCTTCACCTAGCTTGAAGGGAACACAAAGTTTCTTTTCAGTTGCCAACTCCACTCCATACATATATATGGGGAGGTACAAGCTCCAACTCGGTTTTACAGTGAAAACGGCAGGCACTTCAAACCGGCACTAGGAAACACACTGAGAAACCAGAGGAAGTGTTTCTCCTGCAAACCGTTCCCTTTGTGCTGGATGAACGAACGTCTCTCCACATGCTCAGTTCTGAGAGATAAGTGTGTGTGAAAGCCGACCTTCACCTAGCTTGAAGGGAACACAAAGTTTCTTTTATGTTACCAAATCTTCTCCATACATATATATGGGGAGGTACAAGCTCCAACTCGCTTTTACTGTGAAAATGGCAGGCACTTCAAACCGGAACTAGGAAACCGACTGAGAAACCAGAGTAAGTGTTTCTCCTGCAACCCGTTACCTTTGTGCTGGATGAACGAACGTCTCTCCACATGCTCAGTTCTGGGAGATAAGTGTGTGTGAAAGCCGTCCTTCACCTAGCTTGAAGGGAACACAAAGTTTCTTTTCAGTTGCCAACTCCAATCCATAGATATATATGGGGAGGTACAAGCTCCAACTCGGTTTAACAGTGAAAACGGCAGGCACATCAAACCGGCACTAGGAAACAGACTGAGAAACCAGAGTAAGTGTTTCTCCTGCAACCCGTTCCCTTTGTGCTGGATGAACGAACGTCTCTACACCTGCTCACTTCTGAGAGATAAGTGTGTGTGAAAGCCATCCTTCACCTAGCTTGAAGGGAACACAAAGTTTCTTTTGAGTTGCCAACTCCACTCCATGCATATTAATGGGTAGGTACAAGCTCCAAATCGGTTTTACAATGAAAACGGCAGGCACATCAAACCGGCACTAGGAAATAGACTGAGAAACCAGAGTAAGTGTTTCTCCTGCAACGCGTTCCTTTTGTGCTGGATGAACGAAAGTCTCTCCACATGCACAGTTCTGAGAGATAAGTGTGTGTGAAAGCCGTCCTTCACCTAGCTTGAAGGGAACACAAAGTTTCTATTCAGTTGCCACCTCCACTCCATACATATATATGGGGAGGTACAAGCTCCAACTCGGTTTAAGGTGAAAACGGCAGGCACATCAAACCGGCACTAGGAAACAGACTGAGAAACCAGAGTAAGTGTTTCTCCCGCAACGCGTTCCATTTGTGCTGGATGAACGAAAGTCTCTCCACATGCACAGTTCTGAGAGATAAGTGTGTGTGAAAGCCGTCCTTCACCTAGCTTGAAGGGAACACAAAGTTTCTTTTCAGTTGCCAACTCCACTCCATACATATATATGGGGAGGTACAAGCTCCAACACGGTTTTACAGTGAAAACGACAGGCACTTCAAACCGGCACTAGGAAACATACTGAGAAACCAGAGTAAGTGTTTCTCCTGCAACCCGTTCCCTTTGTGCTGGATGAACGAACGTCTCTCCACATGCTCAGTTCTGAGAGATAAGTGTGTGTGAAAGCCGACCTTCACCTAGCTTGAAGGGAACACAAAGTTTCTTTTCAGTTGCCAACTCCACTCCATACATATATATGGGGAGGTACAAGCTCCAACATGGTTTTACACTGAAAACGGCAGGCACTTCAAACCGGCACTAGGAAACACACTGAGAAACCAGAGTAAGTGTTTCTCCTGCAAACCGTTCCCTTTGTGCTGGATGAACGAAAGTCTCTCCACATGCTCAGTTCTGAGAGATAAGTGTGTGTGAAAGCCGACCTTCACCTTGCTTGAAGGGAACACAAAGTTTCTTTTCAGTTGCCAACTCCACTCCATACATATATATAGGGAGGTACAAGCTCCAACTCGGTTTTACAGAGAAAACGGCAGGCACTTCAAACCAGCACTAGGAAACAGACTGAGAAACCAGAGTAAGTGTTTCTCCTGCAACCCGTTTCCTTTGTGCTGGATGAGAGAAGGTCTCTCCACATGCTCAGTTCAGAGAGATAAGTGTGTGTGAAAGCCGTACTTCACCTAGCTTGAAGGGAACACAAAGTTTCTTTTCAGTTGCCAACTCCATTCCATACATATATAGGGCGAGGTACAAGCTCCAACTCGGTTTTACAGTGAAAACGGCAGGCACTTCAAACAAGCACTAGGAAACACACTGAGAAACCAGAGTAAGTGTTTCTCCTGCAGCCCGTTCCCTTTGTGCTGGATGAACGAACGTCTCTCCACATGCTCAGTTCTGAGAGATAAGTGTGTGTGAAAGCCGTCCTTCACCTAGGTTGAAGGAAACACAAAGTTTCTTTTCAGTTGCCAACGCCAATCCTTACATATATATGGGGAGGTAGAAGCTCCAACTCACTTTTACAGTGAAAACGGCAGGCACTTCAAACCGGCACTAGGAAACAGACTGAGAAAGCAGAGTAAGTGTTTCTCCTGCAACCCGTTCCCTTTGTGCTGGATGAACGAACGTCTCTCCACATGCTCAGTTCTGAGAGATAATTGTGTGTGAAAGCCGACCTTCACCTAGCTTGAAGGGAACACAAAGTTTCTTTTCAGTTGCCAACTCCACTCCATACATATATATGGGGAGGTACAAGCTCCAACTCCGTTTTACAGTGAAAACGGCAGGCAATTCAAACCGGCACTAGGAAACAGACTGAGAAACCAGAGTAAGTGTTTCTCCTGCAACCCGTTCCCTTTTTGCTGGATGAGCGAACGTCTATCCACCTACTCAGTTCTGAGAGATAAGTGTGTGTGAAAGCCGTCCTTCACCTAGCTTGAAGGGAACACAACGTTTCTTTTCAGTTGCCAACCCCACTCCATACATATATATGGGGAGGTACAAGCTCCAACACGGTTTTACAGTGAAAACGGCAGGCACATCAAACCGGCACTAGGAAACAGACTGAGAAACCAGAGTAAGTGTTTCTCCTGCAACCCGTTCCCTTTGTGCTGGATGAACGAAAGTCTCTCCACATGCACAGTTCTGAGAGATAAGTGTGTGTGAAAGCCGTCCTTCACCTAGCTTGAAGGGAACACAAAGTTTCTTTTCAGTTGCCAACTCCACTCCATACATATATATGGGGAGGTACAAGCTCCAACTCCGTTTTACAGTGAAAACGGCAGGCAATTCAAACCGGCACTAGGAAACAGACTGAGAAACCAGAGTAAGTGTTTCTTCTGCAACCCGTTCCCTTTTTGCTGGATGAGCGAACGTCTATCCACCTACTCAGTTCTGAGAGATAAGTGTGTGTGAAAGCCGTCCTTCACCTAGCTTGAAGGGAACACAACGTTTCTTTTCAGTTGCCAACCCCACTCCATACATATATATGGGGAGGTACAAGCTCCAACACGGTTTTACAGTGAAAACGGCAGGCACATCAAACCGGCACTAGGAAACAGACTGAGAAACCAGAGTAAGTGTTTCTCCTGCAACCCGTTCCCTTTGTGCTGGATGAACGAAAGTCTCTCCACATGCACAGTTCTGAGAGATAAGTGTGTGTGAAAGCCGTCCTTCACCTAGCTTGAAGGGAACACAAAGTTTCTTTTCAGTTGCCAACTCCACTCCATACATATATATGGGGAGGTACAAGCTCCAACTCGGTTTTACAGTGAAAACTGCAGGCACTTCAAACCGGCACAAGGAAACAAACTGAGAAACCAGAGTACGTGTTTCTCCTGCAACCCGTTCCTTTGTGCTGGATGAACGAACGTCTCTCCACATGCTCAGTTCTGAGAGATAAGTGTGTGTGAAAGCCGACCTTCACCTAGCTTGAAGGGAACACAAAGTTTCTTTTCAGTTGCCAACTCCACTCCATACATATATATGGGGAGGTACAAGCTCCAACTCGCTTTTACAGTGAAAAAGGCAGGCACTTCAAACCGGCACTAGGAAACCGACTGAGAAACTAGAGTAAGTGTTTCTCCTGCAACCCGTTACATTTGTGCTGGATGAACGAACGTCTCTCCACATGCTCAGTTCTGAGAGAAAAGTGTGTGTGAAAGCCGACCTTCACCTTGCTTGAAGGGAACACAAAGTTTCTTTTCAGTTGCCAACTCCACTCCATACATATATATAGGGAGGTACAAGCTCCAACTCGGTTTTACAGAGAAAACGGCAGGCACTTCAAACCACCACTAGGAAACAGACTGAGAAACCAGAGTAAGTGTTTCTCCTGCAACCCGTTTCCTTTGTGCTGGATGAGAGAAGATCTCTCCACATGCTCAGTTCTGAGAGATAAGTGTGTGTGAAAGCCGTACTTCACCTAGCTTGAAGGGAACACAAAGTTTCTTTTCAGTTGCCAACTCCATTCCATACATATATAGGGCGAGGTACAAGCTCCAACTCGGTTTTACAGTGAAAACGGCAGGCACTTCAAACAAGCACTAGGAAACAGACTGAGAAACCAGAGTAAGTGTTTCTCCTGCAACGCGTTCCTTTTGTGCTGGATGAACGAAAGTCTCTCCACATGCACAGTTCTGAGAGATAAGTGTGTGTGAAAGCCGTCCTTCACCTAGCTTGAAGGGAACACAAAGTTTCTATTCAGTTGCCAACTCCACTCCATACATATATATGGGGAGGTACAAGCTCCAACTCAGTTTCCAATGAAATCGGCAGGCACTTCAAACCGGCACAAGGAAACAGACTGAGAAAGCAGAGTAAGTGTTTCTCCTGCAACCCGTTCCCTTTGTGCTGGATGAAAGAACGTCTCTCCACATGCACATTTCTGAGAGATAAGTGTGTGTGAAAGCCGTCCTTCACCTAGCTTGAAGGGAACACAAAGTTTCTTTTCAGTTGCCAACTCCACTCCATACATATATATGGGGAGGTACAAGCTCCAACTCGGTTTTACAGTGAACAATTCAGGCACTTCAAACCGGCACTAGGAAACCGACTGAGAAACCAGAGTAAGTGTTTCTCCTGCAATCCGATCCCTTTGTGCTGGATGAAAGAACGTTTCTCCACATGCTCAGTTCTGAGAGATAAGTGTGTGTGAAAGCCTTCCTTCACCTAGCTTGAAGGGAACACAAAATTTCTTTTCAGGTGCCAACTCCACTCCATACATATATATGGGGAGGTACAAGCTCCAACTCGGTTTTACAGTGAAAACGGCAGGCACTTCAAACCGGCACTAGAAAAACAGACTGAGAAACCAGAGTAAGTGTTTCACCTGCAACCCGTTCCCTTTGTTCTGGATGAACGAACGTCTCTCCACATGCTCAGTTCTGAGAGATAAGTGTGTGCGAAAGCAGTCCTTCACCTAGCTTGATGGGAACACAAAGTTTCTTTTCAGTTGCCAACTCCACTCCATACATATATATGGGGAGGTACAAGCTCCAACTCGGTTTTACAGTGAAAACGGCAGGCACTTCAAACCAGCACTAGGAAACAGACTGAGAAAGCAGAGTAAGTGTTTCTCCTGCAACCCGTTCCCTTTGTGCTGGATGAACGAACGTCTCTCCACATGCTCAGTTCTGAGAGATAAGTGTGTGCGAAAGCCGTCCTTCACCTAACTTGATGGGAACACAAAGTTTCTTTTCAGTTGCCAACCCCAATCCTTACATATATATGGGGAGGTACAAGCTCCAACTCGATTTTACAGTGAAAACGGCAGGCACATCAAACCGGCACTAGGAAACAGACTGAGAAACCAGAGTAAGTGTTTCTCCTGCAACCCGTTCCCTTTGTGCTGGATGAACGAACGTCTCTACACCTGCTCACTTCTGAGAGATAAGTGTGTATGAAAGCCATCCTTCACCTAGCTTGAAGGGAACACAAAGTTTCTTTTGAGTTGCCAACTCCACTCCATGCATATTAATGGGTAGGTACAAGCTCCAAATCGGTTTTACAATGAAAACGGCAGGCACATCAAACCGGCGCTAGGAAACAGACTGAGAAACCAGAGTAAGTGTTTCTCCTGCAACGCGTTCCTTTTGTGCTGGATGAACGAAAGTCTCTCCACATGCACAGTTCTGAGAGATAAGTGTGTGTGAAAGCCGTCCTTCACCTAGCTTGAAGGGAACACAAAGTTTCTATTCAGTTGCCAACTCCACTCCATACATATATATGGGGAGGTACAAGCTCCAACTCGGTTTTACAGTGAAAACGGCAGGCACTTCAAACCGGCACTAGGAAACAGACTAAGAAGCCAGAGTAAGTGTTTCTCCTGCAACCCGTTCCCTTTGTGCTGAATGAACGAACGTCTATCCACCTACTCAGTTCTGAGAGATAAGTGTGTGTCAAAGCCGTCCATCACCTAGCTTGAAGGGAACACAAAGTTTCTTTTCAGTTGCCAACCCCACTCCATACATATATATGGGGAGGTACAAGCTCCAACTCGGTTTAAGGTGAAAACGGCAGGCACATCAAACCGGCACTAGGAAACAGACTGAGAATCCAGAGTAAGTGTTTCTACCGCAACGCGTTCCATTTGTGCTGGATGAACGAAAGTCTCTCCACATGCACAGTTCTGAGAGATAAGTGTGTGTGAAAGCCGTCCTTCACCTAGCTTGAAGGGAACACAAAGTTTCTTTTCAGTTGCCAACTCCACTCCATACATATATATGGGGAGGTACAAGCTCCAACTCGGTTTTACAGTGAAAACTGCAGGCACTTCAAACCGGCACAAGGAAACAAACTGAGAAACCAGAGTAAGTGTTTCTCCTGCAACCCGTTCCTTTGTGCTGGATGAACGAACGTCTCTCCACATGCTCAGTTCTGAGAGATAAGTGTGTGTGAAAGCCGACCTTCACCTTGCTTGAAGGGAACACAAAGTTTCTTTTCATTTGCCAACTCCACTCCATACATATATATAGGGAGGTACAAGCTCCAACTCGGTTTTACAGATAAAACGGCAGGCACTTCAAACCAGCACTAGGAAACAGACTGAGAAACCAGTGTAAGTGTTTCTCCTGCAACCCGTTTCCTTTGTGCTGGATGAGAGAAGGTCTCTCCACATACTCAGTTCTGAGAGATAAGTGTGTGTGAAAGCCGTACTTCACCTAGCTTGAAGGGAACACAAAGTTTCTTTTCAGTTGCCAACTCCATTCCATACATATATAGGGCGAGGTACAAGCTCCAACTCGGTTTTACAGTGAAAACGGCAGGCACTTCAAACAAGCACTAGGAAACACACTGAGAAACCAGAGTAAGTGTTTCTCCTGCAGCCCGTTCCCTTTGTGCTGGATGAACGAACGTCTCTCCACATGCTCAGTTCTGAGAGATAAGTGTGTGTGAAAGCCGTCCTACACCTAGGTTGAAGGAAACACAAAGTTTCTTTTCAGTTGCCAACTCCAATCCTTACATATATATGGGGAGGTAGAAGCTCCAACTCACTTTTACAGTGAAAAGGGCAGGCACTTCAAACCGGCACTAGGAAACAGACTGAGAAAGCAGAGTAAGTGTTTCCCCTGCAACCCGTTCCCTTTGTGCTGGATGAACGAACGTCTCTCCACATGCTCAGTTCTGAGAGATAATTGTGTGTGAAAGCCGACCTTCACCTAGCTTGAAGGGAACACAAAGTTTCTTTTCAGTTGCCAACTCCACTCCATACATATATATGGGGAGGTACAAGCTCCAACTCCGTTTTACAGTGAAAAAGGCAGGCACTTCAAACCGGCACTAGAAAACAGACTGAGAAACCAGAGTAAGTGTTTCTCCTGCAACCCGTTCCCTTTTTGCTGGATGAACGAACGTCTATCCACCTACTCAGTTCTGAGAGATAAGTGTGTGTGAAAGCCGTCCTTCACCTAGCTTGAAGGGAACACAACGTTTCTTTTCAGTTGCCAACCCCACTCCATACATATATATGGGGAGGTACAAGCTCCAACTCGGTTTTACAGTGAAAACTGCAGGCACTTCAAACCGGCACAAGGAAACAAACTGAGAAACCAGAGTAAGTGTTTCTCCTGCAACACGTTCCTTTGTGCTGGATGAACGAACGTCTCTCCACATGCTCAGTTCTGAGAGATAAGTGTGTGTGAAAGCCGACCTTCACCTAGCTTGAAGGGAACACAAAGTTTCTTTTCAGTTGCCAACTCCACTCCATACATATATATGGGGAGGTACAAGCTCCAACTCGCTTTTACAGTGAAAAAGGCAGGCACTTCAAACCGGCACTAGGAAACCGACTGAGAATCTAGAGTAAGTGTTTCTCCTGCAACCCTTTACCTTTGTGCTGGATGAACGAACGTCTCTCCACATGCTCAGTTCTGAGAGATAAGTGTGTGTGAAAGCCGACCTTCACCTTGCTTGAAGGGAACACAAAGTTTCTTTTCATTTGCCAACTCCACTCCATACATATATATAGGGAGGTACAAGCTCCAACTCGGTTTTACAGAGAAAACGGCAGGCACTTCTAACCAGCACTAGGAAACAGACTGAGAAACCAGAGTAAGTGTTTCTCCTGCAACCCGTTTCCTTTGTGCTGGATGAGAGAAGATCTCTCCACATGCTCAGTTCTGAGAGATAAGTGTGTGTGAAAGCCATACTTCACCTAGCTTGAAGGGAACACAAAGTTTCTTTTCAGTTGCCAACTCCATTCCATACATATATAGGGCGAGGTACAAGCTCCAACTCCGTTTTACAGTGAAAACGGCAGGCACTTCAAACAAGCACTAGGAAACAGACTGAGAAACCAGAGTAAGTGTTTCTCCTGCAACGCGTTCCTTTTGTGCTGGATGAACGAAAGTCTCTCCACATGCACAGTTCTGAGAGATAAGTGCGTGTGAAAGCCGTCCTTCACCTAGCTTGAAGGGAACACAAAGTTTCTATTCAGTTGCCAACTCCACTCCATACATATATATGGGGAGGTACAAGCTCCAACTCAGTTTACAGTGAAAACGGCAGGCACTTCAAACCGGCACAAGGAAACAGACTGAGAAAGCAGAGCAAGTGTTTCTCCTGCAACCCGTTCCCTTTGTGCTGGATGAAAGAACGTCTCTCCACATGCACATTTCTGAGAGATAAGTGTGTGTGAAAGCCGTCCTTCACCTAGCTTGAAGGGAACACAAAGTTTCTTTTCAGTTGCCAACTCCACTCCATACATATATATGGGGAGGTACAAGCTCCAACTCGGTTTTACAGTGAACAATTCAGGCACTTCAAACCGGCACTAGGAAACCGACTGAGAAACCAGAGTAAGTGTTTCTCCTGCAATCCGATCCCTTTGTGCTGGATGAAAGAACGTTTCTCCACATGCTCAGTTCTGAGAGATAAGTGTGTGTGAAAGCCTTCCTTCACCTAGCTTGAAGGGAACACAAAATTTCTTTTCAGTTGCCAACTCCACTCCATACATATATATGGGGAGGTACAAGCTCCAACTCGGTTTTACAGTGAAAACGGCAGGCACTTCAAACCGGCACTAGAAAAACAGACTGAGAAACCAGAGTAAGTGTTTCACCTGCAACCCGTTCCCTTTGTTCTGGATGAACGAACGTCTCTCCACATGCTCAGTTCTGAGAGATAAGTGTGTGCGAAAGCAGTCCTTCACCTAGCTTGATGGGAACACAAAGTTTCTTTTCAGTTGCCAACTCCACTCCATACATATATATGGGGAGGTACAAGCTCCAACTCGGTTTTACAGTGAAAACGGCAGGCACTTCAAACCAGCACTAGGAAACAGACTGAGAAAGCAGAGTAAGTGTTTCTCCTGCAACCCGTTCCCTTTGTGCTGGATGAACGAACGTCTCTCCACATGCTCAGTTCTGAGAGATAAGTGTGTGCGAAAGCCGTCCTTCACCTAACTTGATGGGAACACAAAGTTTCTTTTCAGTTGCCAACCCCACTCCTTACATATATATGGGGAGGTACAAGCTCCAAATCGATTTTACAGTGAAAACGGCAGGCACATCAAACCGGCACTAGGAAACAGACTGAGAAACCAGAGTAAGTGTTTCTCCTGCAACCCGTTCCCTTTGTGCTGGATGAACGAACGTCTCTACACCTGCTCACTTCTGAGAGATAAGTGTGTGTGAAAGCCATCCTTCACCTAGCTTGAAGGGAACACAAAGTTTCTTTTGAGTTGCCAACTCCACTCCATGCATATTAATGGGTAGGAACAAGCTCCAAATCGGTTTTACAATGAAAACGGCAGGCACATCAAACCGGCACTAGGAAACAGACTGAGAAACCAGAGTAAGTGTTTCTCCTGCAACGCGTTCCTTTTGTGCTGGATGAACGAAAGTCTCTCCACATGCACAGTTCTGAGAGATAAGTGTGTGTGAAAGCCGTCCTTCACCTAGCTTGAAGGGAACACAAAGTTTCTATTCAGTTGCCAACTCCACTCCATACATATATATGGGGAGGTACAAGCTCCAACTCGGTTTTACAGTGAAAACTGCAGGCACTTCAAACCGGCACTAGGAAACAGACTAAGAAGCCAGAGTAAGTGTTTCTCCTGCAACCCGTTCCCTTTGTGCTGGATGAACGAACGTCTATCCACCTACTCAGTTCTGAGAGATAAGTGTGTGTCAAAGCCGTCCATCACCTAGCTTGAAGGGAACACAAAGTTTCTTTTCAGTTGCCAACCCCACTCCATACATATATATGGGGAGGTACAAGCTCCAACTCGGTTTAAGGTGAAAACGGCAGGCACATCAAACCGCCACTAGGAAACAGACTGAGAAACCAGAGTAAGTGTTTCTACCGCAACGCGTTCCATTTGTGCTGGATGAACGAAAGTCTCTCCACATGCACAGTTCTGAGAGATAAGTGTGTGTGAAAGCCGTCCTTCACCTAGCTTGAAGGGAACACAAAGTTTCTTTTCAGTTGCCAACTCCACTCCATACATATATATGGGGAGGTACAAGCTCCAACTCGGTTTTACAGTGAAAACTGCAGGCACTTCAAACCGGCACAAGGAAACAAACTGAGAAACCAGAGTAAGTGTTTCTCCTGCAACACGTTCCTTTGTGCTGGATGAACGAACGTCTCCCCACATGCTCAGTTCTGAGAGATAAGTGTGTGTGAAAGCCGACCTTCACCTAGCTTGAAGGGAACACAAAGTTTCTTTTCAGTTGCCAACTCCACTCCATACATATATATGGGGAGGTACAAGCTCCAACTCGCTTTTACAGTGAAAAAGGCAGGCACTTCAAACCGGCACTAGGAAACCGACTGAGAAATCAGAGTAAGTGTTTCTCCTGCAACCCGTTACCTTTGTGCTGGATGAACGAACGTCTCTCCACATGCTCAGTTCTGAGAGATATGTGTGTGTGAAAGCCGACCTTCACCTTGCTTGAAGGGAACACAAAGTTTCTTTTCAGTTGCCAACTATACTCCATACATATATATAGGGAGGTACAAGCTCCAACTCGGTTTTACAGAGAAAACGGCAGGCACTTCAAACCAGCACAAGGAAACAGACTGAGAAACCAGAGTAAGTGTTTCTAATGCAAACTGTTTCCTTTGTGCTGGATGAGAGAAGGTCTCTCCACATGCTCAGTTCTGAGAGATAAGTGTGTGTGAAAGCCGTACTTCACCTAGCTTGAAGGGAACACAAAGTTTCTTTTCAGTTGCCAACTCCATTCCATACATATATAGGGCGAGGTACAAGCTCCAACTCGGTTTTACAGTGAAAACTGCAGGCACTTCAAATAAGCACTAGGAAACACACTGAGAAACCAGAGTAAGTGTTTCTCCTGCAGCCCGTTCCCTTTGTGCTGGATGAACGAACGTCTCTCCACATGCTCAGTTCTGAGAGATAAGTGTGTGTGAAAGCCGTCCTTCACCTAGGTTGAAGGAAACACAAAGTTTCTTTTCAGTTGCCAACTCCACTCCTTACATATATATGGGGAGGTAGAAGCTCCAACTCACTTTTACAGTGAAAATGGCAGGCACTTCAAACCGGCACTAGGAAACAGACTGAGAAAGCAGAGTAAGTGTTTCTCCTGCAACCCGTTCCCTTTGTGCTGGATGAACGAACGTCTCTCCACATGCTCAGTTCTGAGAGATAATTGTGTGTGAAAGCCGACCTTCACCTAGCTTGAAGGGAACACAAAGTTTCTTTTCAGTTGCCAACTCCACTCCATACATATATATGGGGAGGTACAAGCTCCAACTCCGTTTTACAGTGAAAACGGCAGGCACTTCAAACCGGCACTAGGAAACAGACTGAGAAACCAGAGTAAGTGTTTCTCCTGCAACCCGTTCCCTTTTTGCTGGATGAACGAACGTCTATCCACCTACTCAGTTCTGAGAAATAAGTGTGTGTGAAAGCCGTCCTTCACCTAGCTTGAAGGGAACACAACGTTTCTTTTCATTTGCCAACCCCACTCCATACATATATATGGGGAGGTACAAGCTCCAACTCGGTTTTACAGTGAAAACGGCAGGCACATCAAACCGGCACTAGGAAACAGACTGAGAAACCAGAGTAAGTGTTTCTCCTGCAACGCGTTCCCTTTGTGCTGGATGAACGAAAGTCTCTCAACATGCACAGTTCTGAGAGATAAGTGTGTGTAAAAGCCGTCCTTCACCTAGCTTTAAGGGAACACAAAGTTTCTTTTCAGTTGCCAACTCCACTCCATACATATATATGGGGAGGTACAAGCTCCAACTCGGTTTTACAGTGAAAACTGCAGGCACTTCAAACCGGCACAAGGAAACAAACTGAGAAACCAGAGTAAGTGTTTCTCCTGCAACCCGTTCCTTTGTGCTGGATGAACGAACGTCTCTCCACATGCTCAGTTCTGAGAGATAAGTGTGTGTGAAAGCCGACCTTCACCTAGCTTGAAGGGAACACAAAGTTTCTTTTCAGTTGCCAACTCCACTCCATACATATATATGGGGAGGTACAAGCTCCAACACACATTTACAGTGAAAAAGGCAGGCACTTCAAACCGGCACTAGGAAACCGACTGAGAAACTAGAGTAAGTGTTTCTCCTGCAATCCGTTACCTTTGTGCTGGATGAACGAACGTCTCTCCACATGCTCAGTTCTGAGAGATAAGTGTGTGTGAAAGCCGAACTTCACATTGCTTGAAGGGAACACAAAGTTTCTTTTCAGTTGCCAACTCCACTCCATACATATATATAGGGAGGTACAAGCTCCAACTCGGTTTTACAGAGAAAACGGCAGGCACTTCAAACCAGCACTAGGAAACAGACTGAGAATCCAGAGTAAGTGTTTCTCCTGCAACCCGTTTCCTTTGTGCTGGATGAGAGAAGATCTCTCCACATGCTCAGTTCTGAGAGATAAGTGTGTGTGAAAGCCGTACTTCACCTAGCTTGAAGGGAACACAAAGTTTCTTTTCAGTTGCCAACTCCATTCCATACATATATAGGGCGAGGTACAAGCTCCAACTCGGTTTTACAGTGAAAACGGCAGGCACTTCAAACAAGCACTAGGAAACAGACTGAGAAACCAGAGTAAGTGTTTCTCCTGCAACGCGTTCCTTTTGTGCTGGATGAACGAAAGTCTCTCCACATGCACAGTTCTGAGAGATAAGTGGGTGTGAAAGCCGTCCTTCACCTAGCTTGAAGGGAACACAAAGTTTCTATTCAGTTGCCAACTCCACTCCATACATATATATGGGGAGGTACAAGCTCCAACTCAGTTTCCAGTGAAAACGGCAGGCACTTCAAACCGGCACAAGGAAACAGACTGAGAAAGCAGAGTAAGTGTTTCTCCTGCAACCCGTTCCCTTTGTGCTGGATGAAAGAACGTCTCTCCACATGCACATTTCTGAGAGATAAGTGTGTGTGAAAGCCGTCCTTCACCTAGCTTGAAGGGAACACAAAGTTTCTTTACAGTTGCCAACTCCACTCCATACATATATATGGGGAGGTACAAGCTCCAACTCGGTTTTACAGTGAACAATTCAGGCACTTCAAACCGGCACTAGGAAACCGACTGAGAAACCAGAGTAAGTGTTTCTCCTGCAATCCGATCCCTTTGTGCTGGATGAAAGAACGTTTCTCCACATGCTCAGTTCTGAGAGATAAGTGTGTGTGAAAGCCGTCCTTCACCTAGCTTGAAGGGAACACAAAATTTCTTTTCAGTTGCCAACTCCACTCCATACATATATATGGGGAGGTACAAGCTCCAACTCGGTTTTACAGTGAAAACGGCAGGCACTTCAAACCGGCACTAGAAAAACAGACTGAGAAACCAGAGTAAGTGTTTCACCTGCAACCCGTTCCCTTTGTTCTGGATGAACGAACGTCTCTCCACATGCTCATTTCTGAGAGATAAGTGTGTGCGAAAGCAGTCCTTCACCTAGCTTGATGGGAACACAAAGTTTCTTTTCAGTTGCCAACTCCACTCCATACATATATATGGGGAGGTACAAGCTCCAACACGGTTTTACAGTGAAAACGGCAGGCACTTCAAACTAGCACTAGGAAACAGACTGAGAAAGCAGAGTAAGTGTTTCTCCTGCAACCCGTTCCCTTTGTGCTGGATGAACGAACGTCTCTCCACATGCTCAGTTCTGAGAGATAAGTGTGTGCGAAAGCCGTCCTTCACCTATCTTGATGGGAACACAAAGTTTCTTTTCAGTTGCCAACCCCACTCCTTACATATATATGGGGAGGTACAAGCTCCAACTCGATTTTACAGTGAAAACGGCAGGCACATCAAACCGGCACTTGGAAACAGTTTGAGAAACCAGAGTAAGTGTTTCTCCTGCAACGCGTTCCCTTTGTGCTAGATGAACGAAAGTCTCTCCACATGCACAGTTCTGAGAGATAAGTGTGTGTGAAAACCGTCCTTCACCTAGCTTGAAGGGAACACAAAGTTTCTTTTCAGTTGCCAACTCCACTCCATACATATATATGGGGAGGTACAAGCCCCAACTCGGTTTTACAGTGAAAACGGCAGGCACTTCAAAGCGGCACTAGGAAACAAACTGAGATACAAGAGTAAGTGTTTCTCCTGCAACCCGTTCCCTTTGTGCGGGATGAACGAACGTCTCTCCACATGCTCAGTTCTGAGAGATAAGCGTGTGTGAAAGCCGTCTTTCACCTAGCTTGAAGGGAACACAAAGTTTCTATTCAGTTGCCAACTCCACTCCATACATATATATGGGGAGGTAAAAGCTCCAACTCAGTTTACAGTGAAAACGGCAGGCACTTCAAACCGGCACTTGGAAACAGACTGAGAAACCAGAGTAAGTGTTTCTCCTGCAACCCGTTCCTTTGTGCTGGATGAACGAACGTCTCTCCACATGCTCAGTTCTGAGAGATAAGTGTGTGTGAAAGCCGTCCTTCACCTAGCTTGAAGGGAACACAAAGTTTCTTTTCAGTTGCCAACTCCACCCCATACATATATATGGGGAGGTACAAGCTCCAACACGGTTTTACAGTGAAAACGACAGGCACTTCAAACCGGCACTAGGAAACATACTGAGAAACCAGAGTAAGTGTTTCTCCTGCAACCCGTTCCCTTTGTGCTGGATGAACGAACGTCTCTCCACATGCTCAGTTCTGAGAGATAAGTGTGTGTGAAAGCCGCCCTTCACCTAGCTTGAAGGGAACACAAAGTTTCTTTTCAGTTGCCAACTCCACTCCATACATATATATGGGGAGGTACAAGCTCCAACTCGGTTTTACACTGAAAACGGCAGGCACTTCAAACCGGAACTAGGAAACCGACTGAGAAACCAGAGTAAGTGTTTCTCCTGCAACCCGTTCCTTTGTGCTGGATGAACGAACGTCTCCCCACATGCTCAGTTCTGAGAGATAAGTGTGTGTGAAAGCCGACCTTCACCTAGCTTGAAGGGAACACAAAGTTTCTTTTCAGTTGCCAACTCCACTCCATACATATATATGGGGAGGTACAAGCTCCAACTCGCTTTTACAGTGAAAACGGCAGGCACTTCTAACCAGCACTAGGAAACAGACTGAGAAACCAGAGTAAGTGTTTCTCCTGCAACCCGTTTCCTTTGTGCTGGATGAGAGAAGATCTCTCCACATGCTCAGTTCTGAGAGATAAGTGTGTGTGAAAGCCGTACTTCACCTAGCTTGAAGGGAACACAAAGTTTCTTTTCAGTTGCCAACTCCATTCCATACATATATAGGGCGAGGTACAAGCTCCAACTCGGTTTTACAGTGAAAACGGCAGGCACTTCAAACAAGCACTAGGAAACAGACTGAGAAACCAGAGTAAGTGTTTCTCCTGCAACGCGTTCCTTTTGTGCTGGATGAACGAAAGTCTCTCCACATGCACAGTTCTGAGAGATAAGTGTGTGTGAAAGCCGTCCTTCACCTAGCTTGAAGGGAACACAAAGTTTCTATTCAGTTGCCAACTCCACTCCATACATATATATGGGGAGGTACAAGCTCCAACTCAGTTTCCAGTGAAAACGGCAGGCACTTCAAACCGGCACAAGGAAACAGACTGAGAAAGCAGAGCAAGTGTTTCTCCTGCAACCCGTTCCCTTTGTGCTGGATGAAAGAACGTCTCTCCACATGCACATTTCTGAGAGATAAGTGTGTGTGAAAGCCGTCCTTCACCTAGCTTGAAGGGAACACAAAGTTTCTTTTCAGTTGCCAACTCCACTCCATACATATATATGGGGAGGTACAAGCTCCAACTCGGTTTTACAGTGAACAATTCAGGCACTTCAAACCGGCACTAGGAAACCGACTGAGAAACCAGAGTAAGTGTTTCTCCTGCAATCCGATCCCTTTGTGCTGGATGAAAGAACGTTTCTCCACATGCTCAGTTCTGAGAGATAAGTGTGTGTGAAAGCCTTCCTTCACCTAGCTTGAAGGGAACACAAAATTTCTTTTCAGTTGCCAACTCCACTCCATACATATATATGGGGAGGTACAAGCTCCAACTCGGTTTTACAGTGAAAACGGCAGGCACTTCAAACCGGCACTAGAAAAACAGACTGAGAAACCAGAGTAAGTGTTTCACCTGCAAACCGTTCCCTTTGTTCTGGATGAACGAACGTCTCTCCACATGCTCAGTTCTGAGAGATAAGTGTGTGCGAAAGCAGTCCTTCACCTAGCTTGATGGGAACACAAAGTTTCTTTTCAGTTGCCAACTCCACTCCATACATATATATGGGGAGGTACAAGCTCCAACTCGGTTTTACAGTGAAAACGGCAGGCACTTCAAACCAGCACTAGGAAACAGACTGAGAAAGCAGAGTAAGTGTTTCTCCTGCAACCCGTTCCCTTTGTGCTGGATGAACGAACGTCTCTCCACATGCTCAGTTCTGAGAGATAAGTGTGTGCGAAAGCCGTCCTTCACCTAACTTGATGGGAACACAAAGTTTCTTTTCAGTTGCCAACCCCACTCCTTACATATATATGGGGAGGTACAAGCTCCAAATCGATTTTACAGTGAAAACGGCAGGCACATCAAACCGGCACTAGGAAACAGACTGAGAAACCAGAGTAAGTGTTTCTCCTGCAACCCGTTCCCTTTGTGCTGGATGAACGAACGTCTCTACACCTGCTCACTTCTGAGAGATAAGTGTGTGTGAAAGCCATCCTTCACCTAGCTTGAAGGGAACACAAAGTTTCTTTTGAGTTGCCAACTCCACTCCATGCATATTAATGGGTAGGTACAAGCTCCAAATCGGTTTTACAATGAAAACGGCAGGCACATCAAACCGGCACTAGGAAACAGACTGAGAAACCAGAGTAAGTGTTTCTCCTGCAACGCGTTCCTTTTGTGCTGGATGAACGAAAGTCTCTCCACATGCACAGTTCTGAGAGATAAGTGTGTGTGAAAGCCGTCCTTCACCTAGCTTGAAGGGAACACAAAGTTTCTATGCAGTTGCCAACTCCACTCCATACATATATATGGGGAGGTACAAGCTCCAACTCGGTTTTACAGTGAAAACTGCAGGCACTTCAAACCGGCACTAGGAAACAGACTAAGAAGCCAGAGTAAGTGTTTCTCCTGCAACCCGTTCCCTTTGTGCTGGATGAACGAACGTCTATCCACCTACTCAGTTCTGAGAGATAAGTGTGTGTCAAAGCCGTCCATCACCTAGCTTGAAGGGAACACAAAGTTTCTTTTCAGTTGCCAACCCCACTCCATACATATATATCGGGAGGTACAAGCTCCAACTCGGTTTAAGGTGAAAACGGCAGGCACATCAAACCGCCACTAGGAAACAGACTGAGAAACCAGAGTAAGTGTTTCTACCGCACCGCGTTCCATTTGTGCTGGATGAACGAAAGTCTCTCCACATGCACAGTTCTGAGAGATAAGTGTGTGTGAAAGCCGTCCTTCACCTAGCTTGAAGGGAACACAAAGTTTCTTTTCAGTTGCCAACTCCACTCCATACATATATATGGGGAGGTACAAGCTCCAACTCGGTTTTACAGTGAAAACTGCAGGCACTTCAAACCGGCACAAGGAAACAAACTGAGAAACCAGAGTAAGTGTTTCTCCTGCAACCCGTTCCTTTGTGCTGGATGAACGAACGTCTCCCCACATGCTCAGTTCTGAGAGATAAGTGTGTGTGAAAGCCGACCTTCACCTAGCTTGAAGGGAACACAAAGTTTCTTTTCAGTTGCCAACTCCACTCCATACATATATATGGGGAGGTACAAGCTCCAACTCGCTTTTACAGTGAAAACGGCAGGCACTTCAAACCGGCACTAGGAAACCGACTGAGAAATCAGAGTAATTGTTTCTCCTGCAACCCGTTACCTTTGTGCTGGATGAACGAACGTCTCTCCACATGCTCAGTTCTGAGAGATAAGTGTGTGTGAAAGCCGACCTTCACCTTGCTTGAAGGGAACACAAAGTTTCTTTTCAGTTGCCAACTCCACTCCATACATATATATAGGGAGGTACAAGCTCCAACTCGGTTTTACAGAGAAAACGGCAGGCACTTCAAACCAGCACAAGGAAACAGACTGAGAAACCAGAGTAAGTGTTTCTCCTGCAACCTGTTTCCTTTGTGCTGGATGAGAGAAGGTCTCTCCACATGCTCAGTTCTGAGAGATAAGTGTGTGTGAAAGCCGTACTTCACCTAGCTTGAAGGGAACACAAAGTTTCTTTTCAGTTGCCAACTCCATTCCATACATATATAGGGCGAGGTACAAGCTCCAACTCGGTTTTACAGTGAAAACTGCAGGCACTTCAAATAAGCACTAGGAAACACACTGAGAAACCAGAGTAAGTGTTTCTCCTGCAGCCCGTTCCCTTTGTGCTGGATGAACGAACGTCTCTCCACATGCTCAGTTCTGAGAGATAAGTGTTTGTGAAAGCCGTCCTTCACCTAGGTTGAAGGAAACACAAAGTTTCTTTTCAGTTGCCAACTCCACTCCTTACATATATATGGGGAGGTAGAAGCTCCAACTCACTTTTACAGTGAAAACGGCAGGCACTTCAAACCGGCACTAGGAAACAGACTGAGAAAGCAGAGTAAGTGTTTCTCCTGCAACCCGTTCCCTTTGTGCTGGATGAACGAACGTCTCTCCACATGCTCAGTTCTGAGAGATAATTGTGTGTGAAAGCCGACCTTCACCTAGCTTGAAGGGAACACAAAGTTTCTTTTCAGTTGCCAACTCCACTCCATACATATATATGGGGAGGTACAAGCTCCAACTCCGTTTTACAGTGAAAACGGCAGGCAATTCAAACCGGCACTAGGAAACAGACTGAGAAACCAGAGTAAGTGTTTCTCCTGCAACCCGTTCCCTTTTTGCTGGATGAACGAACGTCTATCCACCTACTCAGTTCTGAGAGATAAGTGTGTGTGAAAGCCGTCCTTCACCTAGCTTGAAGGGAACACAACGTTTCTTTTCATTTGCCAACCCCACTCCATACATATATATGGGGAGGTACAAACTCCAACTCGGTTTTACAGTGAAAACGGCAGGCACATCAAACCGGCACTAGGAAACAGACTGAGAAACCAGAGTAAGTGTTTCTCCTGCAACGCGTTCCCTTTGTGCTGGATGAACGAAAGTCTCTCAACATGCACAGTTCTGAGAGATAAGTGTGTGTGAAAGCCGTCCTTCACCTAGCTTTAAGGGAACACAAAGTTTCTTTTCAGTTGCCAACTCCACTCCATACATATATATGGGGAGGTACAAGCTCCAACTCGGTTTTACAGTGAAAACTGCAGGCACTTCAAACCGGCACAAGGAAACAAACTGAGAAACCAGAGTAAGTGTTTCTCCTGCAACCCGTTCCTTTGTGCTGGATGAACGAACGTCTCTCCACATGCTCAGTTCTGAGAGATAAGTGTGTGTGAAAGCCGACCTTCACCTAGCTTGAAGGGAACACAAAGTTTCTTTTCAGTTGCCAACTCCACTCCATACATATATATGGGGAGGTACAAGCTCCAACACACATTTACAGTGAAAAAGGCAGGCACTTCAAACCGGCACTAGGAAACCGACTGAGAAACTAGAGTAAGTGTTTCTCCTGCAACCCGTTACCTTTGTGCTGGATGAACGAACGTCTCTCCACATGCTCAGTTCTGAGAGATAAGTGTGTGTGAAAGCCGACCTTCACCTTGCTTGAAGGGAACACAAAGTTTCTTTTCAGTTGCCAACTCCACTCCATACATATATATAGGGAGGTACAAGCTCCAACTCGGTTTTACAGAGAAAACGGCAGGCACTTCAAACCAGCACTAGGAAACAGACTGAGAATCCAGAGTAAGTGTTTCTCCTGCAACCCGTTTCCTTTGTGCTGGATGAGAGAAGATCCCTCCACATGCTCAGTTCTGAGAGATAAGTGTGTGTGAAAGCCGTACTTCACCTAGCTTGATGGGAACACAAAGTTTCTTTTCAGTTGCCAACTCCACTCCATACATATATATGGGGAGGTACAAGCTCCAACTCGGTTTTACAGTGAAAACGTCAGGCACTTCAAACCAGCACTAGGAAACAGACTGAGAAAGCAGAGTAAGTGTTTCTCCTGCAACCCGTTCCCTTTGTGCTGGATGAACGAACGTCTCTCCACATGCTCAGTTCTGAGAGATAAGTGTGTGCGAAAGCCGTCCTTCACCTAACTTGATGGGAACACAAAGTTTCTTTTCAGTTGCCAACCCCACTCCTTACATATATATGGGGAGGTACAAGCTCCAACTCGATTTTACAGTGAAAACGGCAGGCACATCAAACCGGCACTAGGAAACAGTCTGAGAAACCAGAGTAAGTGTTTCTCCTGCAACGCGTTCCCTTTGTGCTAGATGAACGAAAGTCTCTCCACATGCACAGTTCTGAGAGATAAGTGTGTGTGAAAACCGTCCTTCACCTAGCTTGAAGGGAACACAAAGTTTCTTTTCAGTTGCCAACTCCACTCCATACATATATATGGGGAGGTACAAGCTCCAACTCGGTTTTACAGTGAAAACGGCAGGCACTTCAAAGCGGCACTAGGAAACAAACTGAGATACAAGAGTAAGTGTTTCTCCTGCAACCCGTTCCCTTTGTGCGGGATGAACGAACGTCTCTCCACATGCTCAGTTCTGAGAGATAAGCGTGTGTGAAACCCGTCTTTCACCTAGCTTGAAGGGAACACAAAGTTTCTATTCAGTTGCCAACTCCACTCCATACATATATATGGGGAGGTAAAAGCTCCAACTCAGTTTACAGTGAAAACGGCAGGCACTTCAAACCGGCACTTGGAAACAGACTGAGAAACCAGAGTAAGTGTTTCTCCTGCAACCCGTTCCTTTGTGCTGGATGAACGAACGTCTCTCCACATGCTCAGTTCTGAGAGATAAGTGTGTGTGAAAGCCGTCCTTCACCTAGCTTGAAGGGAACACAAAGTTTCTTTTCAGTTGCCAACTCCACTCCATACATATATATGGGGAGGTACAAGCTCCAACACGGTTTTACAGTGAAAACGACAGGCACTTCAAACCGGCACTAGGAAACATACTGAGAAACCAGAGTAAGTGTTTCTCCTGCAACCCGTTCCCTTTGTGCTGGATGAACGAACGTCTCTCCACATGCTCAGTTCTGAGAGATAAGTGTGTGTGAAAGCCGCCCTTCACCTAGCTTGAAGGGAACACAAAGTTTCTTTTCAGTTGCCAACTCCACTCCATACATATATATGGGGAGGTACAAGCTCCAACTCGGTTTTACACTGAAAACGGCAGGCACTTCAAACCGGCACTAGGAAACACACTGAGAAACCAGAGTAAGTGTTTCTCCTGCAAACCGTTCCCTTTGTGCTGGATGAACGAACGTCTCTCCACCTGCTCAGTTCTGAGGGATAAGTGTGTGTGAAAGACGACCTTCACCTAGCTTGAAGGGAACACAAAGTTTCTTTTCTGTTACCAAATCCTCTCCATACATATATATGGGGAGGTACAAGCTCCAACTCGCTTTTACAGTGAAAATGGCAGGCACTTCAAACCGGAACTAGGAAACAGACTGAGAAACCAGAGTAAGTGTTTCTCCTGCAACCCATTACCTTTGTGCTGGATGAACGAACGTCTCTCCACATGCTCAGTTCTGGGAGATAAGTGTGTGTGAAAGCCGTCCTTCACCTAGCTTGAAGGGAACACAAAGTTTCTTTTCAGTTGCCAACTCCAATCCATACATATATATGGGGAGGTACAAGCTCCAACTCGGTTTAACAGTGAAAACGGCAGGCACATCAAACCGGCACTAGGAAACAGACTGAGAAACCAGAGTAAGTGCTTCTCCTGCAACCCGTTCCCTTTGTGCTGGATGAACGAACGTCTCTACACCTGCTCACTTCTGAGAGATAAGTGTGTGTGAAAGCCATCCTTCACCTAGCTTGAAGGGAACACAAAGTTTCTTTTGAGTTGCCAACTCCACTCCATGCATATTAATGGGGAGGTACAAGCTCCAAATCGGTTTTACAATGAAAACGGCAGGCACATCAAACCGGCACTAGGAAACAGACTGAGAAACCAGAGTAAGTGTTTCTCCTGCAACGCGTTCCTTTTGTGCTGGATGAATGAAAGTCTCTCCACATGCACAGTTCTGAGAGATAAGTGTGTGTGAAAGCCGTCCTTCACCTAGCTTGAAGGGAACACAAAGTTTCTATTCAGTTGCCAACTCCACTCCATACATATATATGGGGAGGTACAAGCTCCAACTCAGTTTACGGTGAAAACGGCAGGCACTTCAAACCGGCACTAGGAAACAGACTGAGAAACCAGCGTAAGTGTTTCTCCTGCAACCCGTTCCTTTGTGCTGGATAAACGAACGTCTCTCCACATGCTCAGTTCTGAGAGATAATTGTGTGTGAAAGCCGTCCTTCACCTAGCTTGAAGGGAACACAAAGTTTCTTTTCAGTTGCCAACTCCACTCCATACATATATATGGGGAGGTACAAGCTCCAACTCGGATTTACAGTGAAAACGGCAGGCACTTCAAACCGGCACTAGGAAACAGACTAAGAAGCCAGAGTAAGTGTTTCTCCTGCAACCCGTTCCCTTTGTGCTGGATGAACGAACGTCTATCCACCTACTCAGTTCTGAGAGATAAGTGTGTGTCAAAGCCGTCCTTCACCTAGCTTGAAGGGAACACAAAGTTTCTTTTCAGTTGCCAACCCCACTCCATACATATATATGGGGAGGTACAAGCTCCAACTCGGTTTAAGGTGAAAACGGCAGGCACATCAAACCGGCACTAGGAAACAGACTGAGAAACCAGAGTAAGTGTTTCTCCTGCAACGCGTTCCCTTTGTGCTGGATGAACGAAAGTCTCTCCACATGCTCAGTTCTGAGAGATAAGTGTGTGTGAAAGCCGACCTTCACCTAGCTTGAAGGGAACACAAAGTTTCTTTTCAGTTGCCAAATCCACTCCATACATATATATGGGGAGGTACATGCTCCAACTCGGTTTTACAGTGAAAACGGCAGGCACTTCAAACAGGCACTAGGAAACAAACTGAGAAACCCGAGTATGTGTTTCTCCTGCAAACAGTTCCCTTTGTGCTGGATGAACGAACGTCTCTCCACATGCTCAGTTCTGAGAGATAAGTGTGTGTGAAAGCCGTCTTTCACCTAGCTTGAAGGGAACACATAGATTCTATTCAGTTGCCAACTCCACTCCATACATATATATGGGGAGGTACAAGCTCCAACTCAGTTTACAGTGAAAACGGCAGGCACTTCAAACCGGCACTAGGAAACAGACTGAGAAACCAGAGTAAGTGTTTCTCCTGCAACCCGTTCCTTTGTGCTGGATGAACGAACGTCTCTCCACATGCTCAGTTCTGAGAGATAAGTGTGTGTGAAAGCCGTCCTTCACCTAGCTTGAAGGGAACACAAAGTTTCTTTTCAGTTGCCAACTCCACTCCATACATATATATGGGGAGGTACAAGCTCCAACTCGGTTTTACAGTGAAAACGGCAGGCACTTCAAACCGGCACTAGGAAACAGACTAAGAAGCCAGAGTAAGTGTTTCTCCTGCAACCCGTTCCCTTTGTGGTGGATGAGCGAACGTCTATCCACCTACTCAGTTCTGAGAGATAAGTGTGTGTCAAAGCCGTCCTTCACCTAGCTTGAAGGGAACACAAAGTTTCTTTTCAGTTGCCAACCCCACTCCATACATATATATGGGGAGGTACAAGCTCCAACTCGGTTTTACAGTGAACAATTCAGGCACTTCAAACCGGCACTAGGAAACCGACTGAGAAACCAGAGTAAGTGTTTCTCCTGCAATCCGATCCCTTTGTGCTGGATGAAAGAACGTTTCTCCACATGCTCAGTTCTGGGAGATAAGTGTGTGTGAAAGCCTTCCTTCACCTAGCTTGAAGGGAACACAAAGTTTCTTTTCAGTTGCCAACTCCACTCCATACATATATATGGGGAGGTACAAGCTCCAACTCAGTTTTACACTGAAAGCGACAAGCACTTCAAACCGGCACTAGGAAACAGACTGAGAAACCAGAGTAAGTGTTTCCCCTGCAACCAGTTCAATTTGTGCTGGATGAACGAACGTCTCTCCACATGCTCCGTTCTGAGAGATACGTGTGTGTGAAAGCCGTCCTTCACCTAGCTAGAAGGGAACACAAAGTTTCTTTTCAGTTGCCAACTCCACTCCATACATATATATGGGGAGGTACAAGCTCCAACTCAGTTTTACACTGAAAGCGACAGGCACTTCAAACCGGCACTAGGAAACAGACTGAGAAACCAGAGTAAGGGTTTCTCCTGCAACCCGTTCCCTTTGTGCTGGATGAGCGAATGTCTCTCCACCTGCACATTTCTGAGAGATAAGTGTGTGCGAAAGCCGTCCTTCACCGAGCTTGATGGGAACACAAAGTTTCTTTTCAGTTGCCAACTCCACTCCATACATATATATGGGGAGGTACAAGCTCCAACTCGGTTTTACAGTGAAAACGGCAGGCACTTCAAACCGGCACTAGAAAAACAGACTGAGAAACCAGAGTAAGTGTTTCTCCTGCAACCCGTTCCCTTTGTGCTGGATGAACGAACGTCTCTACACCTGCTCACTTCTGAGAGATAAGTGTGTGTGAAAGCCATCCTTCACCTAGCTTGAAGGGAACACAAAGTTTCTTTTGAGTTGCCAACTCCACTCCATGCATATTAATGGGGAGGTACAAGCTCCAAATCGGTTTTACAATGAAAACGGCAGGCACATCAAACCGGCACTAGGAAACAGACTGAGAAACCAGAGTAAGTGTTTCTCCTGCAACGCGTTCCTTTTGTGCTGGATGAATGAAAGTCTCTCCACATGCACAGTTCTGAGAGATAAGTGTGTGTGAAAGCCGTCCTTCACCTAGCTTGAAGGGAACACAAAGTTTCTATTCAGTTGCCAACTCCACTCCATACATATATATGGGGAGGTACAAGCTCCAACTCAGTTTACGGTGAAAACGGCAGGCACTTCAAACCGGCACTAGGAAACAGACTGAGAAACCAGAGTAAGTGTTTCTCCTGCAACCCGTTCCTTTGTGCTGGATAAACGAACGTCTCTCCACATGCTCAGTTCTGAGAGATAATTGTGTGTGAAAGCCGTCCTTCACCTAGCTTGAAGGGAACACAAAGTTTCTTTTCAGTTGCCAACTCCACTCCATACATATATATGGGGAGGTACAAGCTCCAACTCGGTTTTACAGTGAAAACGGCAGGCACTTCAAACCGGCACTAGGAAACAGACTAAGAAGCCAGAGTAAGTGTTTCTCCTGCAACCCGTTCCCTTTGTGCTGGATGAACGAACGTCTATCCACCTACTCAGTTCTGAGAGATAAGTGTGTGTGAAAGCCGTCCTTCACCTAGCTTGAATGGAACACAAAGTTTCTTTTCAGTTGCCAACCCCACTCCATACATATATATGGGGAGGTACAAGCTCCAACTCGGTTTAAGGTGAAAACGGCAGGCACATCAAACCGGCACTAGGAAACAGACTGAGAAACCAGAGTAAGTGTTTCTCCTGCAACGCGTTCCCTTTGTGCTGGATGAACGAAAGTCTCTCCACATGCTCAGTTCTGAGAGATAAGTGTGTGTGAAAGCCGACCTTCACCTAGCTTGAAGGGAACACAAAGTTTCTTTTCAGTTGCCAAATCCACTCCATACATATATATGGGGAGGTACATGCTCCAACTCGGTTTTACAGTGAAAACGGCAGGCACTTCAAACAGGCACTAGGAAACAAACTGAGAAACCCGAGTAAGTGTTTCTCCTGCAAACAGTTCCCTTTGTGCTGGATGAACGAACGTCTCTCCACATGCTCAGTTCTGAGAGATAAGTGTGTGTGAAAGCCGTCTTTCACCTAGCTTGAAGGGAACACATAGTTTCTATTCAGTTGCCAACTCCACTCCATACATATATATGGGGAGGTACAAGCTCCAACTCAGTTTACAGTGAAAACGGCAGGCACTTCAAACCGGCACTAGGAAACAGACTGAGAAACCAGAGTAAGTGTTTCTCCTGCAACCCGTTCCTTTGTGCTGGATGAACGAACGTCTCTCCACATGCTCAGTTCTGAGAGATAAGTGTGTGTGAAAGCCGTCCTTCACCTAGCTTGAAGGGAACACAAAGTTTCTTTTCAGTTGCCAACTCCACTCCATACATATATATGGGGAGGTACAAGCTCCAACTCGGTTTTACAGTGAAAACGGCAGGCACTTCAAACCGGCACTAGGAAACAGACTAAGAAGCCAGAGTAAGTGTTTCTCCTGCAACCCGTTCCCTTTGTGGTGGATGAGCGAACGTCTATCCACCTACTCAGTTCTGAGAGATAAGTGTGTGTCAAAGCCGTCCTTCACCTAGCTTGAAGGGAACACAAAGTTTCTTTTCAGTTGCCAACCCCACTCCATACATATATATGGGGAGGTACAAGCTCCAACTCGGTTTTACAGTGAACAATTCAGGCACTTCAAACCGGCACTAGGAAACCGACTGAGAAACCAGAGTAAGTGTTTCTCCTGCAATCCGATCCCTTTGTGCTGGATGAAAGAACGTTTCTCCACATGCTCAGTTCTGGGAGATAAGTGTGTGTGAAAGCCTTCCTTCACCTAGCTTGAAGGGAACACAAAGTTTCTTTTCAGTTGCCAACTCCACTCCATACATATATATGGGGAGGTACAAGCTCCAACTCAGTTTTACACTGAAAGCGACAAGCACTTCAAACCGGCACTAGGAAACCGACTGAGAAACCAGAGTAAGTGTTTCTCCTGCAATCCGATCCCTTTGTGCTGGATGAAAGAACGTTTCTCCACATGCTCAGTTCTGGGAGATAAGTGTGTGTGAAAGCCTTCCTTCACCTAGCTTGAAGGGAACACAAAGTTTCTTTTCAGTTGCCAACTCCACTCCATACATATATATGGGGAGGTACAAGCTCCAACTCAGTTTTACACTGAAAGCGACAGGCACTTCAAACCGGCACTAGGAAACAGACTGAGAAACCAGAGTAAGTGTTTCTCCTGCAACCCGTTCCCTTTGTGCTGGATGAGCGAATGTCTCTCCACCTGCACATTTCTGAGAGATAAGTGTGTGCGAAAGCCGTCCTTCACCGAGCTTGATGGGAACACAAAGTTTCTTTTCAGTTGCCAACTCCACTCCATACATATATATGGGGAGGTACAAGCTCCAACTCGGTTTTACAGTGAAAACGGCAGGCACTTCAAACCGGCACTAGAAAAACAGACTGAGAAACCAGAGTAAGTGTTTCACCTGCAACCCGTTCCCTTTGTTCTGGATGAACGAACGTCTCTCCACATGCTCAGTTCTGAGAGATAAGTGTGTGCGAAAGCAGTCCTTCACCTAGCTTGATGGGAACACAAAGTTTCTTTTCAGTTGCCAACTCCACTCCATACATATATATGGGGAGGTACAAGCTCCAACTCGGTTTTACACTGAAAACGGCAGGCACTTCAAACCGGCACTAGGAAACACACTGAGAAACCAGAGAAAGTGTTTCTCCTGCAAACCGTTCCCTTTGTGCTGCATGAACGAACGTCTCTACACCTGCTCACTTCTGAGAGACAAGTGTGTGTGAAAGCCATCCTTCACCTAGCTTGAAGGGAACACAAAGTTTCTTTTGAGTTGCCAACTCCACTCCATGCATATTAATGGGGAGGTACAAGCTCCAAATCGGTTTTACAATGAAAACGGCAGGTACATCAAACCGGCACTAGGAAACAGACTGAGAAACGAGAGTAAGTGTTTCTCCTGCAACGCGTTCCTTTTGTGCTGGATGAACGAAAGTCTCTCCACATGCACAGTTCTGAGAGATAAGTGTGTGTGAAAGCCGTCCTTCACCTAGCATGAAGGGAACACAAAGTTTCTATTCAGTTGCCAACTCCACTCCATACATATATATGGGGAGGTACAAGCTCCAACTCGGTGTTACAGTGAAAACGGCAGGCACTTCAAACAGGCACTAGGAAAGAAACTGAGAAACCAGAGTAAGTGTTTCTCCTGCAACCAGTTCCCTTTGTGCTGGATGAACGAACGTCTCTCCACATGCTCAGTTCTGAGAGATAAGTGTGTGTGAAAGCCGTCTTTCACCTAGCTTGAAGGGAACACATAGTTTCTATTCAGTTGCCAACTCCACTCCATACATATATATGGGGAGGTTCAAGCTCCAAATCAGTTTACAGTGAAAACGGCAGGCACTTCAAACCGGCACTAGGAAACAGACTGAGAAACCAGAGTAAGTGTTTCTCCTGCAACCCGTTCCCTTTGTGCTGGATGAACGAACGTCTATCCACCTACTCAGTTCTGAGAGATAAGTGTGTGTCAAAGCCGTCCTTCACCTAGCTTGAAGGGAACACAAAGTTTCTTTTCAGTTGCCAACCCCACTCCATACATATATATGGGGAGGTACAAGCTCCAACTCGGTTTAAGGTGAAAACGGCAGGCACATCAAACCGGCACTAGGAAACAGACTGAGAAACCAGAGTAAGTGTTTCTCCTGCAACGCGTTCCCTTTGTGCTGGATGAACGAAAGTCTCTCCACATGCACAGTTCTGAGAGATAAGTGTGTGTGAAAACCGTCCTTCACCTAGCTTGAAGGGAACACAAAGTTTCTTTTCAGTTGCCAACTCCACTCCATACATATATATGGGGAGGTACAAGCTCCAACTCGGTTTTACAGTGAAAACGGCAGGCACTTCAAAGCGGCACTAGGAAACAAACTGAGATACAAGAGTAAGTGTTTCTCCTGCAACCCGTTCCCTTTGTGCGGGATGAACGAACGTCTCTCCACATGCTCAGTTCTGAGAGATAAGCGTGTGTGAAAGCCGTCTTTCACCTAGCTTGAAGGGAACACAAAGTTTCTATTCAGTTGCCAACTCCACTCCATACATATATATGGGGAGGTAAAAGCTCCAACTCAGTTTACAGTGAAAACGGCAGGCACTTCAAACCGGCACTTGGAAACAGACTGAGAAACCAGAGTAAGTGTTTCTCCTGCAACCCGTTCCTTTGTGCTGGATGAACGAACGTCTCTCCACATGCTCAGTTCTGAGAGATAAGTGTGTGTGAAAGCCGTACTTCACCTAGCTTGAAGGGAACACAAAGTTTCTTTTCAGTTGCCAACTCCACCCCATACATATATATGGGGTGGTACAAGCTCCAACACGGTTTAACAGTGAAAACGACAGGCACTTCAAACCGGCACTAGGAAACATACTGAGAAACCAGAGTAAGTGTTTCTCCTGCAACCCGTTACCTTTGTGCTGGATGAACGAACGTCTCTCCACATGCTCAGTTCTGAGAGATAAGTGTGTGTGAAAGCCGTCCTTCACCTAGCTTGAAGGGAACACAAAGTTTCTTTTCAGTTGCCAACTCCACTCCATACATATATTTGGGGAGGTACAAGCTCCAACTCGGTTTTACACTGAAAACGGCAGGCACTTCAAACCGGCACTAGGAAACACACTGAGAAACCAGAGTAAGTGTTTCTCCTGCAAACCGTTCCCTTTGTGCTGGATGAACGAACGTCTCTCCACATACTCAGTTCTGAGAGATAAGTGTGTGTGAAAGCCGACCTTCACCTAGCTTGAAGGGAACACAAAGTTTCTTTTCTGTGACCAAATCCTCTCCATACATATATATGGGGAGGTACAAGCTGCAACTCGCTTTTACAGTGAAAATGGCAGGCACTTCAAACCGGAACTAGGAAACCGACTGAGAAACCAGAGTAAGTGTTTCTCCTGCAACCCGTTACCTTTGTGCTGGATGAACGAACGTCTCTCCACATGCTCAGTTCTGGGAGATAAGTGTGTGTGAAAGCCGTCCTTCACCTAGCTTGAAGGGAACACAAAGTTTCTTTTCAGTTGCCAACTCCAATCCATACATATATATGGGGAGGTACAAGCTCCAAATCGGTTTTACAATGAAAACGGCAGGCACATCAAACCGGCACTAGGAAACAGACTGAGAAACCAGAGTAAGTGTTTCTCCTGCAACCCGTTCCCTTTGTGCTGGATGAACGAACGTCTCTACACCTGCTCACTTCTGAGAGATAAGTGTGTGTGAAAGCCATCCTTCACCTAGCTTGAAGGGAACACAAAGTTTCTTTTGAGTTGCCAACTCCACTCCATGCATATTAATGGGTAGGTACAAGCTCCAAATCGGTTTTACAATGAAAACGGCAGGCACATCAAACCGGCACTAGGAAACAGACTGAGAAACCAGAGTAAGTGTTTCTCCTGCAACACGTTCCTTTTGTGCTGGATGAACGAAAGTCTCTCCACATGCACAGTTCTGAGAGATAAGTGTGTGTGAAAGCCGTCCTTCACCTAGCTTGAAGGGAACACAAAGTTTCTATTCAGTTGCCAACTCCACTCCATACATATATATGGGGAGGTACAAGCTCCAACTCAGTTTACAGTGAAAACGGCAGGCACTTCAAACCGGCACTAGGAAACAGACTGAGAAACCAGAGTAAGTGTTTCTCCTGCAACCCGTTACCTTTGTGCTGGATGAACGAACGTCTCTCCACATGCTCATTTCTCAGAGATAAGTGTGTGTGAAAGCCGTACTACACCTAGCTTGAAGGGAACACAAAGTTTCTTTTCAGTTGCCAACTCCACTCCATACATATATATGGGGAGGTACATGCCCCAACTCGATTTTACAGAGAAAACGGCAGGCACTTCAAACAGGCACTAGGAAAGAAACTGAGAAACCAGAGTAAGTGTTTCTCCTGCAACCAGTTCCCTTTGTGCTGGATGAACGAACGTCTCTCCACATGCTCAGTTCTGAGAGATAAGTGTGTGTGAAAGCCGTCTTTCACCTAGCTTGAAGGGAACACATATTTTCTATTCAATTGCCAACTCCACTCCATACATATATATGGCGAGGTACAAGCTCCAACTCGGTTTTACAGTGAAAACGGCAGGCACTTCAAACCGGCACTAGGAAACAGACTGAGAAATCAGAGTAAGTGTTTCTCCTGCAACCCGTTCCCTTTGTGCTGGATGAACGAACGTCTATCCACCTACTCAGTTCTGAGAGATAAGTGTGTGTCAAAGCCGTCCTTCAAGTAGCTTGAAGGGAACACAAAGTTTCTTTTCAGTTGCCAACCCCACTCCATACATATATATGGGGAGGTACAAGCTCAAACTCGGTTTAAGGTGAAAACGGCAGGCACATCAAACCGGCACTAGGAAACAGACTGAGAAACCAGAGTAAGTGTTTCTCCCGCAACGCGTTCCATTTGTGCTGGATGAACGAACGTCTCTCCACATGCACAGTTCTGAGAGATAAGTGTGTGTGAAAGCCGTCTTTCACCTAGCTTGAAGGGAACACAAAGTTTCTTTTCATTTGCCAACTCCACTCCATACATATATATGGGGAGGTAGAAGCTCCAACTCACATTTACAGTGAAAACGGCAGGCACTTCAAACCGGCACTAGGAAACAGACTGAGAAAGCAGAGTAAGTGTTTCTCCTGCAACCCGTTCCCTTTGTGCTGGATGAACGAACGTCTCTCCACATGCTCAGTTTTGAGAGATAAGTGTGTGTGAAAGCCGTCCTTCAACTAGCTTGAAGGGAACACAAAGTTTCTTTTCAGTTGCCAAATCCACTCCATACATATATATGGGGAGGTACAAGCTCCAACTTGCTTTTACAGTGAAAACGGCAGGCACTTCAAACCGGCACTAGGAAACAGTCTGAGAAACCAGAGTAAGTGTTTCTCCTGCAACCCGTTCCCTTTGTGCTGCATGAACGAACGTCTATCCACCTACTCAGTCCTGAGAGATTAGTGTGTGTGAAAGCCGTCCTTCACCTAGCTTGAAGGGAACACAAAGTTTCTTTTCAGTTGCCAACCCCACTCCATACATATATATGGGGAGGTACAAGCTCCAACTCGGTTTTACAATGAAAACGGCAGGCACATCAAACCGGCATTAGGAAACAGACTGAGAAACCAGAGTAAGTGTTTCTTCTGCAACGCGTTCCCTTTGTGCTGGATGAATGAAAGTCTCTCCACATGCAGAGTTCTGAGAGATAAGTGTGTGTGAAAGCCGTCCTTCACCTAGCTTGAAGGGAACACAAAGTTTCTTTTCAGTTGCCAGCTCCACTCCATACATATATATGGGGAGGTACAAGCTCCAACTCGGTTTTACACTGAAAACGGCAGGCACTTCAAACCGGCACTAGGAAACAGACTGAGAAACCAGAGTAAGTGTTTCTCCTGCAACCCGTTCCCTTTGTGCTGGATGAACGAACGTCTATCCACCTACTCAGTTCTGAGAGATAAGTGTGTGTCAAAGCCGTCCTTCACCTTGCTTGAAGGGAACACAAAGTTTCTTTTCAGTTGCCAACCCCACTCCATACATATATATGGGAAGGTACAAGCTCCAACTCGGTTTAAGGTGAAAACGGCAGGCACATCAAACCGGCACTAGGAAACAGACTGAGAAACCAGAGTAAGTGTTTCTCCCGCAACGCGTTCCATTTGTGCTGGATGAACGAAAGTCTCTCCACATGCACAGTTCTGAGAGATAAGTGTGTGTGAAAGCCGTCCTTCACCTAGCTTGAAGGGAACACAAAGTTTCTTTTCAGTTGCCAACTCCACTCCATACATATATATGGGGAGGTAGAAGCTCCAACTCACTTTTACAGTGAAAACGGCAGGCACTTCAAACCGGCACTAGGAAACAGACTGAGAAAGCAGAGTAAGTGTTTCTCCTGCAACCCGTTCCCTTTGTGCTGGATGAACGAACGTCTCTCCACATGCTCAGTTCTGAGAGATAAGTGTGTGTGAAAGCCGTCCTTCAACTAGGTTGAAGGGAACACAAAGTTTCTTTTCAGTTGCCAACTACACTCCATACATATATATGGGGAGGTAGAAGCTCCAACTCGCTTTTACAGTGAAAACGGCAGGCACTTCAAACCGGCACTAGGAAACAGTCTGAGAAACCAGAGTAAGTGTTTCTCCTGCAACCCGTTCCCTTTGTGCTGGATGAACGAACGTCTATCCACCTACTCAGTCCTGAGAGATAAGTGTGTGTGAAAGCCGTCCTTCACCTAGCTTGAAGGGAACACAAAGTTTCTTTTCAGTTGCCAACCCCACTCCATACATATATATGGGGAGGTACAAGCTCCAACTCGGTTTTAAAGTGAAAACGGCAGGCACATCAAACCGGCATTAGGAAACAGACTGAGAAACCAGAGTAAGTGTTTCTTCTGCAACGCGTTCCCTTTGTGCTGGATGAATGAAAGTCTCTCCACATGCAGAGTTCTGAGAGATAAGTGTGTGTGAAAGCCGTCCTTCACCTAGCTTGAAGGGAACACAAAGTTTCTTTTCAGTTGCCAACTCCACTCCATACATATATATGGGGAGGTACAAGCTCCAACTCGGTTTTACACTGAAAACGGCAGGCACTTCAAACCGGCACTAGGAAACCGACTGAGAAACCAGAGTAAGTGTTTCTCCTGCAACCCGTTACCTTTGTGCTGGATGAACGAACGTCTCTCCACATGCTCAGTTCTGAGAGATAAGTGTGTGTGAAAGCCGTACTTCAGCTAGCTTGAAGGGAACACAAAGTTTCTTTTCAGTTGCCAACTCCACTCCATACATATATATGGGGAGGTACAAGCTCCAACACGGTTTTACAGTGAAAACGACAGGCACTTCAAACCGGTACTAGGAAACAGACTGAGAAACCAGAGTAAGTGTTTCTCCTGTAACCCGTTCCCTTTGTGCTGGATGAACGAACTTCTCTCCACATGCTCAGTTCTGAGAGATAAGTGTGTGTGAAAGCCGTCCTTCACCTAGCTTGAAGGGAACACAAAGTTTCTTTTCAGTTGCCAACTCCACTCCATACATATATATGGGGAGGTACAAGCTCCAACACGGTTTTACAGTGAAAACGACAGGCACTTCAAACCGGCACTAGGAAACAGACTGAGAAACCAGAGAAAGTGTTTCTCCTGCAACCCGTTCCCTTGGTGCTGGATGAACGAACGTCTCTCCATATGCTTAGTTCTGAGGGATAAATGTGTGTGAAAGCCGCCCTTCACGTAGCTTGAAGGGAACACAAAGTTTCTTTTCAGTTGCCAACTCCATTCCATACATATATATGGCGAGGTACAAGCTCCAACACGGTTTTACAGTGAAAACGACAGGCACTTCAAACCGGCACTAGGAAACCGACTGAGAAACCAGAGTAAGTGGTTCTCCTGCAACCCGTTCCCTTTGTGCTGGATGAACGAACGTCTCTCCACATGCTCAGTTCTGAGAGATAAGTGTGTGTGAAAGCCGACCTTCACCTAGCTTGAAGGGAACACAAAGTTTCTTTTCAGTTGCCAACTCCACTCCATACATATATATGGGGAGGTACAAGCTCCAACTCGCTTTTACAGTGAAAACGGCAGGCACTTCAAAGCGGCTGTAGGAAACCGACTGAGAAACCAGAGTAAGTGTTTCTCCTTCAACCCGTTACCTTTGTGCTGGATGAACGAACGTCTCTCCACCTGCCCACTTCTGAGAGATAAGTGTGTGTGAAAGCCGTCCTTCACCTAGCTTGAAGGGAACACAAAGTTTCATTTTTGTTGCCAACTCCACTCCATACATATATATGGGGAGGTACAAGCTCCAACTCCGTTTTACAGTGAAAACGGCAGGCACTTCAAACCGGCACTAGGAAACAGACTGAGAAACCAAAGTGTTTCTCCTGCAAACCGTTCCCTTTGTGCTGGATGAACGAACGTCTCTCCACCTGCCCACTTCTGAGAGATAAGTGTGTGTGAAAGCCGTCCTTCACCTAGCTTGAAGGGAACACAAAGTTTCTTTTGAGTTGCCAACTCCACTCCATACATATTAATGGGGAGGTACAAGCTCCAACTCGGTTTTACAATGAAAACAGCAGGCACATCAAACCGGCACTAGGAAACAGACTGAGAAACCAGAGTAAGTGTTTCTCCTGCAACGCGTTCCTTTTCTGCTGGATGAACGAAAGTCTCTCCACATGCAGAGTTCTGAGAGATAAGTGTGTGTGAAAGCCGTCCTTCACCTAGCTTGAAGGGAACACAAAGTTTCTATTCAGTTGCCAATTCCACTCCATACATATATATGGGGACGTACAAGCTCCAACTCAGTTTACAGTGAAAACGGCAGGCACTTCAAACCGGCACAAGGAAACAGACTGAGAAAGCAGAGTAAGTGTTTCTCCTGCAACCCGTTCCTTTTGTGCTGGATGAACGAACGTCTGTCCACCTACTCAGTTCTGAGAGGTAAGTGTGTGTGAAAGCCGTCCTTCACCTAGCTTGAAGGAAACACAAAGTTTCTTTTCAGTTGCCAACTCCACTCCATACATATATATGGGGAGGTACAAGCTCCAACTCGGTTTTACAGTGAAAACGGCAGGCACATCAAACCGGCACTAGGAAACAGACTGAGAATCCAGAGTAAGTGTTTCTCCTGCAACGCGTTCCCTTTGTGCTGGATGAAGGAACGTCTCTCCACATGCTCAGTTCTGAGAGATAAGTGTGTGTGAAAGCCGACCTTCACCTAGCTTGAACGGAACACAAAGTTTCTTTTCAGTTGCCAACTCCACTCCATACATATATATGGGGAGGTACAAGCTCCAACTCGGTTTTACAGTGAAAACGGCAGGCACTTCCAACCGGCACTAGGAAACACACTGAGAAACCAGAGTAAGTGTTTCTCCTGCAACCCGTTCCCTGTGTGCTGGATGAACGAACGTCTCTCCACATGCTCAGTTCTGAGAGATAACTGTGTGTGAAAGCCGACCTTCTCCTAGCTTGAAGGGAACACAAAGTTTCTTTTCAGTTGCCAACTCCACTCCATACATATATATGGGGAGGTACAAGCTCCAACTCGGTTTTACAGTGAAAACGGCAGGCACTTCAAACCGGCAATAGGAAACCACCTGAGAAACGAGAGTAAATGTTTCCTTGCAACCCGTTCCCTTTGTGCTGGATGTACGAACGTTTCTCCACATGCTCAGTTCTGAGAGATAAGTGTGTGTGAAAGCCGTACTTCACCTAGCTTGAAGGGAACACAAAGTTTCTTTTCAGTTGCCAACTCCACTCCATACATATATATGGGGAGGTACAAGCTCCAACTCTGTTTTACAGTGAAAACGGCAGGCACTTCAAACCGGCACTAGGAAACACACTGAGAAAGCAGAGTAAGTGATTCTCCTGCAACCCGTTCCCTTTGTGCTGGATGAACGAACGTCTCTCCACCTGCTCACTTCTGAGAGATAAGTGTGTGTGAAAGCCGTCCTTCACCTAGCTTGAAGGGAACACAAAGTTTCTTTTCAGTTGCCAACTCCACTCCATACATATATATGGGGAGGTACAAGCTCCAACTCGGTTTTACAGTGAAAACGGCAGGCACTTCAAACCGGCACTAGGAAACACACTGAGAAACCAGAGTAAGTGTTTCTCCTGCAACTAGTTCCCTTTGTGCTGGATGAACGAACGTCTCTCCACATGCTCAGTTCTGAGAGATAAGTGTGTGTGAAAGCCGTCCTTCACCTAGGTTGAAGGGAACACAAAGTTTCTTTTCAGTTGCCAACTCCACTCCATACATATATAAGGGGAGGTACAAGCTCCAACTCGCTTTTACAGTGAAAACGGCAGGCACTTCAAACCGGCAGTAGGAAACCGAATGAGACACCAGAGTAAGTGTTTCACCTGTAACCCGTTCCCTTTGTGCTGGATGAACGAACGTCACTCCACATGCTCAGTTCTGAGAGATAAGTGTGTGTGAAAGCCGTCCTTCACCTAGCTTGAAGGGAACACAAAGTTTCTTTTGAGTTGCCAACTCCACTCCATACATATTAATGGGGAGGTACAAGCTCCAACTCGGTTTTACAATGAAAACGGCAGGCACATCAAACCGGCACTAGGAAACAGACTGAGAATCCAGAGTTAGTGTTTCTCCTGCAACGCGTTCCATTTCTGCTGGATGAACGAAAGTCTCTCCACATGCACAGTTCTGAGAGATAAGTGTGTGTGAAAGCCGTCCTTCAACTAGCTTGAAGGGAACACAAAGTTTCTATTCAGTTGCCAACTCAACTCCATACATATATATGGGGAGGTACAAGCTCCAACTTAGTTTACAGTGAAAACGGCAGGCACTTCAAACCGGCCCAAGGAAACAGACTGAGAAAGCAGAGTAAGTGTTTCTCCTGCAACCCGTTCCTTTTGTGCTGGATGAACGAAAGTCTGTCCACCTACGGAGTTCTGAGAGGTAAGTGTGTGTGAAAGCCGTCCTTCACCTAGCTTGAAGGAAACACAAAGTTTCTTTTCAGTTGCCAACTCCACTCCATACATATATATGGGGAGGTACAAGCTCCAACTCGGTTTTACAGTGAAAACGGCAGGCACATCAAACCGGCACTAGGAAACAGACTGAGAATCCAGAGTAAGTGTTTCTCCTGCAACGTGTTCCCTTTGTGCTGGATGAAGGAAAGTCTCTCCACATGCTCAGTTCTGAGAGATAAGTGTGTGTGAAAGCCGACCTTCACCTAGCTTGAAAGGAACACAAAGTTTCTTTTCAGTTGCCAACTCCACTCCATACATATATATGGGGAGGTACAAGCTCCAACTCGGTTTTACAGTGAAACCGACAGGCACTTCAAACCGGCACTAGGAAACAGACTGAGAAACCAGAGTAAGTGTTTGTCCTGCAACCCGTTCCCTTTGTGCTGGATGAACGAACGTCTCTTCACATGCTCAGTTCTGAGAGATAAGTGTGTGTGAAAGCCGTCCTTCACCAAGCTTGAAGGGAACACAAAGTTTCTTTTCAGTTGCCAACTCCACTCCATACATATATATGGGGAGGTACAAGCTCCACTCGGTTTTACAGTGAAAACGGCAGGCACTTCAAACCGGCACTAGGAAACACACTGAGAAACCAGAGTAAGTGTTTCCCCTGCAACCCCTTCCCTTTGTGCTGGATGAACGAACGTCTCTCCACATGCTCAGTTCTGAGAGATAACTGTGTGTGAAAGCCGACCTTCACCTAGCTTGAAGGGAACACAAAGTTTCTTTTCAGTTGCCAACTCCACTCCATACATATATATGGGGAGGTACAAGCTCCAACTCGCTTTTACAGTGAAAACGGCAGGCACTTCAAACCGGCACTAGGAAACCGACTGAGAAACCAGAGTAAGTGTTTCCCTGCAACCCGTTCCCTTTGTGCTGGATGTACGAACGTCTCACCACATGCTCAGTTCTGAGACATAAGTGTGTGTGAAAGCCGTACTTCACCTAGCTTGAAGGGAACACAATGTTTCTTTTCAGTTGCCAACTCCAATCCATACATATATATGGGGAGGTACAAGCTCCAACTCGGTTTTACAGTGAAAACGGCAGGCACTTCAAACCGGCACTAGGAAACACACTGAGAAAGCAGAGTAAGTGATTCTCCTGCAACCCGTTCCCTTTGTGCTGGATGAACGAACGTCTCTCCACCTGCTCACTTCTGAGAGTTAAGTGTGTGTGAAAGCCGTCCTTCACCTAGCTTGAAGGGAACACAAAGTTTCTATTCAGTTGCCCACTCCACTCCATACATATATATGGGGAGGTACAAACTCCCACTCAGTTTACAGTGAAAACGGCAGGCACTTCAAACCGGCACAAGGAAACAGACTGAGAAAGCAGAGTAAGTGTTTCTCCTGCAACCCGTTCCTTTTGTGCTGGATGAACGAACGTCTGTCCACCTACTCAGTTCTGAGAGATAAGTGTGTGTGAAAGCCGTCCTTCACCTAGGTTGAAGGGAACACAAAGTTTCTTTTCAGTTGCCAACTCCACTCCATACATATATAAGGGGAGGTACAAGCTCCAACTCCGTTTTACAGTGAAAACGGCAGGCACTTCAAACCGGCACTAGGAAACAGACTGAGAAACCAGAGTAAGTGTTTCTCCTGCAACCCGTTCCCTTTGTGCTGGATGAACGAACGTCTCTCCACCTGCTCACTTCTGAGAGATAAGTGTGTGTGAAAGCCGTCCTTCACATAGCTTGAAGGGAACACAAAGTTTCTTTTGAGTTGCCAACTCCACTCCATACATATTAATGGGGAGGTACAAGCTCCAACTCGGTTTTACAATGAAAACGGCAGGCACATCAAACCGGCACTAAGAAACAGACTGAGAAACCAGAGTAAGTGTTTCTCCTGCAACGCGTTCCTTTTGTGCTGGATGAACGAAAGTCTCTCCACATGCACAGTTCTGAGAGATAAGTGTGTGTGAAAGCCTTCCTTCACCTAGCTTGAAGGGAACACAAAGTTTCTTTTCAGTTGCCAACTCCACTCCATACATATATATGGGGAGGTACAAGCTCCAACTCGGTTTTACAGTGAAAACGGCAGGCACTTCAAACCGGCACAAGGAAACAGACTGAGAAACCAGAGTAAGTGTTTCTCCTGCAAACAGTTCCCTTTGTGCTGGATGAACGAACTTCTCTCCACATGCTGAGTTCTGAGAGATAAGTGTGTGTGAAAGCCGTCCTTCACCTAGCTTGCAGGGAACAGAAAGTTTCTTTTCAGTTGCCAACTCCACTCCATACATATATATCGGGAGGTACAAGCTCCAACTCGGATTGACAGTGAAAACGGCAGGCACTTCAAACCGGCACTAGGAAACAGACTGAGAAACCAGAGTAAGTGTTTCTCCTGCAACCCGTTCCCTTTGTGCTGGATGAACGAACGTCTCTCCACATGCTCAGTTCTGAGAGATAAGTGTGTGTCAAAGCCGTCCTTCACCTTGCTTTCAGGGAACACAAAGTTTCTTTTCAGTTGCCAACTCCACTCCATACATATATATGGGGAGGTACAAGCTCCAACTCGGTTTTACAGTGAAAACGGTAGGCTCTTCAAACCGGCACTAGGAAACACATGAGAAATCAGAGTAAGTGTTTTCCTGCAACCCGTCCCCTTTGTGCTGGATGAACGAACGTCTCTCCACATGCTCAGTTCTGAGAGATAAGTGTGTGTGAAAGCCGTCCTTCACCTTGCTTTCAGGGAACACAAAGTTTCTTTTCAGTTGCCAACCCCACTCCATACATATATATGGGGAGGTACAAGCTCAAACTCGGTTTTACAGTGAAAACGGCAGGCACTTCAAACCGGCACTAGGAAACAGACTGAGAAACCAAAGTGTTTCTCCTGCAAACCGTTCCCTTTGTGCTGGATGAACGAACGTCTCTCCACCTGCCCACTTCTGAGAGATAAGTGTGTGTGAAAGCCGTCCTTCACCTAGCTTGAAGGGAACACAAAGTTTCTTTTGAGTTGCCAACTCCACTCCATACATATTAATGGGGAGGTACAAGCTCCAACTCGGTTTTACAATGAAAACGGCAGGCACATCAAACCGGCACTAGGAAACAGACTGAGAAACCAGAGTAAGTGTTTCTCCTGCAACGCGTTCCTTTTCTGCTGGATGAACGAAAGTCTCTCCACATGCAGAGTTCTGAGAGATAAGTGTGTGTGAAAGCCGTCCTTCACCTAGCTTGAAGGGAACACAAAGTTTGTATTCAGTTGCCAACTCCACTCGATACATATATATGGGGAGGTACAAGCTCCAACTCAGTTTACAGTGAAAACGGCAGGCACTTCAAACCGGCACAAGGAAACAGACTGAGAAAGCAGAGTAAGTGTTTCTCCTGCAACCCGTTCCTTTTGTGCTGGATGAACGAACGTCTGTCCACCTACTCAGTTCTGAGAGGTAAGTGTGTGTGAAAGCCGTCCTTCACCTAGCTTGAAGGAAACACAAAGTTTCTTTTCAGTTGCCAACTCCACTCCATACATATATATGGGGAGGTACAAGCTCCAACTCGGTTTTACAGTGAAAACGGCAGGCACATCAAACCGGCACTAGGAAACAGACTGAGAATCCAGAGTAAGTGTTTCTCCTGCCACGCGTTCCCTTTGTGCTGGATGAAGGAACGTCTCTCCACATGCTCAGTTCTGAGAGATAAGTGTGTGTGAAAGCCGACCTTCACCTAGCTTGAACGGAACACAAAGTTTCTTTTCAGTTGCCAACTCCACTCCATACATATATATGGGGAGGTACAAGCTCCAACTCGGTTTTACAGTGAAAACGGCAGGCACTTCAAACCGGCACTAGGAAACACACTGAGAAACCAGAGTAAGTGTTTCTCCTGCAACCCGTTCCCTGTGTGCTGGATGAACGAACGTCTCTCCACATGCTCAGTTCTGAGAGATAACTGTGTGTGAAAGCCGACCTTCTCCTAGCTTGAAGGGAACACAAAGTTTCTTTTCAGTTGCCAACTCATCTCCATACATATATATGGGGTGGTACAAGCTCCAACTCGGTTTTACAGTGAAAACGGCAGGCACTTCAAACCGGCAATAGGAAACCGCCTGAGAAACCAGAGTAAAGGTTTCCCTGCAACCCGTTCCCTTTGTGCTGGATGTACGAACGTTTCTCCACATGCTCAGTTCTGAGAGATAAGTGTGTGTGAAAGCCGTACTTCACCTAGCTTGAAGGGAACACAAAGTTTCTTTTCAGTTGCCAACTCCACTCCATACATATATATGGGGAGGTACAAGCTCCAACTCGGTTTTACAGTGAAAACGGCAGGCACTTCAAACCGGCACTAGGAAACACTCTGAGAAAGCAGAGTAAGTGATTCTCCTGCAACCCGTTCCCTTTGTGCTGGATGAACGAACGTCTCTCCACCTGCTCACTTCTGAGAGATAAGTGTGTGTGAAAGCCGTCCTTCACCTAGCTTGAAGGGAACACAAAGTTTTTGTTGAGTTGCCAACTCCACTCCATACATATTAATGGGGAGGTACAAGCTCCAACTCGGTTTTACAGTGAAAACGGCAGGCACTTCAAACCGGCACAGGAAATAGACTGAGAAACCAGAGTAAGTGTTTCTCCTGCAACCCGTTCCCTTTGTGCTTAATGAACGAACGTCTCTCCACATGCTCAGTTCTGAGAGATAAGTGTGTGTGAAAGCCGTCCTTCACCTAGGTTGAAGGGAACACAAAGTTTCTTTTCAGTTGCCAACTCCACTCCATACATATATAAGGGGAAGTACAAGCTCCAACTCGCTTTTACAGTGAAAACGGCAGGCACTTCAAACCGGAAGTAGGAAACCGAATGAGACACCAGAGTAAGTGTTTCTCCATAACCCTTTCCCTTTGTGCTGGATGAACGAACGTCACTCCACATGCTCAGTTCCGAGAGATAAGTGTGTGTGAAATCCGTCCTTCACCTAGCTTGAAGGGAACACAAAGTTTCTTTTCAGTTGCCAACTCCACTCCATACATATATATGGGGAGGTACAAGCTCCAACTCCGTTTTACAGTGAAAACTGCAGGCACTTCAAACCGGCACTAGGAAACAGACTGAGAAACCAGAGTAAGTGTTTCTCCTGCAACCCGTTCCCTTTGTGCTGGATGAACGAACGTCTCTCCACCTGCTCACTTCTGAGAGATAAGTGTGTGTGAAAGCCGTCCTTCACCTAGCTTGAAGGGAACACAAAGTTTCTTTTCAGTTGCCAACTCCATTCCATACATATATATGGCGAGGTACAAGCTCCAACTCGGTTTTACAGTGAAAACGGCAGGCACTTCAAACCGGCACTAGGAAACCGACTGAGAAACCAGAGTAAGTGGTTCTCCTGCAACCCGTTCCCTTTGTGCTGGATGAACGAACGTCTCTCCACATGCTCAGTTCTGAGAGATAAGTGTGTGTGAAAGCCGACCTTCACCTAGCTTGAACGGAACACAAAGTTTCTTTTCAGTTGCCAACTCCACTCCATACATATATATGGGGAGGTACAAGCTCCAACTCGCTTTTACAGTGAAAACGGCAGGCACTTCAAACCGGCAGTAGGAAACCGACTGAGAAACCAGAGTAAGTGTTTCTCCTGCAACGCGTTCCTTTTCTGCTGGATGAACGAAAGTCTCTCCACATGCACAGTTCTGAGAGATAAGTGTGTGTGAAAGCCGTCTTCACCTAGCTTGAAGGGAACACAAAGTTTCTATTCAGTTGCCAACTCCACTCCATACATATATATGGGGAGGTACAAACTCCCACTCAGTTTACAGTGAAAACGGCAGGCAATTCAAACCGGCACAAGGAAACAGACTGAGAAAGCAGAGTAAGTGTTTCTCCTGTAACCCGTTCCTTTTGTGCTGGATGAACGAACGTCTCTCCACCTGCTCACTTCTGAGAGATAAGTGTGTGTGAAAGCCGTCCTTCACCTAGCTTGAAGGGAACACAAAGTTTCTTTTCAGTTGCCAACTCCACTCCATACATATATATGGGGAGGTACAAGCTCCAACTCGGTTTTACAGCGAAAACGGCAGGCACATCAAACTGGCACTAGGAAACAGACTGAGAAACCAGAGTAAGTGTTTCTCCTGCAACGCGTTCCCTTTGTGCTGGATGAACGAACGTCTCTCCACATGCTCAGTTCTGAGAGATAAGTGTGTGTGAAAGCCGACCTTCACCTAGCTTGAAGGGAACACAAAGTTTCTTTTCAGTTGCCAACTCCACTCCATACATATATATGGGGAGGTACAAGCTCCAACTCGGTTTTACAGTGAAAACGGCAGGCACTTCAAACCGGCACTAGGAAACACACTGAGAAACCAGAGTAAGTGTTTCTCCTGCAACCAGTTCCCTTTGTGCTGGATGAACGAACGTCTCTCCACATGCTCAGTTCTGAGAGATAAGTGTGTGTGAAAGCCGTCCTTCACCTAGGTTGAAGGGAACACAAAGTTTCTTTTCAGTTGCCAACTCCACTCCATACATATATAAGGGGAGGTACAAGCTCCAACTCGCTTTTACAGTGAAAACGGCAGGCACTTCAAACCGGCAGTAGGAAACCGAATGAGACACCAGAGTAAGTGTTTCACCTGTAACCCGTTCCCTTTGTGCTGGATGAACGAACGTCACTCCACATGCTCAGTTCTGAGAGATAAGTGTGTGTGAAAGCCGTCCTTCACCTAGCTTGAAGGGAACACAAAGTTTCTTTTGAGTTGCCAACTCCACTCCATACATATTAATGGGGAGGTACAAGCTCCAACTCGGTTTTACAATGAAAACGGCAGGCACATCAAACCGGCACTAGGAAACAGACTGAGAAACCAGAGTTAGTGTTTCTCCTGCAACGCGTTCCTTTTCTGCTGGATGAACGAAAGTCTCTCCACATGCACAGTTCTGAGAGATAAGTGTGTGTGAAAGCCGTCCTTCACCTAGCTTGAAGGGAACACAAAGTTTCTATTCAGTTGCCAACTCAACTCCATACATATATATGGGGAGGTACAAGCTCCAACTCAGTTTACAGTGAAAACGGCAGGCACTTCAAACCGGCCCAAGGAAACAGACTGAGAAAGCAGAGTAAGTGTTTCTCCTGCAACCCGTTCCTTTTGTGCTGGATGAACGAACGTCTGTCCACCTACTGAGTTCTGAGAGGTAAGTGTGTGTGAAAGCGATCCTTCACCTAGCTTGATGGGAACACAAAGTTTCTTTTCAGTTGCCAACTCCACTCCATACATATATATGGGGAGGTACAAGCTCCAACTCGGTTTTACAGTGAAAACGGCAGGCACATCAAACCGGCACTAGGAAACAGACTGAGAATCCAGAGTAAGTGTTTCTCCTGCAACGTGTTCCCTTTGTGTTGGATGAAGGAAAGTCTCTCCACATGCTCAGATCTGAGAGATAAGTGTGTGTGAAAGCCGACCTTCACCTAGCTTGAAAGGAACACAAAGTTTCTTTTCAGTTGCCAACTCCACTCCATACATATATATGGGGAGGTACAAGCTCCAACACGGTTTTACAGTGAAACCGACAGGCACTTCAAACCGGCACTAGGAAACAGACTGAGAAACCAGAGTAAGTGTTTGTCCTGCAACCCGTTCCCTTTGTGCTGGATGAACGAACGTCTCTCCACATGCTCAGTTCTGAGAGATAAGTGTGTGTGAAAGCCGTCCTTCACCAAGCTTGAAGGGAACACAAAGTTTCTTTTCAGTTGCCAACTCCACTCCATACATATATATGGGGAGGTACAAGCTCCAACTCGCTTTTACAGTGAAAACGGCAGGCACTTCAAACCGGCACTAGGAAACCGACTGAGAAACCAGAGTAAGTGTTTCCCTGCAACCCGTTCCCTTTGTGCTGGATGTACGAACGTCTCACCACATGCTCAGTTCTGAGAGATAAGTGTGTGTGAAAGCCGTACTTCACCTAGCTTGAAGGGAACACAATGTTTCTTTTCAGTTGCCAACACCAATCCATACATATATATGGGGAGGTACAAGCTCCAACTCGGTTTTACAGTGAAAACGGCAGGCACTTCAAAACGGCACTAGGAAACACACTGAGAAAGCAGAGTAAGTGATTCTCCTGCAACCCGTTCCCTTTGTGCTGGATGAACGAACGTCTCTCCACCTGCTCACTTCTGAGAGTTAAGTGTGTGTGAAAGCCGTCCTTCACCTAGCTTGAAGGGAACACAAAGTTTCTTTTGAGTTGCCAACCCCACTCCATACATATTAAGGGGGAGGTACAAGCTCCAACTCGGTTTTACAGTGAAAACGGCAGGCACTTCAAACCGGCACTAGGAAACCGACTGAGAAACCAGAGTAAGTGTTTCTCCTGCAACCCGTTCCCTTTGTGCTGGATGAACGAACGTCTCTCCACATGCTCAGTTCTGAGAGATAAGTGTGTGTGAAAGCCGTCCCTCACCTAGCTTGAAGGGAACACAAAGTTTCTTTTCAGTTGCCAACTCCACTCCATACATATATATGGGGAGGTACAAGCTCCAACTCGGTTTTACAGTGAAAACGGCAGGCACTTCAAACCGGCACTAGGAAACACACTGAGAAACCAGAGTAAGTGTTTCTCCTGCAACCAGTTCCCTTTGTGCTGGATGAACGAACGTCTCTCCACATGCTCAGTTCTGAGAGATAAGTGTGTGTGAAAGCCGTCCTTCACCTAGGTTGAAGGGAACACAAAGTTTCTTTTCAGTTGCCAACCCCACTCCATACATATATAAGAGGAGGTACAAGCTCCAACTCGGTTTTACAGTGAAAACGGTAGGCTCTTCAAACCGGCACTAGGAAACACATGAGAAATCAGAGTAAGTGTTTTCCTGCAACCCGTCCCCTTTGTGCTGGATGAACGAACGTCTCTCCACATGCTCAGTTCTGAGAGATAAGTGTGTGTGAAAGCCGTCCTTCACCTTGCTTTCAGGGAACACAAAGTTTCTTTTCAGTTGCCAACCCCACTCCATACATATATATGGGGAGGTACAAGCTCAAACTCGGTTTTACAGTGAAAACGGCAGGCACTTCAAACCGGCACTAGGAAACAGACTGAGAAACCAAAGTGTTTCTCCTGCAAACCGTTCCCTTTGTGCTGGATGAACGAACGTCTCTCCACCTGCCCACTTCTGAGAGATAAGTGTGTGTGAAAGCCGTCCTTCACCTAGCTTGAAGGGAACACAAAGTTTCTTTTGAGTTGCCAACTCCACTCCATACATATTAATGGGGAGGTACAAGCTCCAACTCGGTTTTACAATGAAAACGGCAGGCACATCAAACCGGCACTAGGAAACAGACTGAGAAACCAGAGTAAGTGTTTCTCCTGCAACGCGTTCCTTTTCTGCTGGATGAAAGAAAGTCTCTCCACATGCAGAGTTCTGAGAGATAAGTGTGTGTGAAAGCCGTCCTTCACCTAGCTTGAAGGGAACACAAAGTTTCTATTCAGTTGCCAACTCCACTCGATACATATATATGGGGAGGTACAAGCTCCAACTCAGTTTACAGTGAAAACGGCAGGCACTTCAAACCGGCACAAGGAAACAGACTGAGAAAGCAGAGTAAGTGTTTCTCCTGCAACCCGTTCCTTTTGTGCTGGATGAACGAACGTCTGTCCACCTACTCAGTTCTGAGAGGTAAGTGTGTGTGAAAGCCGTCCTTCACCTAGCTTGAAGGAAACACAAAGTTTCTTTTCAGTTGCCAACTCCACTCCATACATATATATGGGGAGGTACAAGCTCCAACTCGGTTTTACAGTGAAAACGGCAGGCACATCAAACCGGCACTAGGAAACAGACTGAGAATCCAGAGTAAGTGTTTCTCCTGCCACGCGTTCCCTTTGTGCTGGATGAAGGAACGTCTCTCCACATGCTCAGTTCTGAGAGATAAGTGTGTGTGAAAGCCGACCTTCACCTAGCTTGAACGGAACACAAAGTTTCTTTTCAGTTGCCAACTCCACTCCATACATATATATGGGGAGGTACAAGCTCCAACTCGGTTTTACAGTGAAAACGGCAGGCACTTCAAACCGGCACTAGGAAACACACTGAGAAACCAGAGTAAGTGTTTCTCCTGCAACCCGTTCCCTGTGTGCTGGATGAACGAACGTCTCTCCACATGCTCAGTTCTGAGAGATAACTGTGTGTGAAAGCCGACCTTCTCCTAGCTTGAAGGGAACACAAAGTTTCTTTTCAGTTGCCAACTCCACTCCATACATATATATGGGGAGGTACAAGCTCCAACTCGGTTTTACAGTGAAAACGGCAGGCACTTCAAACCGGCAATAGGAAACCGCCTGAGAAACCAGAGTAAATGTTTCCCTGCAACCCGTTCCCTTTGTGCTGGATGTACGAACGTTTCTCCACATGCTCAGTTCTGAGAGATAAGTGTGTGTGAAAGCCGTACTTCACCTAGCTTGAAGGGAACACAAAGTTTCTTTTCAGTTGCCAACTCCACTCCATACATATATATGGGGAGGTACAAGCTCCAACTCGGTTTTACAGTGAAAACGGCAGGCACTTCAAACCGGCACTAGGAAACACACTGAGAAAGCAGAGTAAGTGATTCTCCTGCAACCCGTTCCCTTTGTGCTGGATGAACGAACGTCTCTCCACCTGCTCACTTCTGAGAGATAAGTGTGTGTGAAAGCCGTCCTTCACCTAGCTTGAAGGGAACACAAAGTTTTTGTTGAGTTGCCAACTCCACTCCATACATATTAATGGGGAGGTACAAGCTCCAACTCGGTTTTACAGTGAAAACGGCAGGCACTTCAAACCGGCACAGGAAACAGACTGAGAAACCAGAGTAAGTGTTTCTCCTGCAACCCGTTCCCTTTGTGCTTAATGAACGAACGTCTCTCCACATGCACAGTTCTGAGAGATAAGTGTGTGTGAAAGCCGTCCCTCACCTAGCTTGAAGGGAACACAAAGTTTCTTTTCAGTTGCCAACTCCACTCCATACATATATATGGGGAGGTACAAGCTCCAACTCGGTTTTACAGTGAAAACGGCAGGCACTTCAAACGGGCACTAGGAAACACACTGAGAAACCAGAGTAAGTGGTTCTCCTGCAACCAGTTCCCTTTTTGCTGGATGAACGAACGTCTCTCCACATGCTCAGTTCTGAGAGATAAGTGTGTGTGAAAGCCGTCCTTCACCTAGGTTGAAGGGAACACAATGTTTCTTTTCAGTTGCCAACTCCACTCCATACATATATAAGGGGAAGTACAAGCTCCAACTCGCTTTTACAGTGAAAACGGCAGGCACTTCAAACCGGCAGTAGGAAACCGAATGAGACACCAGAGTAAGTGTTTCTCCTATAACCCGTTCCCTTTGTGCTGGATGAACGAACGTCACTCCACATGCTCAGTTCCGAGAGATAAGTGTGTGTGAAATCCGTCCTTCACCTAGCTTGAAGGGAACACAAAGTTTCTTTTCAGTTGCCAACTCCACTCCATACATATATATGGGGAGGTACAAGCTCCAACTCCGTTTTACAGTGAAAACTGCAGGCACTTCAAACCGGCACTAGGAAACAGACTGAGAAACCAGAGTAAGTGTTTCTCCTGCAACCCGTTCCCTTTGTGCTGGATGAACGAACGTCTCTCCACCTGCTCACTTCTGAGAGATAAGTGTGTGTGAAAGCCGTCCTTCACCTAGCTTGAAGGGAACACAAAGTTTCTTTTCAGTTGCCAACTCCATTCCATACATATATATGGCGAGGTACAAGCTCCAACTCGGTTTTACAGTGAAAACGGCAGGCACTTCAAACCGGCACTAGGAAACCGACTGAGAAACCAGAGTAAGTGGTTCTCCTGCAACCCGTTCCCTTTGTGCTGGATGAAGGAACGTCTCTCCACATGCTCAGTTCTGAGAGATAAGTGTGTGTGAAAGCCGAACTTCACCTAGCTTGAACGGAACACAAAGTTTCTTTTCAGTTGCCAACTCCACTCCATACATATATATGGGGAGGTACAAGCTCCAACTCGGTTTTACAGTGAAAACGGCAGGCACTTCAAACCGGCACTAGGAAACCGACTGAGAAACCAGAGTAAGTGTTTCTCCTGCAACCAGTTCCCTTTGTGCTGGATGAACGAACGTCTCTCCACATGCTCAGTTCTGAGAGATAAGTGTGTGTGAAAGCCGTCCTTCACCTAGGTTGAAGGGAACACAAAGTTTCTTTTCAGTTGCCAACTCCACTCCATACATATATAAGGGGAGGTACAAGCTCCAACTCGCTTTTACAGTGAAAACGGCAGGCACTTCAAACCGGCAGTAGGAAACCGAATGAGACACCAGAGTAAGTGTTTCACCTGTAACCCGTTCCCTTTGTGCTGGATGAACGAACGTCACTCCACATGCTCAGTTCTGAGAGATAAGTGTGTGTGAAAGCCGTCCTTCACCTAGCTTGAAGGGAACACAAAGTTTCTTTTGAGTTGCCAACTCCACTCCATACATATTAATGGGGAGGTACAAGCTCCAACTCGGTTTTACAATGAAAACGGCAGGCACATCAAACCGGCACTAGGAAACAGACTGAGAAACCAGAGTTAGTGTTTCTCCTGAAACGCGTTCCTTTTCTGCTGGATGAACGAAAGTCTCTCCACATGCACAGTTCTGAGAGATAAGTGTGTGTGAAAGCCGTCCTTCACCTAGCTTGAAGGGAACACAAAGTTTCTATTCAGTTGCCAACTCAACTCCATACATATATATGGGGAGGTACAAGCTCCAACTCAGTTTACAGTGAAAACGGCAGGCACTTCAAACCGGCCCAAGGAAACAGACTGAGAAAGCAGAGTAAGTGTTTCTCCTGCAACCCGTTCCTTTTGTGCTGGATGAACGAACGTCTGTCCACCTACTGAGTTCTGAGAGGTAAGTGTGTGTGAAAGCCGTCCTTCACCTAGCTTGATGGGAACACAAAGTTTCTTTTCAGTTGCCAACTCCACTCCATACATATATATGGGGAGGTACAAGCTCCAACTCGGTTTTACAGTGAAAACGGCAGACACATCAAACCGGCACTAGGAAACAGACTGAGAATCCAGAGTAAGTGTTTCTCCTGCAACGTGTTCCCTTTGTGTTGGATGAAGGAAAGTCTCTCCACATGCTCAGTTCTGAGAGATAAGTGTGTGTGAAAGCCGACCTTCACCTAGCTTGAAAGGAACACAAAGTTTCTTTTCAGTTGCCAACTCCACTCCATACATATATATGGGGAGGTACAAGCTCCAACACGGTTTTACAGTGAAACCGACAGGCACTTCAAACCGGCACTAGGAAACAGACTGAGAATCCAGAGTAAGTGTTTGTCCTGCAACCCGTTCCCTTTGTGCTGGATGAACGAACGTCTCTCCACATGCTCAGTTCTGAGAGATAAGTGTGTGTGAAAGCCGTCCTTCACCAAGCTTGAAGGGAACACAAAGTTTCTTTTCAGTTGCCAACTCCACTCCATACATATATATGGGGAGGTACAAGCTCCACTCGGTTTTACAGTGAAAACGGCAGGCACTTCAAACCGGCACTAGGAAACACACTGAGAAACCAGAGTAAGTGTTTCTCCTGCAACCCCTTCCCTTTGTGCTGGATGAACGAACGTCTCTCCACATGCTCAGTTCTGAGAGATAACTGTGTGTGAAAGCCGACCTTCACCTAGCTTGAAGGGAACACAAAGTTTCTTTTCAGTTGCCAACTCCACTCCATACATATATATGGGGAGGTACAAGCTCCAACTCGCTTTTACAGTGAAAACGGCAGGCACTTCAAACCGGCACTAGGAAACCGACTGAGAAACCAGAGTAAGTGTTTCCCTGCAACCCGTTCCCTTTGTGCTGGATGTACGAACGTCTCACCACATGCTCAGTTCTGAGAGATAAGTGTGTGTGAAAGCCGTACTTCACCTAGCTTGAATGGAACACAATGTTTCTTTTCAGTTGCCAACACCAATCCATACATATATATGGGGAGGTACAAGCTCCAACTCGGTTTTACAGTGAAAACGGCAGGCACTTCAAACCGGCACTAGGAAACACACTGAGAAAGCAGAGTAAGTGATTCTCCTGCAACCCATTCCATTTGTGCTGGATGAACGAACGTCTCTCCACCTGCTCACTTCTGAGAGTTAAGTGTGTGTGAAAGCCGTCCTTCACCTAGCTTGAAGGGAACACAAAGTTTCTTTTGAGTTGCCAACTCCACTCCATACATATTAAGGGGGAGGTACAAGCTCCAACTCGGTTTTACAGTGAAAACGGCAGGCACTTCAAACCGGCACCAGGAAACCGACTGAGAAACCAGAGTAAGTGTTTCTCCTGCAACCCGTTCCCTTTGTGCTGGATGAACGAACGTCTCTCCACATGCTCAGTTCTGAGAGATAAGTGTGTGTGAAAGCCGTACCTCACCTAGCTTGAAGGGAACACAAAGTTTCTTTTCAGTTGCCAACTCCACTCCATACATATATATGGGGAGGTACAAGCTCCAACTCGGTTTTACAGTGAAAACGGCAGGCACTTCAAACCGGCACTAGGAAACACACTGAGAAACCAGAGTAAGTGTTTCTCCTGCAACCAGTTCCCTTTGTGCTGGATGAACGAACGTCTCTCCACATGCTCAGTTCTGAGAGATAAGTGTGTGTGAAAGCCGTCCTTCACCTAGGTTGAAGGGAACACAAAGTTTCTTTTCAGTTGCCAACCCCACTCCATACATATATAAGGGGAGGTACAAGCTCCAACTCGGTTTTACAGTGAAAACGGTAGGCTCTTCAAACCGGCACTAGGAAACACATGAGAAATCAGAGTAAGTGTTTTCCTGCAACCCGTCCCCTTTGTGCTGGATGAACGAACGTCTCTCCACATGCTCAGTTCTGAGAGATAAGTGTGTGTGAAAGCCGTCCTTCACCTTGCTTTCAGGGAACACAAAGTTTCTTTTCAGTTGCCAACCCCACTCCATACATATATATGGGGAGGTACAAGCTCAAACTCGGTTTTACAGTGAAAACGGCAGGCACTTCAAACCGGCACTAGGAAACAGACTGAGAAACCAAAGTGTTTCTCCTGCAAACCGTTCCCTTTGTGCTGGATGAACGAACGTCTCTCCACCTGCCCACTTCTGAGAGATAAGTGTGTGTGAAAGCCGTCCTTCACCTAGCTTGAAGGGAACACAAAGTTTCTTTTGAGTTGCCAACTCCACTCCATACATATTAATGGGGAGGTACAAGCTCCAACTCGGTTTTACAATGAAAACGGCAGGCACATCAAACCGGCACTAGGAAACAGACTGAGAAACCAGAGTAAGTGTTTCTCCTGCAACGCGTTCCTTTTCTGCTGGATGAACGAAAGTCTCTCCACATGCAGAGTTCTGAGAGATAAGTGTGTGTGAAAGCCGTCCTTCACCTAGGTTGAAGGGAACACAAAGTTTCTTTTCAGTTGCCAACTCCACTCCATACATATATAAGGGGAGGTACAAGCTCCAACTCGCTTTTACAGTGAAAACGGCAGGCACTTCAAACCGGCAGTAGGAAACCGAATGAGACACCAGAGTAAGTGTTTCACCTGTAACCCGTTCCCTTTGTGCTGGATGAACGAACGTCACTCCACATGCTCAGTTCTGAGAGATAAGTGTGTGTGAAAGCCGTCCTTCACCTAGCTTGAAGGGAACACAAAGTTTCTTTTGAGTTGCCAACTCCACTCCATACATATTAATGGGGAGGTACAAGCTCCAACTCGGTTTTACAATGAAAACGGCAGGCACATCAAACCGGCACTAGGAAACAGACTGAGAAACCAGAGTTAGTGTTTCTCCTGCAACGCGTTCCTTTTCTGCTGGATGAACGAAAGTCTCTCCACATGCACAGTTCTGAGAGATAAGTGTGTGTGAAAGCCGTCCTTCACCTAGCTTGAAGGGAACACAAAGTTTCTATTCAGTTGCCAACTCAACTCCATACATATATATGGGGAGGTACAAGCTCCAACTCAGTTTACAGTGAAAACGGCAGGCACTTCAAACCGGCCCAAGGAAACAGACTGAGAAAGCAGAGTAAGTGTTTCTCCTGCAACCCGTTCCTTTTGTGCTGGATGAACGAACGTCTGTCCACCTACTGAGTTCTGAGAGGTAAGTGTGTGTGAAAGCGATCCTTCACCTAGCTTGATGGGAACACAAAGTTTCTTTTCAGTTGCCAACTCCACTCCATACATATATATGGGGAGGTACAAGCTCCAACTCGGTTTTACAGTGAAAACGGCAGGCACATCAAACCGGCACTAGGAAACAGACTGAGAATCCAGAGTAAGTGTTTCTCCTGCAACGTGTTCCCTTTGTGTTGGATGAAGGAAAGTCTCTCCACATGCTCAGTTCTGAGAGATAAGTGTGTGTGAAAGCCGACCTTCACCTAGCTTGAAAGGAACACAAAGTTTCTTTTCAGTTGCCAACTCCACTCCATACATATATATGGGGAGGTACAAGCTCCAACACGGTTTTACAGTGAAACCGACAGGCACTTCAAACCGGCACTAGGAAACAGACTGAGAAACCAGAGTAAGTGTTTGTCCTGCAACCCGTTCCCTTTGTGCTGGATGAACGAACGTCTCTCCACATGCTCAGTTCTGAGAGATAAGTGTGTGTGAAAGCCGTCCTTCACCAAGCTTGAAGGGAACACAAAGTTTCTTTTCAGTTGCCAACTCCACTCCATACATATATATGGGGAGGTACAAGCTCCACTCGGTTTTACAGTGAAAACGGCAGGCACTTCAAACCGGCACTAGGAAACACACTGAGAAACCAGAGTAAGTGTTTCTCCTGCAACCCCTTCCCTTTGTGCTGGATGAACGAACGTCTCTCCACATGCTCAGTTCTGAGAGATAACTGTGTGTGAAAGCCGACCTTCACCTAGCTTGAAGGGAACACAAAGTTTCTTTTCAGTTGCCAACTCCACTCCATACATATATATGGGGAGGTACAAGCTCCAACTCGCTTTTACAGTGAAAACGGCAGGCACTTCAAACCGGCACTAGGAAACCGACTGAGAAACCAGAGTAAGTGTTTCCCTGCAACCCGTTCCCTTTGTGCTGGATGTACGAACGTCACACCACATGCTCAGTTCTGAGAGATAAGTGTGTGTGAAAGCCGTACTTCACCTAGCTTGAAGGGAACACAATGTTTCTTTTCAGTTGCCAACACCAATCCATACATATATATGGGGAGGTACAAGCTCCAACTCGGTTTTACAGTGAAAACGGCAGGCACTTCAAACCGGCACTAGGAAACACACTGAGAAAGCAGAGTAAGTGATTCTCCTGCAACCCGTTCCCTTTGTGCTGGATGAACGAACGTCTCTCCACCTGCTCACTTCTGAGAGTTAAGTGTGTGTGAAAGCCGTCCTTCACCTAGCTTGAAGGGAACACAAAGTTTCTTTTGAGTTGCCAACTCCACTCCATACATATTAAGGGGGAGGTACAAGCTCCAACTCGGTTTTACAGTGAAAACGGCAGGCACTTCAAACCGGCACTAGGAAACCGACTGAGAAACCAGAGTAAGTGTTTCTCCTGCAACCCGTTCCCTTTGTGCTGGATGAACGAACGTCTCTCCACATGCTCAGTTCTGAGAGATAAGTGTGTGTGAAAGCCGTCCCTCACCTAGCTTGAAGGGAACACAAAGTTTCTTTTCAGTTGCCAACTCCACTCCATACATATATATGGGGAGGTACAAGCTCCAACTCGGTTTTACAGTGAAAACGGCAGGCACTTCAAACCGGCACTAGGAAACACACTGAGAAACCAGAGTAAGTGTTTCTCCTGCAACCAGTTCCCTTTGTGCTGGATGAACGAACGTCTCTCCACATGCTCAGTTCTGAGAGATAAGTGTGTGTGAAAGCCGTCCTTCACCTAGGTTGAAGGGAACACAAAGTTTCTTTTCAGTTGCCAACCCCACTCCATACATATATAAGAGGAGGTACAAGCTCCAACTCGGTTTTACAGTGAAAACGGTAGGCTCTTCAAACCGGCACTAGGAAACACATGAGAAATCAGAGTAAGTGTTTTCCTGCAACCCGTCCCCTTTGTGCTGGATGAACGAACGTCTCTCCACATGCTCAGTTCTGAGAGATAAGTGTGTGTGAAAGCCGTCCTTCACCTTGCTTTCAGGGAACACAAAGTTTCTTTTCAGTTGCCAACCCCACTCCATACATATATATGGGGAGGTACAAGCTCAAACTCGGTTTTACAGTGAAAACGGCAGGCACTTCAAACCGGCACTAGGAAACAGACTGAGAAACCAAAGTGTTTCTCCTGCAAACCGTTCCCTTTGTGCTGGATGAACGAACGTCTCTCCACCTGCCCACTTCTGAGAGATAAGTGTGTGTGAAAGCCGTCCTTCACCTAGCTTGAAGGAAACACAAAGTTTCTTTTCAGTTGCCAACTCCACTCCATACATATATATGGGGAGGTACAAGCTCCAACTCGGTTTTACAGTGAAAACGGCAGGCACATCAAACCGGCACTAGGAAACAGACTGAGAATCCAGAGTAAGTGTTTCTCCTGCCACGCGTTCCCTTTGTGCTGGATGAAGGAACGTCTCTCCACATGCTCAGTTCTGAGAGATAAGTGTGTGTGAAAGCCGACCTTCACCTAGCTTGAACGGAACACAAAGTTTCTTTTCAGTTGCCAACTCCACTCCATACATATATATGGGGAGGTACAAGCTCCAACTCGGTTTTACAGTGAAAACGGCAGGCACTTCAAACCGGCACTAGGAAACACACTGAGAAACCAGAGTAAGTGTTTCTCCTGCAACCCGTTCCCTGTGTGCTGGATGAACGAACGTCTCTCCACATGCTCAGTTCTGAGAGATAACTGTGTGTGAAAGCCGACCTTCTCCTAGCTTGAAGGGAACACAAAGTTTCTTTTCAGTTGCCAACTCCACTCCATACATATATATGGGGAGGTACAAGCTCCAACTCGGTTTTACAGTGAAAACGGCAGGCACTTCAAACCGGCAATAGGAAACCGCCTGAGAAACCAGAGTAAATGTTTCCCTGCAACCCGTTCCCTTTGTGCTGGATGTACGAACGTTTCTCCACATGCTCAGTTCTGAGAGATAAGTGTGTGTGAAAGCCGTACTTCACCTAGCTTGAAGGGAACACAAAGTTTCTTTTCAGTTGCCAACTCCACTCCATACATATATATGGGGAGGTACAAGCTCCAACTCGGTTTTACAGTGAAAACGGCAGGCACTTCAAACCGGCACTAGGAAACACACTGAGAAAGCAGAGTAAGTGATTCTCCTGCAACCCGTTCCCTTTGTGCTGGATGAACGAACGTCTCTCCACCTGCTCACTTCTGAGAGATAAGTGTGTGTGAAAGCCGTCCTTCACCTAGCTTGAAGGGAACACAAAGTTTTTGTTGAGTTGCCAACTCCACTCCATACATATTAATGGGGAGGTACAAGCTCCAACTCGGTTTTACAGTGAAAACGGCAGGCACTTCAAACCGGCACAGGAAACAGACTGAGAAACCAGAGTAAGTGTTTCTCCTGCAACCCGTTCCCTTTGTGCTTAATGAACGAACGTCTCTCCACATGCACAGTTCTGAGAGATAAGTGTGTGTGAAAGCCGTCCCTCACCTAGCTTGAAGGGAACACAAAGTTTCTTTTCAGTTGCCAACTCCACTCCATACATATATATGGGGAGGTACAAGCTCCAACTCGGTTTTACAGTGAAAACGGCAGGCACTTCAAACGGGCACTAGGAAACACACTGAGAAACCAGAGTAAGTGGTTCTCCTGCAACCAGTTCCCTTTTTGCTGGATGAACGAACGTCTCTCCACATGCTCATTTCTGAGAGATAAGTGTGTGTGAAAGCCGTCCTTCACCTAGGTTGAAGGGAACACAATGTTTCTTTTCAGTTGCCAACTCCACTCCATACATATATAAGGGGAAGTACAAGCTCCAACTCGCTTTTACAGTGAAAACGGCAGGCACTTCAAACCGGCAGTAGGAAACCGAATGAGACACCAGAGTAAGTGTTTCTCCTATAACCCGTTCCCTTTGTGCTGGATGAACGAACGTCACTCCACATGCTCAGTTCCGAGAGATAAGTGTGTGTGAAATCCGTCCTTCACCTAGCTTGAAGGGAACACAAAGTTTCTTTTCAGTTGCCAACTCCACTCCATACATATATATGGGGAGGTACAAGCTCCAACTCCGTTTTACAGTGAAAACTGCAGGCACTTCAAACCGGCACTAGGAAACAGACTGAGAAACCAGAGTAAGTGTTTCTCCTGCAACCCGTTCCCTTTGTGCTGGATGAACGAACGTCTCTCCACCTGCTCACTTCTGAGAGATAAGTGTGTGTGAAAGCCGTCCTTCACCTAGCTTGAAGGGAACACAAAGTTTCTTTTCAGTTGCCAACTCCATTCCATACATATATATGGCGAGGTACAAGCTCCAACTCGGTTTTACAGTGAAAACGGCAGGCACTTCAAACCGGCACTAGGAAACCGACTGAGAAACCAGAGTAAGTGGTTCTCCTGCAACCCGTTCCCTTTGTGCTGGATGAAGGAACGTCTCTCCACATGCTCAGTTCTGAGAGATAAGTGTGTGTGAAAGCCGAACTTCACCTAGCTTGAACGGAACACAAAGTTTCTTTTCAGTTGCCAACTCCACTCCATACATATATATGGGGAGGTACAAGCTCCAACTCGGTTTTACAGTGAAAACGGCAGGCACTTCAAACCGGCACTAGGAAACCGACTGAGAAACCAGAGTAAGTGTTTCTCCTGCAACCAGTTCCCTTTGTGCTGGATGAACGAACGTCTCTCCACATGCTCAGTTCTGAGAGATAAGTGTGTGTGAAAGCCGTCCTTCACCTAGGTTGAAGGGAACACAAAGTTTCTTTTCAGTTGCCAACTCCACTCCATACATATATAAGGGGAGGTACAAGCTCCAACTCGCTTTTACAGTGAAAACGGCAGGCACTTCAAACCGGCAGTAGGAAACCGAATGAGACACCAGAGTAAGTGTTTCACCTGTAACCCGTTCCCTTTGTGCTGGATGAACGAACGTCACTCCACATGCTCAGTTCTGAGAGATAAGTGTGTGTGAAAGCCGTCCTTCACCTAGCTTGAAGGGAACACAAAGTTTCTTTTGAGTTGCCAACTCCACTCCATACATATTAATGGGGAGGTACAAGCTCCAACTCGGTTTTACAATGAAAACGGCAGGCACATCAAACCGGCACTAGGAAACAGACTGAGAAACCAGAGTTAGTGTTTCTCCTGAAACGCGTTCCTTTTCTGCTGGATGAACGAAAGTCTCTCCACATGCACAGTTCTGAGAGATAAGTGTGTGTGAAAGCCGTCCTTCACCTAGCTTGAAGGGAACACAAAGTTTCTATTCAGTTGCCAACTCAACTCCATACATATATATGGGGAGGTACAAGCTCCAACTCAGTTTACAGTGAAAACGGCAGGCACTTCAAACCGGCCCAAGGAAACAGACTGAGAAAGCAGAGTAAGTGTTTCTCCTGCAACCCGTTCCTTTTGTGCTGGATGAACGAACGTCTGTCCACCTACTGAGTTCTGAGAGGTAAGTGTGTGTGAAAGCCGTCCTTCACCTAGCTTGATGGGAACACAAAGTTTCTTTTCAGTTGCCAACTCCACTCCATACATATATATGGGGAGGTACAAGCTCCAACTCGGTTTTACAGTGAAAACGGCAGGCACATCAAACCGGCACTAGGAAACAGACTGAGAATCCAGAGTAAGTGTTTCTCCTGCAACGTGTTCCCTTTGTGTTGGATGAAGGAAAGTCTCTCCACATGCTCAGTTCTGAGAGATAAGTGTGTGTGAAAGCCGACCTTCACCTAGCTTGAAAGGAACACAAAGTTTCTTTTCAGTTGCCAACTCCACTCCATACATATATATGGGGAGGTACAAGCTCCAACACGGTTTTACAGTGAAACCGACAGGCACTTCAAACCGGCACTAGGAAACAGACTGAGAATCCAGAGTAAGTGTTTGTCCTGCAACCCGTTCCCTTTGTGCTGGATGAACGAACGTCTCTCCACATGCTCAGTTCTGAGAGATAAGTGTGTGTGAAAGCCGTCCTTCACCAAGCTTGAAGGGAACACAAAGTTTCTTTTCAGTTGCCAACTCCACTCCATACATATATATGGGGAGGTACAAGCTCCACTCGGTTTTACAGTGAAAACGGCAGGCACTTCAAACCGGCACTAGGAAACACACTGAGAAACCAGAGTAAGTGTTTCTCCTGCAACCCCTTCCCTTTGTGCTGGATGAACGAACGTCTCTCCACATGCTCAGTTCTGAGAGATAACTGTGTGTGAAAGCCGACCTTCACCTAGCTTGAAGGGAACACAAAGTTTCTTTTCAGTTGCCAACTCCACTCCATACATATATATGGGGAGGTACAAGCTCCAACTCGCTTTTACAGTGAAAACGGCAGGCACTTCAAACCGGCACTAGGAAACCGACTGAGAAACCAGAGTAAGTGTTTCCCTGCAACCCGTTCCCTTTGTGCTGGATGTACGAACGTCTCACCACATGCTCAGTTCTGAGAGATAAGTGTGTGTGAAAGCCGTACTTCACCTAGCTTGAATGGAACACAATGTTTCTTTTCAGTTGCCAACACCAATCCATACATATATATGGGGAGGTACAAGCTCCAACTCGGTTTTACAGTGAAAACGGCAGGCACTTCAAACCGGCACTAGGAAACACACTGAGAAAGCAGAGTAAGTGATTCTCCTGCAACCCATTCCATTTGTGCTGGATGAACGAACGTCTCTCCACCTGCTCACTTCTGAGAGTTAAGTGTGTGTGAAAGCCGTCCTTCACCTAGCTTGAAGGGAACACAAAGTTTCTTTTGAGTTGCCAACTCCACTCCATACATATTAAGGGGGAGGTACAAGCTCCAACTCGGTTTTACAGTGAAAACGGCAGGCACTTCAAACCGGCACCAGGAAACCGACTGAGAAACCAGAGTAAGTGTTTCTCCTGCAACCCGTTCCCTTTGTGCTGGATGAACGAACGTCTCTCCACATGCTCAGTTCTGAGAGATAAGTGTGTGTGAAAGCCGTACCTCACCTAGCTTGAAGGGAACACAAAGTTTCTTTTCAGTTGCCAACTCCACTCCATACATATATATGGGGAGGTACAAGCTCCAACTCGGTTTTACAGTGAAAACGGCAGGCACTTCAAACCGGCACTAGGAAACACACTGAGAAACCAGAGTAAGTGTTTCTCCTGCAACCAGTTCCCTTTGTGCTGGATGAACGAACGTCTCTCCACATGCTCAGTTCTGAGAGATAAGTGTGTGTGAAAGCCGTCCTTCACCTAGGTTGAAGGGAACACAAAGTTTCTTTTCAGTTGCCAACCCCACTCCATACATATATAAGGGGAGGTACAAGCTCCAACTCGGTTTTACAGTGAAAACGGTAGGCTCTTCAAACCGGCACTAGGAAACACATGAGAAATCAGAGTAAGTGTTTTCCTGCAACCCGTCCCCTTTGTGCTGGATGAACGAACGTCTCTCCACATGCTCAGTTCTGAGAGATAAGTGTGTGTGAAAGCCGTCCTTCACCTTGCTTTCAGGGAACACAAAGTTTCTTTTCAGTTGCCAACCCCACTCCATACATATATATGGGGAGGTACAAGCTCAAACTCGGTTTTACAGTGAAAACGGCAGGCACTTCAAACCGGCACTAGGAAACAGACTGAGAAACCAAAGTGTTTCTCCTGCAAACCGTTCCCTTTGTGCTGGATGAACGAACGTCTCTCCACCTGCCCACTTCTGAGAGATAAGTGTGTGTGAAAGCCGTCCTTCACCTAGCTTGAAGGGAACACAAAGTTTCTTTTGAGTTGCCAACTCCACTCCATACATATTAATGGGGAGGTACAAGCTCCAACTCGGTTTTACAATGAAAACGGCAGGCACATCAAACCGGCACTAGGAAACAGACTGAGAAACCAGAGTAAGTGTTTCTCCTGCAACGCGTTCCTTTTCTGCTGGATGAACGAAAGTCTCTCCACATGCAGAGTTCTGAGAGATAAGTGTGTGTGAAAGCCGTCCTTCACCTAGCTTGAAGGGAACACAAAGTTTCTATTCAGTTGCCAACTCCACTCGATACATATATATGGGGAGGTACAAGCTCCAACTCAGTTTACAGTGAAAACGGCAGGCACTTCAAACCGGCACAAGGAAACAGACTGAGAAAGCAGAGTAAGTGTTTCTCCTGCAACCCGTTCCTTTTGTGCTGGATGAACGAACGTCTGTCCACCTACTCAGTTCTGAGAGATAAGTGTGTGTGAAAGCCGACCTTCACCTAGCTTGAACGGAACACAAAGTTTCTTTTCAGTTGCCAACTCCACTCCATACATATATATGGGGAGGTACAAGCTCCAACTCGGTTTTACAGTGAAAACGGCAGGCACTTCAAACCGGCACTAGGAAACACACTGAGAAACCAGAGTAAATGTTTCCCTGCAACCCGTTCCCTTTGTGCTGGATGTACGAACGTTTCTCCACATGCTCAGTTCTGAGAGATAAGTGTGTGTGAAAGCCGTACTTCACCTAGCTTGAAGGGAACACAAAGTTTCTTTTCAGTTGCCAACTCCACTCCATACATATATATGGGGAGGTACAAGCTCCAACTCGGTTTTACAGTGAAAACGGCAGGCACTTCAAACCGGCACTAGGAAACACACTGAGAAAGCAGAGTAAGTGATTCTCCTGCAACCCGTTCCCTTTGTGCTGGATGAACGAACGTCTCTCCACCTGCTCACTTCTGAGAGATAAGTGTGTGTGAAAGCCGTCCTTCACCTAGCTTGAAGGGAACACAAAGTTTTTGTTGAGTTGCCAACTCCACTCCATACATATTAATGGGGAGGTACAAGCTCCAACTCGGTTTTACAGTGAAAACGGCAGGCACTTCAAACCGGCACAGGAAACAGACTGAGAAACCAGAGTAAGTGTTTCTCCTGCAACCCGTTCCCTTTGTGCTTAATGAACGAACGTCTCTCCACATGCACAGTTCTGAGAGATAAGTGTGTGTGAAAGCCGTCCCTCACCTAGCTTGAAGGGAACACAAAGTTTCTTTTCAGTTGCCAACTCCACTCCATACATATATATGGGGAGGTACAAGCTCCAACTCGGTTTTACAGTGAAAACGGCAGGCACTTCAAACGGGCACTAGGAAACACACTGAGAAACCAGAGTAAGTGGTTCTCCTGCAACCAGTTCCCTTTTTGCTGGATGAACGAACGTCTCTCCACATGCTCAGTTCTGAGAGATAAGTGTGTGTGAAAGCCGTCCTTCACCTAGGTTGAAGGGAACACAAAGTTTCTTTTCAGTTGCCAACTCCACTCCATACATATATAAGGGGAAGTACAAGCTCCAACTCGCTTTTACAGTGAAAACGGCAGGCACTTCAAACCGGCAGTAGGAAACCGAATGAGACACCAGAGTAAGTGTTTCTCCTATAACCCGTTCCCTTTGTGCTGGATGAACGAACGTCACTCCACATGCTCAGTTCCGAGAGATAAGTGTGTGTGAAATCCGTCCTTCACCTAGCTTGAAGGGAACACAAAGTTTCTTTTCAGTTGCCAACTCCACTCCATACATATATATGGGGAGGTTCAAGCTCCAACTCCGTTTTACAGTGAAAACTGCAGGCACTTCAAACCGGCACTAGGAAACAGACTGAGAAACCAGAGTAAGTGTTTCTCCTGCAACCCGTTCCCTTTGTGCTGGATGAACGAACGTCTCTCCACCTGCTCACTTCTGAGAGATAAGTGTGTGTGAAAGCCGTCCTTCACCTAGCTTGAAGGGAACACAAAGTTTCTTTTCAGTTGCCAACTCCACTCCATACATATATATGGGGAGGTACAAGCTCCAACTCGGTTTTACAGTGAAAACGGCAGGCACTTCAAACCGGCACTAGGAAACCGACTGATAAACCAGAGTAAGTGGTTCTCCTGCAACCCGTTCCCTTTGTGCTGGATGAAGGAACGTCTCTCCACATGCTCAGTTCTGAGAGATAAGTGTGTGTGAAAGCCGACCTTCACCTAGCTTGAACGGAACACAAAGTTTCTTTTCAGTTGCCAATTCCACTCCATACATATATATGGGGAGGTACAAGCTCCAACTCGCTTTTACAGTGAAAACGGCAGGCACTTCAAACCGGCAGTAGGAAACCGACTGAGAAACCAGAGTAAGTGTTTCTCCTGCAACGTGTTCCTTTTCTGCTGGATGAACGAAAGTCTCTCCACATGCACAGTTCTGAGAGATAAGTGTGTGTGAAAGCCGTCCTTCACCTAGCTTGAAGGGAACACAAAGTTTCTATTCAGTTGCCAACTCCACTCCATACATATATATGGGGAGGTACAAACTCCCACTCAGTTTACAGTGAAAACGGCAGGCAATTCAAACCGGCACAAGGAAACAGACTGAGAAAGCAGAGTAAGTGTTTCTCCTGCAACCCGTTCCTTTTGTGCTGGATGAACGAACGTCTCTCCACCTGCTCACTTCTGAGAGATAAGTGTGTGTGAAAGCCGTCCTTCACCTAGCTTGAAGGGAACACAAAGTTTCTTTTCAGTTGCCAACTCCACTCCATACATATATATGGGGAGGTACAAGCTCCAACTCGGTTTTACAGCGAAAACGGCAGGCACATCAAACTGGCACTAGGAAACAGACTGAGAAACCAGAGTAAGTGTTTCTCCTGCAACGCGTTCCCTTTGTGCTGGACGAAGGAACGTCTCTCCACATGCTCAGTTCTGAGAGATAAGTGTGTGTGAAAGCCGACCTTCACCTAGCTTGAAGGGAACACAAAGTTTCTTTTCAGTTGCCAACTCCACTCCATACATATATATGGGGAGGTACAAGCTCCAAGCGGTTTTACAGTGAAAACGGCAGGCACTTCAAACCGGCACTAGGAAACACACTGAGAAACCAGAGTAAGTGTTTCTCCTGCAACCAGTTCCCTTTGTGCTGGATGAACGAACGTCTCTCCACATGCTCAGTTCTGAGAGATAAGTGTGTGTGAAAGCCGTCCTTCACCTAGGTTGAAGGGAACACAAAGTTTCTTTTCAGTTGCCAACTCCACTCCATACATATATAAGGGGAGGTACAAGCTCCAACTCGCTTTTACAGTGAAAACGGCAGGCACTTCAAACCGGCAGTAGGAAACCGAATGAGACACCAGAGTAAGTGTTTCACCTGTAACCCGTTCCCTTTGTGCTGGATGAACGAACGTCACTCCACATGCTCAGTTCTGAGAGATAAGTGTGTGTGAAAGCCGTCCTTCACCTAGCTTGAAGGGAACACAAAGTTTCTTTTGAGTTGCCAACTCCACTCCATACATATTAATGGGGAGGTACAAGCTCCAACTCGGTTTTACAATGAAAACGGCAGGCACATCAAACCGGCACTAGGAAACAGACTGAGAAACCAGAGTTAGTGTTTCTCCTGCAACGCGTTCCTTTTCTGCTGGATGAACGAAAGTCTCTCCACATGCACAGTTCTGAGAGATAAGTGTGTGTGAAAGCCGTCCTTCACCTAGCTTGAAGGGAACACAAAGTTTCTATTCAGTTGCCAACTCAACTCCATACATATATATGGGGAGGTACAAGCTCCAACTCAGTTTACAGTGAAAACGGCAGGCACTTCAAACCGGCCCAAGGAAACAGACTGAGAAAGCAGAGTAAGTGTTTCTCCTGCAACCCGTTCCTTTTGTGCTGGATGAACGAACGTCTGTCCACCTACTGAGTTCTGAGAGGTAAGTGTGTGTGAAAGCCGTCCTTCACCTAGCTTGATGGGAACACAAAGTTTCTTTTCAGTTGCCAACTCCACTCCATACATATATATGGGGAGGTAAAAGCTCCAACTCGGTTTTACAGTGAAAACGGCAGGCACATCAAACCGGCACTAGGAAACAGACTGAGAATCCAGAGTAAGTGTTTCTCCTGCAACGTGTTCCCTTTGTGCTGGATGAAGGAAAGTCTCTCCACATGCTCAGTTCTGAGAGATAAGTGTGTGTGAAAGCCGACCTTCACCTAGCTTGAAAGGAACACAAAGTTTCTTTTCAGTTGCCAACTCCACTCCATACATATATATGGGGAGGTACAAGCTCCAACACGGTTTTACAGTGAAACCGACAGGCACTTCAAACCGGCACTAGGAAACAGACTGAGAAACCAGAGTAAGTGTTTGTCCTGCAACCCGTTCCCTTTGTGCTGGATGAATGAACGTCTCTCCACATGCTCAGTTCTGAGAGATAACTGTGTGTGAAAGCCGACCTTCACCTAGCTTGAAGGGAACACAAAGTTTCTTTTCAGTTGCCAACTCCACTCCATAGATATATATGGGGAGGTTCAAGCTCCAACTCGCTTTTACAGTGAAAACGGCAGGCACTTCAAACCGGCACTAGGAAACCGACTGAGAAACCAGAGTAAGTGTTTCCCTGCAACCCGTTCCCTTTGTGATGGATGTACGAACGTCTCACCACATGCTCAGTTCTGAGAGATAAGTGTGTGTGAAAGCCGTACTTCACCTAGCTTGAAGGGAACACAATGTTTCTTTTCAGTTGCCAACACCAATCCATACATATATATGGGGAGGTACAAGCTCCAACTCGGTTTTACAGTGAAAACGGCAGGCACTTCAAACCGGCACTAGGAAACACACTGAGAAAGCAGAGTAAGTGATTCTCCTGCAACCCGTTCCCTTTGTGCTGGATGAACGAACGTCTCTCCACCTGCTCACTTCTGAGAGTTAAGTGTGTGTGAAAGCCGTCCTTCACCTAGCTTGAAGGGAACACAAAGTTTCTTTTGAGTTGCCAACTCCACTCCATACATATTAAGGGGGAGGTACAAGCTCCAACTCGGTTTTACAGTGAAAACGGCAGGCACTTCAAACCGGCACTAGGAAACCGACTGAGAAACCAGAGTAAGTGTTTCTCCTGCAACCCGTTCCCTTTGTGCTGGATGAACGAACGTCTCTCCACATGCTCAGTTCTGAGAGATAAGTGTGTGTGAAAGCCGTCCCTCACCTAGCTTGAAGGGAACACAAAGTTTCTTTTCAGTTGCCAACTCCACTCCATACATATATATGGGGAGGTACAAGCTCCAACTCGGTTTTACAGTGAAAACGGCAGGCACTTCAAACCGGCACTAGGAAACACACTGAGAAACCAGAGTAAGTGTTTCTCCTGCAACCAGTTCCCTTTGTGCTGGATGAACGAAAGTCTCTCCACATGCTCAGTTCTGAGAGATAAGTGTGTGTGAAAGCCGTCCTTCACCTAGGTTGAAGGGAACACAAAGTTTCTTTTCAGTTGCCAACCCCACTCCATACATATATAAGGGGAGGTACAAGCTCCAACTCGCTTTTACAGTGAAAACGGCAGGCACTTCAAACCGGCAGTAGGAAACCGAATGAGACACCAGAGTAAGTGTTTCTCCTGTAACCCGTTCCCTTTGTGCTGGATGAACGAACGTCACTCCACATGCTCAGTTCCGAGAGATAAGTGTGTGTGAAATCCGTCCTTCACCTAGCTTGAAGGGAACACAAAGTTTCTTTTCAGTTGCCAACTCCACTCCATACATATATATGGGGAGGTACAAGCTCCAACTCCGTTTTACAGTGAAAACGGCAGGCAATTCAAACCGGCACTAGGAAACAGACTGAGAAACCAGAGTAAGTGTTTCCCCTGCAACCCGTTCCCTTTGTGCTGGATGAACGAACGTCTCTCCACCTGCTCACTTCTGAGAGATAAGTGTGTGTGAAAGCCGTCCTTCACCTAGCTTGAAGGGAACACAAAGTTTCTTTTCAGTTGCCAACTCCATTCCATACATATATATGGCGAGGTACAAGCTCCAACTCGGTTTTACAGTGAAAACGGCAGGCACTTCAAACCGGCACTAGGAAACCGACTGAGAAACCAGAGTAAGTGTTTCTCCTGCAACGCGTTCCCTTTGTGCTGGATGAAGGAACGTCTCTTCACATGCTCAGTTCTGAGAGATAAGTGTGTGTGAAAGCCGACCTTCACCTAGCTTGAAGGGAACACAAAGTTTCTTTTCAGTTGCCAACTCCACTCCATACATATATATGGGGAGGTACAAGCTCCAACTCGGTTTTACAGTGAAAACGGCAGGCACTTCAAACCGGCACTAGGAAACACACTGAGAAACCAGAGTAAGTGTTTCTCCTGCAACCAGTTCCCTTTTTGCTGGATGAACGAACGTCTCTCCACATGCTCAGTTCTGAGAGATAAGTGTGTGTGAAAGCCGTCCTTCACCTAGGTTGAAGGGAACACAAAGTTTCTTTTCAGTTGCCAACTCCACTCCATACATATATAAGGGGAGGTACAAGCTCCAACTCGCTTTTACAGTGAAAACGGCAGGCACTTCAAACCGGCACTAGGAAACCGAATGAGACACCAGAGTAAGTGTTTCTCCTGTAACCCGTTCCCTTTGTGCTGGATGAACGAACGTCACTCCACATGCTCATTTCTGAGAGATAAGGGTGTGTGAAAGCCGTCCTTCAACTAGCTTGAAGGGAACACAAAGTTTCTTTTCAGTTGCCAACTCCACTCCATACATATATATGGGGAGGTACAAGCTCCAACTCGGTTTTACAGTGAAAACGGCAGGCACTTCAAACCGGCACTAGGAAACAGACTGAGAAACCAGAGTAAGTGTTTCTCCTGCAACCCGTTCCCTTTGTGCTGGATGAACGAACGTCTCTCCACCTGCTCACTTCTGAGAGATAAATGTGTGTGAAAGCCGTCCTTCACATAGCTTGAAGGGAACACAAAGTTTCTTTTGAGTTGCCAACTCCACTCCATACATATTAATGGGGAGGTACAAGCTCCAACTCGGTTTTACAATGAAAACGGCAGGCACATCAAAGCGGCACTAAGAAACAGACTGAGAAACCAGAGTAAGTGTTTCTCCTGCAACGCGTTCCTTTTGTGCTGGATGAACGAAAGTCTCTCCACATGCACAGTTCTGAGAGATAAGTGTGTGTGAAAGCCTTCCTTCACCTAGCTTGAAGGGAACACAAAGTTTCTTTTCAGTTGCCAACTCCACTCCATACATATATATGGGGAGGTACAAGCTCCAACTCGGTTTTACAGTGAAAACGGCAGGCACTTCAAACCGGCACAAGGAAACAGACTGAGAAACCAGAGTAAGTGTTTCTCCTGCAAACAGTTCCCTTTGTGCTGGATGAACGAACGTCTCTCCACATGCTGAGTTCTGAGAGATAAGTGTGTGTGAAAGCCGTCCTTCACCTAGCTTGCAGGGAACAGAAAGTTTCTTTTCAGTTGCCAACTCCACTCCATACATATATATGGGGAGGTACAAGCTCCAACTCGGATTGACAGTGAAAACGGCAGGCACTTCAAACCGGCACTAGGAAACAGACTGAGAAACCAGAGTAAGTGTTTCTCCTGCAACCCGTTCCCTTTGTGCTGGATGAACGAACGTCTCTCCACATGCTCAGTTCTGAGAGATAAGTGTGTGTCAAAGCCGTCCTTCACCTTGCTTTCAGGGAACACAAAGTTTCTTTTCAGTTGCCAACTCCACTCCATACATATATATGGGGAGGTACAAGCTCCAACTCGGTTTTACAGTGAAAACGGTAGGCTCTTCAAACCGGCACTAGGAAACACATGAGAAAACAGAGTAAGTGTTTTCCTGCAAACCGTCCCCTTTGTGCTGGATGAACGAACGTCTCTCCACATGCTCAGTTCTGAGAGATAAGTGTGTATGAAAGCCGTCCTTCACCATGCTTTCAGGGAACACAAAGTTTCTTTTCAGTTGCCAACCCCACTCCATACATATATATGGGGAGGTACAAGCTCCAACTCGGTTTTACAGTGAAAACGGCAGGCACTTCAAACCGGCACTAGGAAACAGACTGAGAAACCAGAGTAAGTGTTTCTCCTGCAACTCGTTCCCTTTGTGCTGGATGAAAGAACGTCTCTCCACATGCACAGTTCTGAGAGATAAGTGTGTGTGAACGCCGTCCTTCACCTAGCTTGAAGGGAACACAGTTTCTTTTCAGTTGCCAACTCCACTCCATACATATATATGGGGAGGTACAAGCTCCAACTCAGTTTACAGTGAAAACGGCAGGCTCTTCAAACCGGAACTAGGAAACCGACTGAGAAAGCAGAGTAAGTGTTTCTCCTGCAACACGTTCATTTGTGCTGGATGAACGAACGTCTCTCCACATGCTCAGTTCTGAGATATAAGTGTGTGTGAAAGCCGTCCTTCACCTAGCTTGAAGGGAACACAAAGTTTCTTTTCAGTTGCCAACTCCACTCCATACATATATATGGGGAGGTACAAGCTCCAACACGGTTTTACAGTGAAAAGGACAGGCACTTCAAACCTGCACTAGGAAACAGACTAAGAAACCAGAGTAAGTGTTTCTCCTGCAACACGTTCATTTGTGCTGGATGAACGAACGTCTCTCCACATGCTCAGTTCTGAGATATAAGTGTGTGTGAAAGCCGTCCTTCACCTAGCTTGAAGGGAACACAAAGTTTCTTTTCAGTTGCCAACTCCACTCCATACATATATATGGGGAGGTACAAGCTCCAACACGGTTTTACAGTGAAAAGGACAGGCACTTCAAACCTGCACTAGGAAACAGACTAAGAAACCAGAGTAAGTGTTTCTCCTGCAACTCGTTCCCTTTGTGCTGGATGAAAGAACGTCTCTCCACATGCACAGTTCTGAGAGATAAGTGTGTGTGAAAGCCGTCCTTCACCTAGCTTGAAGGGAACACAAAGTTTCTTTTAAGTTGCCAACTCCAATCCATACATATATATGGGGAGGTACAAGTTCCAACTCGGTTTTACATTGAAAACGGCAGGCACTTCAAACCGGCACTAGGAAGCAGACTGAGAAACTAGAGTAAGTGTTTCGCCTGCAACCCGTTCCCTTTGTGCTGGATGAACGAACGTCTCTCCACATGCTCAGTTCTGAGAGATAAGTGTGTGTGAATGCCGTCCTTCACCTAGCTTGAAAGGAACACAAAGTTTCTTTTCAGTTGCCAACTCCACTTCATACATATATATGGGGAGTTACAAGCTCCAACTCGGTTTTATAGTGAAAACGGCAGGCACTTCAAACCGGCACTAGGAAACAGACTGAGAAACCAGAGTAAGTGTTTCTCCTGCAACCCGTTCCCTTTGTGCTGGATGAACGAACGTCTCTCCACATGCTCAGTTCTGAGAGATAAGGGTGTGTGAAAGCAGTCCTTCAAATATCTTGAAGGGAACACAAAGTTTCTTTTCAGTTGCCAACTCCACTCCATACATATATACGGGGAGGTACAAGCTCCAACTCGGTTTTACAGTGAAAACGGCAGGCACTTCAAACCGGCACTAGGAAACACACTGAGAAACCAGTGTAAGTGTAACCTCTGCAAAACGTTCCCTTTGTGCTGGATGAAAGAACGTTTCTCCACATGCTCAGTTCTGAGAGCTAAGTGTGTGTGAAAGCCGTCCTTCACCTAGCTTGAATGGAACACAAAGTTTCTTTTCAGTTGCCAACTCCACTCCATACATATATAAGGGGAGGTACAAGCTCCAACTCATTTTACAGTGAAAACGGCAGGCTCTTCAAACCGGAACAGGAAGCCGACTGAGAAAGCAGAGTAAGTGTTTCTCCTGCAACCCGTTCCTTTGTGCTGCATGAACGAACGTCTCTCCACATGCTCAGTTCTGAGAGATAAGTGTGTGTGAAAGCCGTCCTTCACCTAGCTTGCAGAGAACACAAAGTTTCTTTTCAATTGCCAACTCCACTCCATACATATATATGGGGAGGTACAAGCTCAAACTCGGTTTTACAGTGAAAACGGCAGGCACTTCAAACCGGCACTAGGAAACAGACTGAGAAACCAGAGTAAGTGTTTCTCCTGCAACTCGTTCCCTTTGTGCTGGATGAAAGAACGTCTCTCCACATGCACAGTTCTGAGAGATAAGTGTGTGTGAACGCCGTCCTTCACCTAGCTTGAAGGGAACACAGTTTCTTTTCAGTTGCCAACTCCACTCCATACATATATATGGGGAGGTACAAGCTCCAACTCAGTTTACAGTGAAAATGGCAGGCTCTTCAAACCGGAACAAGGAAACCGACTGAGAAAGCAGAGTAAGTGTTTCTCCTGCAACACGTTCATTTGTGCTGGATGAACGAACGTCTCTCCACATGCTCAGTTCTGAGATATAAGTGTGTGTGAAAGCCGTCCTTCACCTAGCTTGAAGGGAACACAAAGTTTCTTTTCAGTTGCCAACTCCACTCCATACATATATATGGGGAGGTACAAGCTCCAACACGGTTTTACAGTGAAAAGGACAGGCACTTCAAACCTGCACTAGGAAACAGACTAAGAAACCAGAGTAAGTGTTTCTCCTGCAACTCGTTCCCTTTGTGCTGGATGAAAGAACGTCTCTCCACATGCACAGTTCTGAGAGATAAGTGTGTGTGAAAGCCGTCCTTCACCTAGCTTGAAGGGAACACAAAGTTTCTTTTAAGTTGCCAACTCCAATCCATACATATATATGGGGAGGTACAAGTTCCAACTCGGTTTTACATTGAAAACGGCAGGCACTTCAAACCGGCACTAGGAAGCAGACTGAGAAACTAGAGTAAGTGTTTCTCCTACGACCCGTTCCTTTTGTGGTGGATGAACGAACGTCTCTCCACATGCTCAGTTCTGAGAGATAAGTGTGTGTGAAAGCCGTCCTTCACCTAGCTTGAAGGGAACACAAAGTTTCTTTTCAGTTGCCAACTCCACTCCATACATATATATGGGGAGTTACAAGCTCCAACTCGCTTTTACAGTGAAAACGGCAGGCACTTCAAACCGGCACTAGGAAACCGAATGAGACACCAGAGTAAGTGTTTCTCCTGTAACCCGTTCCCTTTGTGCTGGATGAACGTACGTCACTCCACATGCTCAGTTCTGAGAGATAAGTGTGTGTGAAAGCCGTCCTTCACCTAGCTTGAAGGGAACACAAAGTTTCTTTTCAGTTGCCAACTCCACTCCATACATATATATGGGGAGGTACAAGCTCCAACTCCGTTTTACAGTGAAAACGGCAGGCACTTCAAACCGGCACTAGGAAACAGACTGAGAAACCAGAGTAAGTGTTTCTCCTGCAACCCGTTCCCTTTGTGCTGGATGAACGAACGTCTCTCCACATGCTCACTTCTGAGAGATAAGTGTGTGTGAAAGCCGTCCTTCACATAGCTTGAAGGGAACACAAAGTTTCTTTTGAGTTGCCAACTCCACTCCATACATATTAATGGGGAGGTACAAGCTCCAACTCGGTTTTACAATGAAAACGGCAGGCACTTCAAACCGGCACTAGGAAACAGACTGAGAAACCAGAGTAAGTGTTTCTCCTGCAACCCGTTCCCTTTGTGCTGGATGAACGAACGTCTCTCCACATGCTCAGTTCTGAGAGATAAGTGTGTGTGAAAGCAGTCCTTCAAATATCTTGAAGGGAACACAAAGTTTCTTTTCAGTTGCCAACTCCACTCCATACATATATATGGGGAGGTACAAGCTCCAACTCGGTTTTACAGTGAAAACGGCAGGCACTTCAAACCGGCACTAGGAAACACACTGAGAAACCAGTGTAAGTGTAACCTCTGCAAAACGTTCCCTTTGTGCTGGATGAAAGAACGTTTCTCCACATGCTCAGTTCTGAGAGATAAGTGTGTGTGAAAGCCGTCCTTCACCTAGCTTGCATGGAACACAAAGTTTCTTTTCAGTTGCCAACTCCACTCCATACATATATAAGGGGAGGTACAAGCTCCAACTCATTTTACAGTGAAAACGGCAGGCTCTTCAAACCGGAACAGGAAGCCGACTGAGAAAGCAGAGTAAGTGTTTCTCCTGCAACCCGTTCCTTTGTGCTGCATGAACGAACGTCTCTCCACATGCTCAGTTCTGAGAGATAAGTGTGTGTGAAAGCCGTCCTTCACCTAGCTTGCAGAGAACACAAAGTTTCTTTTCAATTGCCAACTCCACTCCATACATATATATGGGGAGGTACAAGCTCCAACACGGTTTTACAGTGAAAAGGACAGGCACTTCAAACCGGCACTAGGAAACAGTCTAAGAAACCAGAGTAAGTGTTTCTCCTGCAACCCGTTCCCTTTGTGCTGGATGAACGAACGTCTCTCCACATGCTCAGTTTTGAGAGATAAGTGTGTGTCAAACCGTCCTTCACCTTGCTTTCAGGGAACACAAAGTTTCTTTTCAGTTGCCAACTCCACTCCATACATATATATGGGGAGGTACAAGCTCCAACTCGGTTTTACAGTGAAAATGGTAGGCTCTTCAACCTGGCACTAGGAAACACATGAGAAATCAGAGTAAGTGTTTTCCTGCAACCCGTCCCCTTTGTGCTGGATGAACGAACGTCTCTCCACATGCTCAGTTCTGAGAGATAAGTGTGTGTGAAAGCCGTCCTTCACCTTGCTTTCAGGGAACACAAAGTTTCTTTTCAGTTGCCAACCCCACTCCATACATATATATGGGGAGGTACAAGCTCAAACTCGATTTTACAGTGAAAACGGCAGGCACTTCAAACCGGCACTAGGAAACAGACTGAGAAACCAGAGTAAGTGTTTCTCCTGCAACTCGTTCCCTTTGTGCTGGATGAAAGAACGTCTCTCCACATGCACAGTTCTGAGAGATAAGTGTGTGTGAACGCCGTCCTTCACCTAGCTTGAAGGGAACACAGTTTCTTTTCAGTTGCCAACTCCACTCCATACATATATATGGGGAGGTACAAGCTCCAACTCAGTTTACAGTGAAAACGGCAGGCTCTTCAAACCGGAACTAGGAAACCGACTGAGAAAGCAGAGTAAGTGTTTCTCCTGCAACACGTTCATTTGTGCTGGATGAACGAACGTCTCTCCACATGCTCAGTTCTGAGATATAAGTGTGTGTGAAAGCCGTCCTTCACCTAGCTTGAAGGGAACACAAAGTTTCTTTTCAGTTGCCAACTCCACTCCATACATATATATGGGGAGGTACAAGCTCCAACACGGTTTTACAGTGAAAAGGACAGGCACTTCAAACCTGCACTAGGAAACAGACTAAGAAACCAGAGTAAGTGTTTCTCCTGCAACTCGTTCCCTTTGTGCTGGATGAAAGAACGTCTCTCCACATGCACAGTTCTGAGAGATAAGTGTGTGTGAAAGCCGTCCTTCACCTAGCTTGAAGGGAACACAAAGTTTCTTTTAAGTTGCCAACTCCAATCCATACATATATATGGGGAGGTACAAGTTCCAACTCGGTTTTACATTGAAAACGGCAGGCACTTCAAACCGGCACTAGGAAGCAGACTGAGAAACTAGAGTAAGTGTTTCTCCTACGACCCGTTCCTTTTGTGGTGGATGAACGAACGTCTCTCCACATGCTCAGTTCTGAGAGATAAGTGTGTGTGAAAGCCGAACTTCACCTAGCTTGAAGGGAACACAAAGTTTCTTTTCAGTTGCCAACTCCACTCCATACATATATATGGGGAGTTACAAGCTCCAACTCGCTTTTACAGTGAAAACGGCAGGCACTTCAAACCGGCACTAGGAAACCGAATGAGACACCAGAGTAAGTGTTTCTCCTGTAACCCGTTCCCTTTGTGCTGGATGAACGAACGTCACTCCACATGCTCAGTTCTGAGAGATAAGTGTGTGTGAAAGCCGTCCTTCACCTAGCTTGAAGGGAACACAAAGTTTCTTTTCAGTTGCCAACTCCACTCCATACATATATATGGGGAGGTACAAGCTCCAACTCCGTTTTACAGTGAAAACGGCAGGCACTTCAAACCGGCACTAGGAAACAGTCTGAGAAACCAGAGTAAGTGTTTCTCCTGCAACCCGTTCCCTTTGTGCTGGATGAACGAACGTCTCTCCACCTGCTCACTTCTGAGAGATAAGTGTGTGTGAAAGCCGTCCTTCACATAGCTTGAAGGGAACACAAAGTTTCTTTTGAGTTGCCAACTCCACTCCATACATATTAATGGGGAGGTACAAGCTCCAACTCGGTTTTACAATGAAAACGGCAGGCACATCAAACCGGCACTAAGAAACAGACTGAGAAACCAGAGTAAGTGTTTCTCCTGCAACGCGTTCCTTTTGTGCTGGATGAACGAAAGTCTCTCCACATGCACAGTTCTGAGAGATAAGTGTGTGTGAAAGCCTTCCTTCACCTAGCTTGAAGGTAACACAAAGTTTCTTTTCAGTTGCCAACTCCACTCCATTCATATATATGGGGAGGTACAAGCTCCAACTCGGTTTTACAGTGAAAACGGCAGGCACTTCAAACCGGCACAAGGAAACAGACTGAGAAACCAGAGTAAGTGTTTCTCCTGCAAACAGTTCCCTTTGTGCTGGATGAACGAACGTCTCTCCACATGCTGAGTTCTGAGAGATAAGTGTGTGTGAAAGCCGTCATTCACCTAGCTTGCAGGGAACAGAAAGTTTCTTTTCAGTTGCCAACTCCACTCCATACATATATATGGGGAGGTACAAGCTCCAACTCGGATTGACAGTGAAAACGGCAGGCACTTCAAACCGGCACTAGGAAACAGACTGAGAAACCAGAGTAAGTGTTTCTCCTGCAACCCGTTCCCTTTGTGCTGGATGAACGAACGTCTCTCCACATGCTCAGTTCTGAGAGATAAGTGTGTGTCAAAGCCGTCCTTCACCTTGCTTTCAGGGAACACAAAGTTTCTTTTCAGTTGCCAACTCCACTCCATACATATATACGGGGAGGTACAAGCTCCAACTCGGTTTTACAGTGAAAACGGTAGGCTCTTCAAACCGGCAATAGGAAACACATGAGAAACCAGAGTAAGTGTTTTCCTGCAACCCGTCCCCTTTGTGCTGGATGAACGAACGTCTCTCCACATGCTCAGTTCTGAGAGATAAGTGTGTGTGAAAGCCGTCCTTCACCTTGCTTTCAGGGAACACAAAGTTTCTTTTCAGTTGCCAACCCCACTCCATACATATATATGGGGAGGTACAAGCTCAAACTCGGTTTTACAGTGAAAACGCAGGCACTTCAAACCGGCACTAGGAAACCGACTGAGAAACCACAGTAAGTGTTTCTCCTGCAACTCGTTCCCTTTGTGCTGGATGAACGAACGTCTCTCCACATGCTCAGTTCTGAGATATAAGTGTGTGTGAAAGCCGTCCTTCACCTAGCTTGAAGGGAACACAAAGTTTCTTTTCAGTTGCCAACTCCACTCCATACATATATATGGGGAGGTACAAGCTCCAACACGGTTTTACAGTGAAAAGGACAGGCACTTCAAACCTGCACTAGGAAACAGACTAAGAAACCAGAGTAAGTGTTTCTCCTGCAATTCGTTCCCTTTGTGCTGGATGAAAGAACGTCTCTCCACATGCTCAGTTCTGAGAGATAAGTGTGTGTGAAAGCCGCCCTTCAACTAGCTTGAAGGGAACACAAAGTTTCTTTTCAGTTGCCAACTCCACTCCATACATATATAAGGGGAGGTACAAGCTCCAACTCAGTTTACAGTGAAAACGGCAGGGTCTTCAAACCGGAACTAGGAAACCGACTGAGAAACCAGAGTAAGTGTTTCTCCTGCAACCCGTTCCCTTTGTGCTGGATGAACGAACGTCTCTCCACATGCTCAGTTCTGAGAGATAAGTGTGTGTGAAAGCCGTCCTTCACTTAGATTGAAGGGAACACAAATCTTCTTTTCAGTTGCCAAATCCACTCCATACATATATATGGGGAGGTACAAGCTCCAGCTCGGGTTTACAGTGAAAACGGCAGGCACTTCAAACCGGCACTAGGAAACAGACTGAGAAACCAGAGTAAGTGTTTCTCCTGCAACCCGTTCCCTTTGTGCTGGATGAACGAACGTCTCTCCACATGCTCAGTTCTGAGAGATAAGTGTGTGTGAAAGCCGTCCTTCACCCAGCTTGAAGGGAACACAAAGTTTCTTTTCAGTTGCCAACTCCCCTCCATACATATATATTGGTAGGTACAAGCTCCAACTCGGTTTTACATTGAAAACGGCAGGCACTTCAAACCGGCACTAGGAAACCTAAAGAGAAACCAGAGTAAGTGTTTCTCCTGCAACCCGTTCCCTTTGTGCTGGATGAACGAACGTCTCTCCACATGCTCAGTTCTGAGGGATAAGTGTGTGTGAAAGCCGTCCTTCACCTAGCTTGAAGGGAACACAAAGTTTCTTTTCAGTTGCCAAAACCCCTCCATACATATATATGGGGAGGTACAAGCTCCAACTCGGTTTTACATTGAAAACGGCAGGCACTTCATACCGGCACCAGGAAATAGACTGAGAAACCAGAGTAAGTGTTTCTACTGCAAACCGTTCCCTTTGTGCTGGATGAACGAACGTCTCTCCACATGCTCAGTTCTGAGAGATAAGTGTGTGTGAAAACAGTCCTTAACCTTGCTTGAAGGGAACACAAAGTTTCTTTTCAGTTGCCAACTCAACTCCATACATATATATGGGGAGGTACAAGCTCCAACTCGGTTTTACAGTGAAAACTGCAGGCACTTCAAACCGGCACTAGGAAACAGACTGAGAAACCAGAGTAAGTGTTTCTCCTGCAAACCGTTCCCTTTGTTTTGGATGAACGAACGTCTTTCCACATGCTCAGTTCTGAGAGATAAGTGTGTGTGAAAGCCGTCCTTCACCTACCTTGAAGGGAACACAAAGTTTCTTTTCAGTTGCCAACTCCACTCCATGCATATATATGGGGTGGTACAAGCTCCAAGTCAGTTTAGAGTGAAAACGGCAGGCTCTTCAAACCGGAACTAGGAAACCGACTGAGAAACCAGAATAAGTGTTTCTCCTGCAACCCGTTCCCTTTGTGCTGGATGAACGAACGTCTCTCCACATGCTCAGTTCTGAGAGATAAGTGTGTGTGAAAGTCGTCCTTCACCTAGCTTGAAGGGAGCACAAAGTTATTTTTCAGTTGCCAAATCCACTCCATACATATATATGGGGAGGTACAAGCTCCAACTCGCTTTTACAGTGAAAACGGCAGGCACTTCAAACCGGCACTAGGATACTGACTGAGAAACCAGAGTAAGTGTTTCTCCTTCAACCCATTCCCTTTGTGCGGGATGAACGAACGTCTCTCCACATGCTCAGTTCTGAGAGATAAGTGTGTGGGAAAGCCGTCATTCAACTACCTTGAAGGGAACTCAAAGCTTCTTTTCAGTTGCCAACTCCACTCCATACATATATATGGGGAGGTACTTGCTCCAACACGGTTTTACATTGAAAACGGCAGGCACTTCAAACCGGCACTAGGGAACAGACTGAGAAACCAGAGTATGTGTTTCTCCTGCAAACCGTTCCCTTTGTGCTGGATGAACGAACGTCTCTCCACATGCTCAGTTCTGAGAGATAAGTGTGTGTGAAAGCAGTCCTTCACCTAGCTTGAAGGGAACACAAAGTTTCTTTTCAGTTGCCAACTCCACTCCATACATATATATGGGGAGGTACAAGCTCCAACTCGGTTTTACAATGAAAACGGCAGGCACTTCAAACCGGCACTATTAAACAGACTGAGAAACCAGAGTAAGTGTTTCTCCTGCAACCCGTTCCCTTTGTGCTGGATGAACGAACGTCTCTCCACATGCTCAGTTCTGAGAGATAAGTGTGTGTGAAAGCCGTCCTTCACCTAGCTTGAAGGGAACACAAAGTTTCTTTTCAGTTGCCAACTCCACTCCATACATATATATGGGATGGTACAAGCTCCAACTCGGTTTTACAGTGAAAACGGCAGGCACTTCAAACCGGCACTAGGAAACAGACTGAGAAACCAGAGTAAGTGTTTCTCCTGCAACGTGTTCCCTTTGTGCTGGATGAACGAACGTCTCTCCACATGCTCAGTTCTGAGAGGTAAGTGTGTGTGAAAGCCGTCCTTCAAATAGCTTGAAGGGAACACAAAGATTCTTTTCAGTTGCCAACTCCACTCCATACATATATATGGGGAGGTACAAGCTCCAACTCGGTTTTACTGTGAAAACGGCAGGCACTTCAAACCGGCACTAGGAAACACACTGAGAAACCAGAGTAAGTGTAACTCCTGCAAACCGTTCCCTTTGTGCTGGATGAAAGAATGTTTCCCACATGCTCAGTTCTGAGAAATAAGTGTGTGTGAAAGCCGTCCTTCACCTGGCTTGAATGGAACACAAAGTTTCTTTTCAGTTGCCAACTCCACTCCATACATATATAAGGGGAAGTACAAGCTCCAACTCATTTTACAGTGAAAACGGCAGGCTCTTCAAACCGGAACTAGGAAACCGACTGAGAAACCAGAGTAAGTGTTTCTCCTGCAACCCATTCCCTTTCTGCTGGATGAACGAACGTCTCTCCACATGCTCAGTTCTGAGAGATAAGTGTGTGTGAAAGCCGTCCTTCACCAAGCTTGAAGGGTACAAAAAGTTTCTTTTCAGTTGCCAACTCCACTCCATACATATATATGGGGAGGTACAAGCTCCCACTCGGTTTTACAGTGAAAACGTCAGGCACTTCAAAACAGAACTAGGAAACAGACTGAGAAACCAGAGTAAGTGTTTCTCCTGCAAACCGTTAACTTTTTGCTGGATGAACGAACGTCTCTCCACATACTCAGTTCTGAGAGATAAGTGTGTGTGAAAGCCGTTCTTCACCTAGTTTTGAAGGGAACACAAAGTTTCTTTTCAGTTGCCAACTCCCCTCCATACATATATATGGGGAGGTACAAGCTCCAACTCGATTTTCCAGTGAAAACGGCAGGCACTTCAAACCGGCACTAGGAAACAGACTGAGAAACCAGAGTAAGTGTTTCTCATGCAACCCGTTCCCTTTGTGCTGGATGAACGAACGTCTCTCCACATGCTCAGTTCTGAGAGATAAGTGTGTGTGAAAGCCGTCCTTCACCTAGCTTGAAGGGAACACAAATTTATTTTTCGGTTGCCAACTCCCCTCCATATATATATATGGGGAGGTATAAGCTCCAAATCGCATTTACAGTGAAAACGGCAGGCACTTCAAACCGTCACTAGGAAACCGACTGAGAAACCAGAGTAAGTGTTCCTCCTGCAACCAGTTCCTTTTGTGCTGGATGAAAGAACGTCTTTCCACAGGCTCAGCTCTGAGAGATAAGTGTGTGCGAAAGCCGTCCTTCACCTAGCTTGAAGGGAACACAAAGTTTCTTTTCAGTTTCCAACTCCACTCCATACATATATATGGGGAGGTACAAGCTCCAACTCGGTTTTACAGTGAAATCTGCAGGCACTCCAAACCGGCACAAGGAAACATACTAAGAAACCAGAGGAAGTGATTCTCCTGCAACCCGTTCCCTTTGTGCTGTATGAACGAACGTCTCTCCACATGCTCAGTTCTGAGAGATAAGTGTGTGTGAAAGAAGTCCTTCACCTAGCTTGAAGGGAACACAAAGTTTCTTTTCAGTTGCCAACACCCCTCCATATATATATATGGGGAGGTACAAGCTCCAACTAGATTTTACAGTGAAAACGGCAGGCATTTCAAACTGGCACTAAGAAACAGACTGAGAAACCAGAGTAAGTGTTTCTCCTGCAACCCGTTCCCTTTGTGCTGGATGAAAGAACGTCTCTCCACATGCTCAGTTCTGTGAGATAAGTGTGTTTGAAAGCCGTCCTTCACCTAGCTTGAAGGGAACACAAAGTTTCTTTTCAGTTGCCAACTCCACTCCATACATATATATGGGGAGGTACAGGCTCCAACTCGGTTTTACAATGAAAACGGCAGGCACTTCAAACCGGCACTAGGAAACAGACTGAGAAACCATAGTAAGTGTTTCTCCTGCAACCCGTTCGCTTTGTGCTGCATGAACGAACGTCTCTACACATGCTCAGTTCTGAGAGATAAGTGTGTGTGAAAGCCGACCTTCACATAGCTTGAAGGGAACACAAAGTTTCTTTTCAGTTGTCAACTCCACTCCATACACATATATGGGGAGGTACAAGCTCCAACTCGGTTTTATAGTGAAAACTGCAGGCACTTCAAACCGGCACTAGGAAACAGACTGAGAAACCAGAGTAAGTGTTTCTCCTGCAAACCCCTCCCTTTGTGATGGATGAACGAACGTCTCTCCACATGCTCAGTTCTGAGAGATAAGTGTGTGTGAAAGCCGTCCTTCACCTAGCTTGAAGGGAACACAAATTTATTTTTCGGTTGCCAACTCCACTCCATACATATATATGGGGAAGTACTAGATCCAAATCGCATTTACAGTGAAAACTGCAGGCACTTCAAACCGGCACTTGTAAACAGACTGAGAAACCAGAGTAAGTGTTTCTCCTGCAAACCGTTCCCTTTGTTTTGGATGAACGAACGTCTTTCCACATGCTCAGTTCTGAGACATAAGTGTGTGTGAAAGCCGTCCTTCACCTACCTTGAAGGGAACACAAAGTTTCTTTTCAGTTGCCAACTCCACTCCATGCATATATATGGGGTGGTACAAGCTCCAAGTCAGTTTAGAGTGAAAACGGCAGGCTCTTCAAACCGGAACTAGGAAACCGACTGAGAAACCAGAATAAGTGTTTCTCCTGCAACCCGTTCCCTTTGTGCTGGATGAACGAACGTCTCTCCACATGCTCAGTTCTGAGAGATAAGTGTGTGTGAAAGTCGTCCTTCACCTAGCTTGAAGGGAGCACAAAGTTATTTTTCAGTTGCCAAATCCACTCCATACATATATATGGGGAGGTACAAGCTCCAACTCGCTTTTACAGTGAAAACGGCAGGCACTTCAAACCGGCACTAGGATACTGACTGAGAAACCAGAGTAAGTGTTTCTCCTTCAACCCATTCCCTTTGTGCGGGATGAACGAACGTCTCTCCACATGCTCAGTTCTGAGAGATAAGTGTGTGGGAAAGCCGTCATTCAACTACCTTGAAGGGAACTCAAAGCTTCTTTTCAGTTGCCAACTCCACTCCATACATATATATGGGGAGGTACTTGCTCCAACACGGTTTTACATTGAAAACGGCAGGCACTTCAAACCGGCACTAGGGAACAGACTGAGAAACCAGAGTATGTGTTTCTCCTGCAAACCGTTCCCTTTGTGCTGGATGAACGAACGTCTCTCCACATGCTCAGTTCTGAGAGATAAGTGTGTGTGAAAGCAGTCCTTCACCTAGCTTGAAGGGAACACAAAGTTTCTTTTCAGTTGCCAACTCCACTCCATACATATATATGGGGAGGTACAAGCTCCAACTCGGTTTTACAATGAAAACGGCAGGCACTTCAAACCGGCACTATTAAACAGACTGAGAAACCAGAGTAAGTGTTTCTCCTGCAACCCGTTCCCTTTGTGCTGGATGAACGAACGTCTCTCCACATGCTCAGTTCTGAGAGATAAGTGTGTGTGAAAGCCGTCCTTCACCTAGCTTGAAGGGAACACAAAGTTTCTTTTCAGTTGCCAACTCCACTCCATACATATATATGGGATGGTACAAGCTCCAACTCGGTTTTACAGTGAAAACGGCAGGCACTTCAAACCGGCACTAGGAAACAGACTGAGAAACCAGAGTAAGTGTTTCTCCTGCAACGTGTTCCCTTTGTGCTGGATGAACGAACGTCTCTCCACATGCTCAGTTCTGAGAGGTAAGTGTGTGTGAAAGCCGTCCTTCAAATAGCTTGAAGGGAACACAAAGATTCTTTTCAGTTGCCAACTCCACTCCATACATATATATGGGGAGGTACAAGCTCCAACTCGGTTTTACTGTGAAAACGGCAGGCACTTCAAACCGGCACTAGGAAACACACTGAGAAACCAGAGTAAGTGTAACTCCTGCAAACCGTTCCCTTTGTGCTGGATGAAAGAATGTTTCCCACATGCTCAGTTCTGAGAAATAAGTGTGTGTGAAAGCCGTCCTTCACCTGGCTTGAATGGAACACAAAGTTTCTTTTCAGTTGCCAACTCCACTCCATACATATATAAGGGGAAGTACAAGCTCCAACTCATTTTACAGTGAAAACGGCAGGCTCTTCAAACCGGAACTAGGAAACCGACTGAGAAACCAGAGTAAGTGTTTCTCCTGCAACCCATTCCCTTTCTGCTGGATGAACGAACGTCTCTCCACATGCTCAGTTCTGAGAGATAAGTGTGTGTGAAAGCCGTCCTTCACCAAGCTTGAAGGGTACAAAAAGTTTCTTTTCAGTTGCCAACTCCACTCCATACATATATATGGGGAGGTACAAGCTCCCACTCGGTTTTACAGTGAAAACGTCAGGCACTTCAAAACAGAACTAGGAAACAGACTGAGAAACCAGAGTAAGTGTTTCTCCTGCAAACCGTTAACTTTTTGCTGGATGAACGAACGTCTCTCCACATACTCAGTTCTGAGAGATAAGTGTGTGTGAAAGCCGTTCTTCACCTAGTTTTGAAGGGAACACAAAGTTTCTTTTCAGTTGCCAACTCCCCTCCATACATATATATGGGGAGGTACAAGCTCCAACTCGATTTTCCAGTGAAAACGGCAGGCACTTCAAACCGGCACTAGGAAACAGACTGAGAAACCAGAGTAAGTGTTTCTCATGCAACCCGTTCCCTTTGTGCTGGATGAACGAACGTCTCTCCACATGCTCAGTTCTGAGAGATAAGTGTGTGTGAAAGCCGTCCTTCACCTAGCTTGAAGGGAACACAAATTTATTTTTCGGTTGCCAACTCCCCTCCATATATATATATGGGGAGGTATAAGCTCCAAATCGCATTTACAGTGAAAACGGCAGGCACTTCAAACCGTCACTAGGAAACCGACTGAGAAACCAGAGTAAGTGTTCCTCCTGCAACCAGTTCCTTTTGTGCTGGATGAAAGAACGTCTTTCCACAGGCTCAGCTCTGAGAGATAAGTGTGTGCGAAAGCCGTCCTTCACCTAGCTTGAAGGGAACACAAAGTTTCTTTTCAGTTTCCAACTCCACTCCATACATATATATGGGGAGGTACAAGCTCCAACTCGGTTTTACAGTGAAATCTGCAGGCACTCCAAACCGGCACAAGGAAACATACTAAGAAACCAGAGGAAGTGATTCTCCTGCAACCCGTTCCCTTTGTGCTGTATGAACGAACGTCTCTCCACATGCTCAGTTCTGAGAGATAAGTGTGTGTGAAAGAAGTCCTTCACCTAGCTTGAAGGGAACACAAAGTTTCTTTTCAGTTGCCAACACCCCTCCATATATATATATGGGGAGGTACAAGCTCCAACTAGATTTTACAGTGAAAACGGCAGGCATTTCAAACTGGCACTAAGAAACAGACTGAGAAACCAGAGTAAGTGTTTCTCCTGCAACCCGTTCCCTTTGTGCTGGATGAAAGAACGTCTCTCCACATGCTCAGTTCTGTGAGATAAGTGTGTTTGAAAGCCGTCCTTCACCTAGCTTGAAGGGAACACAAAGTTTCTTTTCAGTTGCCAACTCCACTCCATACATATATATGGGGAGGTACAGGCTCCAACTCGGTTTTACAATGAAAACGGCAGGCACTTCAAACCGGCACTAGGAAACAGACTGAGAAACCATAGTAAGTGTTTCTCCTGCAACCCGTTCGCTTTGTGCTGCATGAACGAACGTCTCTACACATGCTCAGTTCTGAGAGATAAGTGTGTGTGAAAGCCGACCTTCACATAGCTTGAAGGGAACACAAAGTTTCTTTTCAGTTGTCAACTCCACTCCATACACATATATGGGGAGGTACAAGCTCCAACTCGGTTTTATAGTGAAAACTGCAGGCACTTCAAACCGGCATGAGGAAACCGACTGAGAAACCAGAGTAAGTGTTTCTCCTGCAACCCGTTCCCATGAGCTGGATGAGCGAACGTCTCTCCACATGCTCAGTTCTGAGAGATAAGTGTGTGTGAAAGCTGTCCTTCACCTAGCTTGAATGGAACACAAAGTTTCTTTTCAGTTGCCAACTCCACTCCATACATATATATGGGGAGGTACAAGCTCCAACTCGCTTTTACAATGAAAAAGACAGGCACTTCAAACCGGCACTAGGAAACAGACTGAGAAACCAGAGTAAGTGGTTCCCCTGCAACCCGTTCGCATTGAGCTGGATGAGTGAACGTCTATCCACATGCTCAGTTCTGAGAGATATGTGTGTGTGAAAGCCGTCCTTCACCTAGCTTGAAGGGAACAAAAATTTTCTTTTCAGTTGCCAACTCCACTCCATACATATATATGGGGACGAATAAGCTCCAACTCGGTTTTACAGTGAAAACGGCAGGCACTTCAAAACGGCACAAGGAAACCGACTGAGAAACCAGAGTAAGTGGTTCTCCTGCAACCCGTTCCTTTGTGCTGGATGAACGAACGTCTCTCCACATGCTCAGTTCTGAGACATAAGTGTGTGTGAAAGCCGTACTTCACCTAGCTTGAAGGGAACACAAAGTTTCTTTTCAGTTGCCAACTCCACTCCATACATATATATGGGGAGGTACAAGCTCCAACTCCGTTTACAGTGAAAACGGAAGACTCTTCAAACCGGAACTAGGAAACCGACTGAGAAACCAGAGTAAGTGTTTCTCCTGCAAACCTTTCCCTTTGTGCTGGATGAACGAAAGTTTCTCCACATGCTCAGTTCTGAGAGATAAGTGTGTGCGAAAGCCGTCCTTCACCTAGATTGAAGGGAACACAAAGCTTCTTTTCAGTTGCCAACTCCACTCCATACATATATATGGGGAGGTACAAGCTCCAACTCGGTTTTACAGTGAAATCGGCAGGCACTTCAAACTAGCACTAGGAAACAGACTGAGAAACCAGAGTAAGCGTTTCTCCTGCAAACCCCTCCCTTTGTGATGGATGAACGAACGTCTCTCCACATGCTCAGTTCTGATAGATAAGTGTGTGTGAAAGCCGTCCTTCACCTAGCTTGAAGGGAACACAAATTTATTTTTCGGTTGCCAACTCCACTCCATACATATATATGGGGAAGTACTAGATCCAAATCGCATTTACAGTGAAAACTGCAGGCACTTCAAACCGGCACTTGTAAACAGACTGAGAAACCAGAGTAAGTGTTTCTCCTGCAAACCGTTCCCTTTGTTTTGGATGAACGAACGTCTTTCCACATGCTCAGTTCTGAGACATAAGTGTGTGTGAAAGCCGTCCTTCACCTACCTTGAAGGGAACACAAAGTTTCTTTTCAGTTGCCAACTCCACTCCATGCATATATATGGGGTGGTACAAGCTCCAAGTCAGTTTAGAGTGAAAACGGCAGGCTCTTCAAACCGGAACTAGGAAACCGACTGAGAAACCAGAATAAGTGTTTCTCCTGCAACCCGTTCCCTTTGTGCTGGATGAACGAACGTCTCTCCACATGCTTAGTTCTGAGAGATAAGTGTGTGTGAAAGTCGTCCTTCACCTAGCTTGAAGGGAACACAAAGTTATTTTTCAGTTGCCAAATCCACTCCATACATATATATGGGGAGGTACAAGCTCCAACTCGCTTTTACAGTGAAAACGGCAGGCACTTCAAACCGGCACTAGGATACTGACTGAGAAACCAGATTAAGTGTTTCTCCTTCAACCCATTCCCTTTGGGCGGGATGAACGAACGTCTCTCCACATGCTCAGTTCTGAGAGATAAGTGTGTGTGAAAGCAGTCCTTCACCTAGCTTGAAGGGAACACAAAGTTTCTTTTCAGTTGCCAACTCCACTCCATACATATATATGGGGAGGTACAAGCTCCAACTCGGTTTTACAATGAAAACGGCAGGCACTTCAAACCGGCACTATTAAACAGACTGAGAAACCAGAGTAAGTGTTTCTCCTGCAACGTGTTCCCTTTGTGCTGGATGAACGAACTTCTCTCCACATGCTCAGTTCTGAGAGGTAAGTGTGTGTGAAAGCCGTCCTTCAAATAGCTTGAAGGGAACACAAAGTTTCTTTTCAGTTGCCAACTCCACTCCATACATATATATGGGGAGGTACAAGCTCCAACACGGTTTTACAGTGAAAACGGCAGGCACTTCAAACCGGCACTAGGAAACACACTGAGAAACCAGAGTAAGTGTAACTCCTGCAAACCGTTCCCTTTGTGCTGGGTGAAAGAATGTTTCCCACATGCTCAGTTCTGAGAAATAAGTGTGTGTGAAAGCCGTCCTTCACCTGGCTTGAATGGAACACAAAGTTTCTTTTCAGTTGCCAACTCCACTCCATACATATATAAGGGGAAGTACAAGCTCCAACTCATTTTACAGTGAAAACGGCAGGCTCTTCAAACCGGCACTTGTAAACAGACTGAGAAACCAGAGTAAGTGTTTCTCCTGCAAACCGTTCCCTTTGTTTTGGATGAACGAACGTCTTTCCACATGCTCAGTTCTGAGACATAAGTGTGTGTGAAAGCCGTCCTTCACCTACCTTGAAGGGAACACAAAGTTTCTTTTCAGTTGCCAACTCCACTCCATGCATATATATGGGGTGGTACAAGCTCCAAGTCAGTTTAGAGTGAAAACGGCAGGCTCTTCAAACCGGAACTAGGAAACCGACTGAGAAACCAGAGTAAGTGTTTCTCCTGCAAACCTTTCCCTTTGTGCTGGATGAACGAAAGTTTCTCCACATGCTCAGTTCTGAGAGATAAGTGTGTGCGAAAGCCGTCCTTCACCTAGATTGAAGGGAACACAAAGCTTCTTTTCAGTTGCCAACTCCACTCCATACATATATATGGGGAGGTACAAGCTCCAACTCGGTTTTACAGTGAAATCGGCAGGCACTTCAAACTAGCACTAGGAAACAGACTGAGAAACCAGAGTAAGCGTTTCTCCTGCAAACCCCTCCCTTTGTGATGGATGAACGAACGTCTCTCCACATGCTCAGTTCTGAGAGATAAGTGTGTGTGAAAGCCGTCCTTCACCTAGCTTGAAGGGAACACAAATTTATTTTTCGGTTGCCAACTCCACTCCATACATATATATGGGGAAGTACTAGATCCAAATCGCATTTACAGTGAAAACTGCAGGCACTTCAAACCGGCACTTGTAAACAGACTGAGAAACCAGAGTAAGTGTTTCTCCTGCAAACCGTTCCCTTTGTTTTGGATGAACGAACGTCTTTCCACATGCTCAGTTCTGAGACATAAGTGTGTGTGAAAGCCGTCCTTCACCTACCTTGAAGGGAACACAAAGTTTCTTTTCAGTTGCCAACTCCACTCCATGCATATATATGGGGTGGTACAAGCTCCAAGTCAGTTTAGAGTGAAAACGGCAGGCTCTTCAAACCGGAACTAGGAAACCGACTGAGAAACCAGAATAAGTGTTTCTCCTGCAACCCGTTCCCTTTGTGCTGGATGAACGAACGTCTCTCCACATGCTCAGTTCTGAGAGATAAGTGTGTGTGAAAGTCGTCCTTCACCTAGCTTGAAGGGAACACAAAGTTATTTTTCAGTTGCCAAATCCACTCCATACATATATATGGGGAGGTACAAGCTCCAACTCGCTTTTACAGTGAAAACGGCAGGCACTTCAAACCGGCACTAGGATACTGACTGAGAAACCAGATTAAGTGTTTCTCCTTCAACCCATTCCCTTTGGGCGGGATGAACGAACGTCTCTCCACATGCTCAGTTCTGAGAGATAAGTGTGTGTGAAAGCAGTCCTTCACCTAGCTTGAAGGGAACACAAAGTTTCTTTTCAGTTGCCAACTCCACTCCATACATATATATGGGGAGGTACAAGCTCCAACTCGGTTTTACAATGAAAACGGCAGGCACTTCAAACCGGCACTATTAAACAGACTGAGAAACCAGAGTAAGTGTTTACCCTGCAACCCGTTCCCTTTGTGCTGGATGAACGTACGTCTCTCCACATGCTCAGTTCTGAGAGATAAGTGTGTGTGAAAGCCGTCCTTCACCTAGCTTGAAGGGAACACAAAGTTTCTTTTCAGTTGCCAACTCCACTCCATACATATATATGGGATGGTACAAGCTCCAACTCTGTTTTACAGTGAAAACGGCAGGCACTTCAAACCGGCACTAGGAAACAGACTGAGAAACCAGAGTAAGTGTTTCTCCTGCAACGTGTTCCCTTTGTGCTGGATGAACGAACTTCTCTCCACATGCTCAGTTCTGAGAGGTAAGTGTGTGTGAAAGCCGTCCTTCAAATAGCTTGAAGGGAACACAAAGTTTCTTTTCAGTTGCCAACTCCACTCCATACATATATATGGGGAGGTCAAGCTCCAACTCGGTTTTACAGTGAAAACGGCAGGCACTTCAAACCGGCACTAGGAAACACACTGAGAAACCAGAGTAAGTGTAACTCCTGCAAACCGTTCCCTTTGTGCTGGATGAAAGAATGTTTCCCACATGCTCAGTTCTGAGAAATAAGTGTGTGTGAAAGCCGTCCTTCACCTGGCTTGAATGGAACACAAAGTTTCTTTTCAGTTGCCAACTCCACTCCATACATATATAAGGGGAAGTACAAGCTCCAACTCATTTTACAGTGAAAACGGCAGGCTCTTCAAACCGGCACTTGTAAACAGACTGAGAAACCAGAGTAAGTGTTTCTCCTGCAAACCGTTCCCTTTGTTTTGGATGAACGAACGTCTTTCCACATGCTCAGTTCTGAGACATAAGTGTGTGTGAAAGCCGTCCTTCACCTACCTTGAAGGGAACACAAAGTTTCTTTTCAGTTGCCAACTCCACTCCATGCATATATATGGGGTGGTACAAGCTCCAAGTCAGTTTAGAGTGAAAACGGCAGTCTCTTCAAACCGGAACTAGGAAACCGACTGAGAAACCAGAATAAGTGTTTCTCCTGCAACCCGTTCCCTTTGTGCTGGATGAACGAACGTCTCTCCACATGCTCAGTTCTGAGAGATAAGTGTGTGTGAAAGTCGTCCTTCACCTAGCTTGAAGGGAACACAAAGTTATTTTTCAGTTGCCAAATCCACTCCATACATATATATGGGGAGGTACAAGCTCCAACTCGCTTTTATAGTGAAAACGGCAGGCACTTCAAACCGGCACTAGGATACTGACTGAGAAACCAGATTAAGTGTTTCTCCTTCAACCCATTCCCTTTGTGCGGGATGAACGAACGTCTCTCCACATGCTCAGTTCTGAGAGATAAGTGTGTGTGAAAGCAGTCCTTCACCTAGCTTGAAGGGAACACAAAGTTTCTTTTCAGTTGCCAACTCCACTCCATACATATATATGGGGAGGTACAAGCTCCAAATCGGTTTTACAATGAAAACGGCAGGCACTTCAAACCGGCACTATTAAACAGACTGAGAAACCAGAGTAAGTGTTTACCCTGCAACCCGTTCCCTTTGTGCTGGATGAACGAACGTCTCTCCACATGCTCAGTTCTGAGAGATAAGTGTGTGTGAAAGCCGTTCTTCACCTAGCTTGAAGGGAACACAAAGTTTCTTTTCAGTTGCCAACTCCACTCCATACATATATATGGGATGGTACAAGCTCCAACTCTGTTTTACAGTGAAAACGGCAGGCACTTCAAACCGGCACTAGGAAACAGACTGAGAAACCAGAGTAAGTGTTTCTCCTGCAACGTGTTCCCTTTGTGCTGGATGAACGAACGTCTCTCAACATGCTCAGTTCTGAGAGGTAAGTGTGTGTGAAAGCCGTCCTTCAAATAGCTTGAAGGGAACACAAAGTTTCTTTTCAGTTGCCAACTCCACTCCATACATATATATGGGGAGGTACAAGCTCCAACTCGGTTTTACAGTGAAAAAGGCAGGCACTTCAAACCGGCACTAGGAAACACACTGAGAAACCAGAGTAAGTGTAACTCCTGCAAACCGTTCCCTTTGTGCTGGATGAAAGAATTTTTCCCACATGCTCAGTTCTGAGAAATAAGTGTGTGTGAAAGCCGTCCTTCACCTGGCTTGAATGGAGCACAAAGTTTCTTTTCAGTTGCCAACTCCACTCCATATATATATAAGGGGAAGTACAAGCTCCAACTCATTTTACAGTGAAAACGGCAGGCTCTTCAAACCGGAACTAGGAAACCGACTGAGAAACCAGAGTAAGTGTTTCTCCTGCAACCCATTCCCTTTGTGCTGGATGAACGAACGTCTCTCCACATGCTCAGTTCTGAGAGATAAGTGTGTGTGAAAGCCGTCCTTCACCAAGCTTGAAGGGAACAAAAAGTTTCTTTTCAGTTGCCAACTCCACTCCATACATATATATGGTTAGGTACAAGCTCCCACTCGGTTTTACAGTGAAAACGGCAGGCACTTCAAACCAGAACTAGGAAACAGACTGAGAAACCAGAGTAAGTGTTTCTCCTGCAAACCGTTAACTTTTTGCTGGATGAACGAACGTCTCTCCACATACTCAGTTCTGAGAGATAAGTGTGTGTGAAAGCCGTTCTTCACCTAGTTTTGAAGGGAACACAAAGTTTCTTTTCAGTTGCCAACTCCCCTCCATACATATATATGGGGAGGTACAAGCTCCAACTCGGTTTTCCAGTGAAAACGGCAGGCACTTCAAACCGGCACTAGGAAACAGACTGAGAAACCAGAGTAAGTGTTTCTCCTGCAACACGTTCCCTTTGTGCTGGATGAACGAACGTCTCTCCACATGCTCAGTTCTGAGAGATAAGTGTGTGTGAAAGCCGTCCTTCACCTAGCTTGAAGGGAACACAAATTTATTTTTCGGTTGCCAACTCCCCTCCATATATATATATGGGGAGGTACAAGCTCCAAATCGCATTTACAGTGAAAACGGCAGGCACTTCAAACCGTCACTAGGAAACCGACTGAGAAACCAGAGTAAGTGTTCCTCCTGCAACCAGTTCCTTTTGTGCTGGATGAAAGAACGTCTTTCCACAGGCTCAGCTCTGAGAGATAAGTGTGTGCGAAAGCCGTCCTTCACCTAGCTTGAAGGGAACACAAAGTTTCTTTTCAGTTTCCAACTCCACTCCATACATATATATGGGGAGGTACAAGCTCCAACTCGGTTTTACAGTGAAATCTGCAGGCACTCCAAACCGGCACAAGGAAACATACTAAGAAACCAGAGGAAGTGATTCTCCTGCAACCCGTTCCCTTTGTGCTGTATGAACGAACGTCTCTCCACATGCTCAGTTCTGAGAGATAAGTGTGTGTGAAAGAAGTCCTTCACCTAGCTTGAAGGGAACACAAAGTTTCTTTTCAGTTGCCAACACCCCTCAATATATATATATGGGGAGATACAAGCTCCAACTCGATTTTACAGTGAAATCGGCAGGCATTTCAAACTGGCACTAAGAAACAGACTGAGAAACCAGAGTAAGTGTTTCTCCTGCAACCCGTTCCCTTTGTGCTGGATGAAAGAACGTCTCTCCACATGCTAAGTTCTGAGAGATAAGTGTGTGTGAAAGCCGTCCTTCACCTAGCTTGAAGGGAACACAAAGTTTCTTTTCAGTTGCCAACTCCACTCCATACATATATATGGGGAGGTACAGGCTCCAACTCGGTTTTACAATGAAAACGGCAGGCACTTCAAACCGGCACTAGGAAACAGACTGAGAAATCATAGTAAGTGTTTCTCCTGCAACCCGTTCGCTTTGTGCTGAATGAACGAACGTCTCTACACATGCTCAGTTCTGAGAGATAAGTGTGTGTGAAAGCCGACCTTCACATAGCTTGAAGGGAACACAAAGTTACTTTTCAGTTGTCAGCTCCACTCCATACACATATATGGGGAGGTACAAGCTCCAACTCGGTTTTATAGTGAAAACTGCAGGCACTTCAAACCGGCACGAGGAAACCGACTGAGAAACCAGAGTAAGTGTTTCTCCTGCAACCCGTTCCCATGAGCTGGATGAGCGAACGTCTCTCCACATGCTCAGTTCTGAGAGATAAGTGTGTGTGAAAGCTGTCCTTCACCTAGCTTGAATGGAACACAAAGTTTCTTTTCAGTTGCCAACTCCACTCCATACATATATATGGGGAGGTACAAGCTCCAACTCGCTTTTACAGTGAAAAAGGCAGGCACTTCAAACCGGCACTAGGAAACAGACTGAGAAACCAGAGTAAGTGGTTCCCCTGCAACCCGTTCGCATTGAGCTGGATGAGTGAACGTCTATCCACATGCTCAGTTCTGAGAGATAAGTGTGTGTGAAAGCCGTCCTTCACCTAGCTTGAAGGGAACAAAAATTTTCTTTTCAGTTGCCAACTCCACTCCATACATATATATGGGGACGAATAAGCTCCAACTCGGTTTTACAGTGAAAACGGCAGGCACTTCAAAACGGCACAAGGAAACCGACTGAGAAACCAGAGTAAGTGGTTCTCCTGCAACCCGTTCCTTTGTGCTGGATGAACGAACGTCTCTCCACATGCTCAGTTCTGAGAGATAAGTGTTTGTAAAAGCCGTACTTCACCTAGCTTGAAGGGAACACAAAGTTTCTTTTCAGTTGCCAACTCCACTCCATACATATATATGGGGAGGTACAAGCTCCAACTCCGTTTACAGTGAAAACGGAAGGCTCTTCAAACCGGAACTAGGAAACCGACTGAGAAACCAGAGTAAGCGTTTCTCCTGCAAACCTTTCCCTTTGTGCTGGATGAACGAAAGTTTCTCCACATGCTCAGTTCTGAGAGATAAGTGTGTGCGAAAGCCGTCCTTCACCTAGATTGAAGGGAACACAAAGCTTCTTTTCAGTTGCCAACTCCACTCCATACATATATATGGGGAGGTACAAGCTCCAACTCGGTTTTACAGTGAAATCGGCAGGCACTTCAAACTAGCACTAGGAAACAGACTGAGAAACCAGAGTAAGCGTTTCTCCTGCAAACCCCTCCCTTTGTGATGGATGAACGAACGTCTCTCCACATGCTCAGTTCTGAGAGATAAGTGTGTGTGAAAGCCGTCCTTCACCTAGCTTGAAGGGAACACAAATTTATTTTTCGGTTGCCAACTCCACTCCATACATATATATGGGGAAGTACTAGTTCCAAATCGCATTTACAGTGAAAACGGCAGGCACTTCAAACCGTCACTAGGAAACCGACTGGGAAACCAGAGTAAGTGTTTCTCCTGCAACCCGTTCCCTTTGTGCTGGATGAACGAAAGTTTCTCCACATGCTCAGTTCTGAGAGATAAGTGTGTGCGAAAGCCGTCCTTCACCTAGATTGAAGGGAACACAAAGCTTCTTTTCAGTTGCCAACTCCACTCCATACATATATATGGGGAGGTACAAGCTCCAACTCGGTTTTACAGTGAAAACGGCAGTCACTTCAAACCGGCACTAGGAAACCGACTGAGAAACCACAGTAATTGGTTCTCCTGCAAACCGTTCCCTTTGTGCTGGATGAACGAACGTCTCTCCACATGCTCTGTTCTGAGAGATAAGTGTGTGTCAAAACCTTCCTTCACCTAGCTTAAAGGGAACACAAAGTTTCTTTTCAGTTGCCAACTCCACTCCACACATATATATGGGGAGGTACAAGCTCCAATTCGGTTTTACAATGAAAACGGCAGGCTCTTCAAACCGCCACTAGGAAACAGACTGAGAAACCAGACTAATTGTTTCTCCTGCAACCCGTTCCCTTTGTGCTGGATGAACGAACGTCTCTCCGCATGCTCAGTTCTGAGAGATAAGTGTGTGTGAAAGCCGTCCTTCTCCCAGCTTGAAGGGAACACAAAGTTTCTTTTAGTTGCCAACTCCCCTCGATACATATATAAGGGTAGGTACAAGCTCCAACTCGGTTTTACATTGAAAACGGCAGGCACTTCAAACCGGCACTAGGAAACCTAAAGAGAAACCAGAGTAAGTGTTTCTCCTGCAACCCGTTCCCTTTGTGCTGGATGAACGAACGTCTCTCCACATGCTCAGTTCTGAGAGATAAGTGTGTGTGAAAGCAGTCCTTCACCTAGCTTGAAGGGAACACAAAGTTTCTTTTCAGTTACCAACTCAAATCTATACATATATATGGGGAGGTACAAGCTCCAACTCGCTTTTACAGTGAAAACGGCAGGTACTTCAAACCGGCACTAGGAAACAGACTGAGAAACCAGAGTAAGTGTTTCTCCTGCAACCCATTCCCTTTGTGTTGGATGAACGAACGTCTATCCACATGCTCAGTTCTGAGAGATAAGTGTGTGTGAAAGCCGTCATTAACCTAGCTTGAAGGGAACACAAAGTTTCTTTTCAGTTGCCAACTCCACTCCATACATATATATGGGGAGGTACAAGCTCCAACTCGGTTTTACAGTGAAAACGGCAGGCACTTCAAACCGGCACTAGTAAACAGACTGAGAAACCAGAGTAAGTGTTTCTCCTGCAAACCGTTTTCTTTGTGTTGGATGAACGAACGTCTTTCCACATGCTCAGTTCTGAGAGATAAGTGTGTGTGAAAGCCGTCCTTCACCTACCTTGAAGGGAACACAAAGTTTCTTTTCAGTTGCCAACTCCACTCCATACATATATATGGGGTGGTACAAGCTCCAAGTCAGTTTAAAGGGAAAACGGCAGGCTCTTCAAACCGGAACTAGGAAACCGACTGAGAAACCAGAGTATGTGTTTCTCCTGCAACCCATTCCCTTTGTGCTGGATGAACGAACGTCTCTCCACATGCTCAGTTCTGAGAGATAATTGTGTGCGAAAGCCGTCATTCACCTAGCTTGCAGGGAACAGAAAGTTTCTTTTCAGTTGCCAACTCCACTCCATACATATATATGGGGAGGTACAAGCTCCAACTCGGATTGACAGTGAAAACGGCAGGCACTTCAAACCGGCACTAGGAAACAGACTGAGAAACCAGAGTAAGTGTTTCTCCTGCAACCCGTTCCCTTTGTGCTGGATGAACGAACGTCTCTCCACATGCTCAGTTCTGAGAGATAAGTGTGTGTCAAAGCCGTCCTTCACCTTGCTTTCAGGGAACACAAAGTTTCTTTTCAGTTGCCAACTCCACTCCATACATATATACGGGGAGGTACAAGCTCCAACTCGGTTTTACAGTGAAAACGGTAGGCTCTTCAAACCGGCAATAGGAAACACATGAGAAACCAGAGTAAGTGTTTTCCTGCAACCCGTCCCCTTTGTGCTGGATGAACGAACGTCTCTCCACATGCTCAGTTCTGAGAGATAAGTGTGTGTGAAAGCCGTCCTTCACCTTGCTTTCAGGGAACACAAAGTTTCTTTTCAGTTGCCAACCCCACTCCATACATATATATGGGGAGGTACAAGCTCAAACTCGGTTTTACAGTGAAAACGCAGGCACTTCAAACCGGCACTAGGAAACCGACTGAGAAACCACAGTAAGTGTTTCTCCTGCAACTCGTTCCCTTTGTGCTGGATGAACGAACGTCTCTCCACATGCTCAGTTCTGAGATATAAGTGTGTGTGAAAGCCGTCCTTCACCTAGCTTGAAGGGAACACAAAGTTTCTTTTCAGTTGCCAACTCCACTCCATACATATATATGGGGAGGTACAAGCTCCAACACGGTTTTACAGTGAAAAGGACAGGCACTTCAAACCTGCACTAGGAAACAGACTAAGAAACCAGAGTAAGTGTTTCTCCTGCAATTCGTTCCCTTTGTGCTGGATGAAAGAACGTCTCTCCACATGCTCAGTTCTGAGAGATAAGTGTGTGTGAAAGCCGCCCTTCAACTAGCTTGAAGGGAACACAAAGTTTCTTTTCAGTTGCCAACTCCACTCCATACATATATAAGGGGAGGTACAAGCTCCAACTCAGTTTACAGTGAAAACGGCAGGGTCTTCAAACCGGAACTAGGAAACCGACTGAGAAACCAGAGTAAGTGTTTCTCCTGCAACCCGTTCCCTTTGTGCTGGATGAACGAACGTCTCTCCACATGCTCAGTTCTGAGAGATAAGTGTGTGTGAAAGCCGTCCTTCACTTAGATTGAAGGGAACACAAAGCTTCTTTTCAGTTGCCAAATCCACTCCATACATATATATGGGGAGGTACAAGCTCCAGCTCGGGTTTACAGTGAAAACGGCAGGCACTTCAAACCGGCACTAGGAAACAGACTGAGAAACCAGAGTAAGTGTTTCTCCTGCAACCCGTTCCCTTTGTGCTGTATGAACGAACGTCTCTCCACATGCTCAGTTCTGAGAGATAAGTGTGTGTGAAAGCCGTCCTTCACCCAGCTTGAAGGGAACACAAAGTTTCTTTTCAGTTGCCAACTCCCCTCCATACATATATATTGGTAGGTACAAGCTCCAACTCGGTTTTACATTGAAAACGGCAGGCACTTCAAACCGGCACTAGGAAACCTAAAGAGAAACCAGAGTAAGTGTTTCTCCTGCAACCCGTTCCCTTTGTGCTGGATGAACGAACGTCTCTCCACATGCTCAGTTCTGAGGGATAAGTGTGTGTGAAAGCCGTCCTTCACCTAGCTTGAAGGGAACACAAAGTTTCTTTTCAGTTGCCAAAACCCCTCCATACATATATATGGGGAGGTACAAGCTCCAACTCGGTTTTACATTGAAAACGGCAGGCACTTCATACCGGCACCAGGAAATAGACTGAGAAACCAGAGTAAGTGTTTCTACTGCAAACCGTTCCCTTTGTGCTGGATGAACGAACGTCTCTCCACATGCTCAGTTCTGAGAGATAAGTGTGTGTGAAAACAGTCCTTAACCTTGCTTGAAGGGAACACAAAGTTTCTTTTCAGTTGCCAACTCAACTCCATACATATATATGGGGAGGTACAAGCTCCAACTCGGTTTTACAGTGAAAACTGCAGGCACTTCAAACCGGCACTAGGAAACAGACTGAGAAACCAGAGTAAGTGTTTCTCCTGCAAACCGTTCCCTTTGTTTTGGATGAACGAACGTCTTTCCACATGCTCAGTTCTGAGAGATAAGTGTGTGTGAAAGCCGTCCTTCACCTACCTTGAAGGGAACACAAAGTTTCTTTTCAGTTGCCAACTCCACTCCATGCATATATATGGGGTGGTACAAGCTCCAAGTCAGTTTAGAGTGAAAACGGCAGGCTCTTCAAACCGGAACTAGGAAACCGACTGAGAAACCAGAATAAGTGTTTCTCCTGCAACCCGTTCCCTTTGTGCTGGATGAACGAACGTCTCTCCACATGCTCAGTTCTGAGAGATAAGTGTGTGTGAAAGTCGTCCTTCACCTAGCTTGAAGGGAGCACAAAGTTATTTTTCAGTTGCCAAATCCACTCCATACATATATATGGGGAGGTACAAGCTCCAACTCGCTTTTACAGTGAAAACGGCAGGCACTTCAAACCGGCACTAGGATACTGACTGAGAAACCAGAGTAAGTGTTTCTCCTTCAACCCATTCCCTTTGTGCGGGATGAACGAACGTCTCTCCACATGCTCAGTTCTGAGAGATAAGTGTGTGGGAAAGCCGTCATTCAACTACCTTGAAGGGAACTCAAAGCTTCTTTTCAGTTGCCAACTCCACTCCATACATATATATGGGGAGGTACTTGCTCCAACACGGTTTTACATTGAAAACGGCAGGCACTTCAAACCGGCACTAGGGAACAGACTGAGAAACCAGAGTATGTGTTTCTCCTGCAAACCGTTCCCTTTGTGCTGGATGAACGAACGTCTCTCCACATGCTCAGTTCTGAGAGATAAGTGTGTGTGAAAGCAGTCCTTCACCTAGCTTGAAGGGAACACAAAGTTTCTTTTCAGTTGCCAACTCCACTCCATACATATATATGGGGAGGTACAAGCTCCAACTCGGTTTTACAATGAAAACGGCAGGCACTTCAAACCGGCACTATTAAACAGACTGAGAAACCAGAGTAAGTGTTTCTCCTGCAACCCGTTCCCTTTGTGCTGGATGAACGAACGTCTCTCCACATGCTCAGTTCTGAGAGATAAGTGTGTGTGAAAGCCGTCCTTCACCTAGCTTGAAGGGAACACAAAGTTTCTTTTCAGTTGCCAACTCCACTCCATACATATATATGGGATGGTACAAGCTCCAACTCGGTTTTACAGTGAAAACGGCAGGCACTTCAAACCGGCACTAGGAAACCTAAAGAGAAACCAGAGTAAGTGTTTCTCCTGCAACCCGTTCCCTTTGTGCTGGATGAACGAACGTCTCTCCACATGCTCAGTTCTGAGGGATAAGTGTGTGTGAAAGCCGTCCTTCACCTAGCTTGAAGGGAACACAAAGTTTCTTTTCAGTTGCCAAAACCCCTCCATACATATATATGGGGAGGTACAAGCTCCAACTCGGTTTTACATTGAAAACGGCAGGCACTTCATACCGGCACCAGGAAATAGACTGAGAAACCAGAGTAAGTGTTTCTACTGCAAACCGTTCCCTTTGTGCTGGATGAACGAACGTCTCTCCACATGCTCAGTTCTGAGAGATAAGTGTGTGTGAAAACAGTCCTTAACCTTGCTTGAAGGGAACACAAAGTTTCTTTTCAGTTGCCAACTCAACTCCATACATATATATGGGGAGGTACAAGCTCCAACTCGGTTTTACAGTGAAAACTGCAGGCACTTCAAACCGGCACTAGGAAACAGACTGAGAAACCAGAGTAAGTGTTTCTCCTGCAAACCGTTCCCTTTGTTTTGGATGAACGAACGTCTTTCCACATGCTCAGTTCTGAGAGATAAGTGTGTGTGAAAGCCGTCCTTCACCTACCTTGAAGGGAACACAAAGTTTCTTTTCAGTTGCCAACTCCACTCCATGCATATATATGGGGTGGTACAAGCTCCAAGTCAGTTTAGAGTGAAAACGGCAGGCTCTTCAAACCGGAACTAGGAAACCGACTGAGAAACCAGAATAAGTGTTTCTCCTGCAACCCGTTCCCTTTGTGCTGGATGAACGAACGTCTCTCCACATGCTCAGTTCTGAGAGATAAGTGTGTGTGAAAGTCGTCCTTCACCTAGCTTGAAGGGAGCACAAAGTTATTTTTCAGTTGCCAAATCCACTCCATACATATATATGGGGAGGTACAAGCTCCAACTCGCTTTTACAGTGAAAACGGCAGGCACTTCAAACCGGCACTAGGATACTGACTGAGAAACCAGAGTAAGTGTTTCTCCTTCAACCCATTCCCTTTGTGCGGGATGAACGAACGTCTCTCCACATGCTCAGTTCTGAGAGATAAGTGTGTGGGAAAGCCGTCATTCAACTACCTTGAAGGGAACTCAAAGCTTCTTTTCAGTTGCCAACTCCACTCCATACATATATATGGGGAGGTACTTGCTCCAACACGGTTTTACATTGAAAACGGCAGGCACTTCAAACCGGCACTAGGGAACAGACTGAGAAACCAGAGTATGTGTTTCTCCTGCAAACCGTTCCCTTTGTGCTGGATGAACGAACGTCTCTCCACATGCTCAGTTCTGAGAGATAAGTGTGTGTGAAAGCAGTCCTTCACCTAGCTTGAAGGGAACACAAAGTTTCTTTTCAGTTGCCAACTCCACTCCATACATATATATGGGGAGGTACAAGCTCCAACTCGGTTTTACAATGAAAACGGCAGGCACTTCAAACCGGCACTATTAAACAGACTGAGAAACCAGAGTAAGTGTTTCTCCTGCAACCCGTTCCCTTTGTGCTGGATGAACGAACGTCTCTCCACATGCTCAGTTCTGAGAGATAAGTGTGTGTGAAAGCCGTCCTTCACCTAGCTTGAAGGGAACACAAAGTTTCTTTTCAGTTGCCAACTCCACTCCATACATATATATGGGATGGTACAAGCTCCAACTCGGTTTTACAGTGAAAACGGCAGGCACTTCAAACCGGCACTAGGAAACAGACTGAGAAACCAGAGTAAGTGTTTCTCCTGCAACGTGTTCCCTTTGTGCTGGATGAACGAACGTCTCTCCACATGCTCAGTTCTGAGAGGTAAGTGTGTGTGAAAGCCGTCCTTCAAATAGCTTGAAGGGAACACAAAGATTCTTTTCAGTTGCCAACTCCACTCCATACATATATATGGGGAGGTACAAGCTCCAACTCGGTTTTACTGTGAAAACGGCAGGCACTTCAAACCGGCACTAGGAAACACACTGAGAAACCAGAGTAAGTGTAACTCCTGCAAACCGTTCCCTTTGTGCTGGATGAAAGAATGTTTCCCACATGCTCAGTTCTGAGAAATAAGTGTGTGTGAAAGCCGTCCTTCACCTGGCTTGAATGGAACACAAAGTTTCTTTTCAGTTGCCAACTCCACTCCATACATATATAAGGGGAAGTACAAGCTCCAACTCATTTTACAGTGAAAACGGCAGGCTCTTCAAACCGGAACTAGGAAACCGACTGAGAAACCAGAGTAAGTGTTTCTCCTGCAACCCATTCCCTTTCTGCTGGATGAACGAACGTCTCTCCACATGCTCAGTTCTGAGAGATAAGTGTGTGTGAAAGCCGTCCTTCACCAAGCTTGAAGGGTACAAAAAGTTTCTTTTCAGTTGCCAACTCCACTCCATACATATATATGGGGAGGTACAAGCTCCCACTCGGTTTTACAGTGAAAACGTCAGGCACTTCAAAACAGAACTAGGAAACAGACTGAGAAACCAGAGTAAGTGTTTCTCCTGCAAACCGTTAACTTTTTGCTGGATGAACGAACGTCTCTCCACATACTCAGTTCTGAGAGATAAGTGTGTGTGAAAGCCGTTCTTCACCTAGTTTTGAAGGGAACACAAAGTTTCTTTTCAGTTGCCAACTCCCCTCCATACATATATATGGGGAGGTACAAGCTCCAACTCGATTTTCCAGTGAAAACGGCAGGCACTTCAAACCGGCACTAGGAAACAGACTGAGAAACCAGAGTAAGTGTTTCTCATGCAACCCGTTCCCTTTGTGCTGGATGAACGAACGTCTCTCCACATGCTCAGTTCTGAGAGATAAGTGTGTGTGAAAGCCGTCCTTCACCTAGCTTGAAGGGAACACAAATTTATTTTTCGGTTGCCAACTCCCCTCCATATATATATATGGGGAGGTACAAGCTCCAAATCGCATTTACAGTGAAAACGGCAGGCACTTCAAACCGTCACTAGGAAACCGACTGAGAAACCAGAGTAAGTGTTCCTCCTGCAACCAGTTCCTTTTGTGCTGGATGAAAGAACGTCTTTCCACAGGCTCAGCTCTGAGAGATAAGTGTGTGCGAAAGCCGTCCTTCACCTAGCTTGAAGGGAACACAAAGTTTCTTTTCAGTTTCCAACTCCACTCCATACATATATATGGGGAGGTACAAGCTCCAACTCGGTTTTACAGTGAAATCTGCAGGCACTCCAAACCGGCACAAGGAAACATACTAAGAAACCAGAGGAAGTGATTCTCCTGCAACCCGTTCCCTTTGTGCTGTATGAACGAACGTCTCTCCACATGCTCAGTTCTGAGAGATAAGTGTGTGTGAAAGAAGTCCTTCACCTAGCTTGAAGGGAACACAAAGTTTCTTTTCAGTTGCCAACACCCCTCCATATATATATATGGGGAGGTACAAGCTCCAACTAGATTTTACAGTGAAAACGGCAGGCATTTCAAACTGGCACTAAGAAACAGACTGAGAAACCAGAGTAAGTGTTTCTCCTGCAACCCGTTCCCTTTGTGCTGGATGAAAGAACGTCTCTCCACATGCTCAGTTCTGTGAGATAAGTGTGTTTGAAAGCCGTCCTTCACCTAGCTTGAAGGGAACACAAAGTTTCTTTTCAGTTGCCAACTCCACTCCATACATATATATGGGGAGGTACAGGCTCCAACTCGGTTTTACAATGAAAACGGCAGGCACTTCAAACCGGCACTAGGAAACAGACTGAGAAACCATAGTAAGTGTTTCTCCTGCAACCCGTTCGCTTTGTGCTGCATGAACGAACGTCTCTACACATGCTCAGTTCTGAGAGATAAGTGTGTGTGAAAGCCGACCTTCACATAGCTTGAAGGGAACACAAAGTTTCTTTTCAGTTGTCAACTCCACTCCATACACATATATGGGGAGGTACAAGCTCCAACTCGGTTTTATAGTGAAAACTGCAGGCACTTCAAACCGGCATGAGGAAACCGACTGAGAAACCAGAGTAAGTGTTTCTCCTGCAACCCGTTCCCATGAGCTGGATGAGCGAACGTCTCTCCACATGCTCAGTTCTGAGAGATAAGTGTGTGTGAAAGCTGTCCTTCACCTAGCTTGAATGGAACACAAAGTTTCTTTTCAGTTGCCAACTCCACTCCATACATATATATGGGGAGGTACAAGCTCCAACTCGCTTTTACAATGAAAAAGACAGGCACTTCAAACCGGCACTAGGAAACAGACTGAGAAACCAGAGTAAGTGGTTCCCCTGCAACCCGTTCGCATTGAGCTGGATGAGTGAACGTCTATCCACATGCTCAGTTCTGAGAGATATGTGTGTGTGAAAGCCGTCCTTCACCTAGCTTGAAGGGAACAAAAATTTTCTTTTCAGTTGCCAACTCCACTCCATACATATATATGGGGACGAATAAGCTCCAACTCGGTTTTACAGTGAAAACGGCAGGCACTTCAAAACGGCACAAGGAAACCGACTGAGAAACCAGAGTAAGTGGTTCTCCTGCAACCCGTTCCTTTGTGCTGGATGAACGAACGTCTCTCCACATGCTCAGTTCTGAGAGATAAGTGTTTGTAAAAGCCGTACTTCACCTAGCTTGAAGGGAACACAAAGTTTCTTTTCAGTTGCCAACTCCACTCCATACATATATATGGGGAGGTACAAGCTCCAACTCCGTTTACAGTGAAAACGGAAGACTCTTCAAACCGGAACTAGGAAACCGACTGAGAAACCAGAGTAAGTGTTTCTCCTGCAAACCTTTCCCTTTGTGCTGGATGAACGAAAGTTTCTCCACATGCTCAGTTCTGAGAGATAAGTGTGTGCGAAAGCCGTCCTTCACCTAGATTGAAGGGAACACAAAGCTTCTTTTCAGTTGCCAACTCCACTCCATACATATATATGGGGAGGTACAAGCTCCAACTCGGTTTTACAGTGAAATCGGCAGGCACTTCAAACTAGCACTAGGAAACAGACTGAGAAACCAGAGTAAGCGTTTCTCCTGCAAACCCCTCCCTTTGTGATGGATGAACGAACGTCTCTCCACATGCTCAGTTCTGAGAGATAAGTGTGTGTGAAAGCCGTCCTTCACCTAGCTTGAAGGGAACACAAATTTATTTTTCGGTTGCCAACTCCACTCCATACATATATATGGGGAAGTACTAGATCCAAATCGCATTTACAGTGAAAACTGCAGGCACTTCAAACCGGCACTTGTAAACAGACTGAGAAACCAGAGTAAGTGTTTCTCCTGCAAACCGTTCCCTTTGTTTTGGATGAACGAACCTCTTTCCACATGCTCAGTTCTGAGACATAAGTGTGTGTGAAAGCCGTCCTTCACCTACCTTGAAGGGAACACAAAGTTTCTTTTCAGTTGCCAACTCCACTCCATGCATATATATGGGGTGGTACAAGCTCCAAGTCAGTTTAGAGTGAAAACGGCAGGCTCTTCAAACCGGAACTAGGAAACCGACTGAGAAACCAGAATAAGTGTTTCTCCTGCAACCCGTTCCCTTTGTGCTGGATGAACGAACGTCTCTCCACATGCTTAGTTCTGAGAGATAAGTGTGTGTGAAAGTCGTCCTTCACCTAGCTTGAAGGGAACACAAAGTTATTTTTCAGTTGCCAAATCCACTCCATACATATATATGGGGAGGTACAAGCTCCAACTCGCTTTTACAGTGAAAACGGCAGGCACTTCAAACCGGCACTAGGATACTGACTGAGAAACCAGATTAAGTGTTTCTCCTTCAACCCATTCCCTTTGGGCGGGATGAACGAACGTCTCTCCACATGCTCAGTTCTGAGAGATAAGTGTGTGTGAAAGCAGTCCTTCACCTAGCTTGAAGGGAACACAAAGTTTCTTTTCAGTTGCCAACTCCACTCCATACATATATATGGGGAGGTACAAGCTCCAACTCGGTTTTACAATGAAAACGGCAGGCACTTCAAACCGGCACTATTAAACAGACTGAGAAACCAGAGTAAGTGTTTCTCCTGCAACGTGTTCCCTTTGTGCTGGATGAACGAACTTCTCTCCACATGCTCAGTTCTGAGAGGTAAGTGTGTGTGAAAGCCGTCCTTCAAATAGCTTGAAGGGAACACAAAGTTTCTTTTCAGTTGCCAACTCCACTCCATACATATATATGGGGAGGTACAAGCTCCAACACGGTTTTACAGTGAAAACGGCAGGCACTTCAAACCGGCACTAGGAAACACACTGAGAAACCAGAGTAAGTGTAACTCCTGCAAACCGTTCCCTTTGTGCTGGGTGAAAGAATGTTTCCCACATGCTCAGTTCTGAGAAATAAGTGTGTGTGAAAGCCGTCCTTCACCTGGCTTGAATGGAACACAAAGTTTCTTTTCAGTTGCCAACTCCACTCCATACATATATAAGGGGAAGTACAAGCTCCAACTCATTTTACAGTGAAAACGGCAGGCTCTTCAAACCGGCACTTGTAAACAGACTGAGAAACCAGAGTAAGTGTTTCTCCTGCAAACCGTTCCCTTTGTTTTGGATGAACGAACGTCTTTCCACATGCTCAGTTCTGAGACATAAGTGTGTGTGAAAGCCGTCCTTCACCTACCTTGAAGGGAACACAAAGTTTCTTTTCAGTTGCCAACTCCACTCCATGCATATATATGGGGTGGTACAAGCTCCAAGTCAGTTTAGAGTGAAAACGGCAGGCTCTTCAAACCGGAACTAGGAAACCGACTGAGAAACCAGAGTAAGTGTTTCTCCTGCAAACCTTTCCCTTTGTGCTGGATGAACGAAAGTTTCTCCACATGCTCAGTTCTGAGAGATAAGTGTGTGCGAAAGCCGTCCTTCACCTAGATTGAAGGGAACACAAAGCTTCTTTTCAGTTGCCAACTCCACTCCATACATATATATGGGGAGGTACAAGCTCCAACTCGGTTTTACAGTGAAATCGGCAGGCACTTCAAACTAGCACTAGGAAACAGACTGAGAAACCAGAGTAAGCGTTTCTCCTGCAAACCCCTCCCTTTGTGATGGATGAACGAACGTCTCTCCACATGCTCAGTTCTGAGAGATAAGTGTGTGTGAAAGCCGTCCTTCACCTAGCTTGAAGGGAACACAAATTTATTTTTCGGTTGCCAACTCCACTCCATACATATATATGGGGAAGTACTAGATCCAAATCGCATTTACAGTGAAAACTGCAGGCACTTCAAACCGGCACTTGTAAACAGACTGAGAAACCAGAGTAAGTGTTTCTCCTGCAAACCGTTCCCTTTGTTTTGGATGAACGAACGTCTTTCCACATGCTCAGTTCTGAGACATAAGTGTGTGTGAAAGCCGTCCTTCACCTACCTTGAAGGGAACACAAAGTTTCTTTTCAGTTGCCAACTCCACTCCATGCATATATATGGGGTGGTACAAGCTCCAAGTCAGTTTAGAGTGAAAACGGCAGGCTCTTCAAACCGGAACTAGGAAACCGACTGAGAAACCAGAATAAGTGTTTCTCCTGCAACCCGTTCCCTTTGTGCTGGATGAACGAACGTCTCTCCACATGCTCAGTTCTGAGAGATAAGTGTGTGTGAAAGTCGTCCTTCACCTAGCTTGAAGGGAACACAAAGTTATTTTTCAGTTGCCAAATCCACTCCATACATATATATGGGGAGGTACAAGCTCCAACTCGCTTTTACAGTGAAAACGGCAGGCACTTCAAACCGGCACTAGGATACTGACTGAGAAACCAGATTAAGTGTTTCTCCTTCAACCCATTCCCTTTGGGCGGGATGAACGAACGTCTCTCCACATGCTCAGTTCTGAGAGATAAGTGTGTGTGAAAGCAGTCCTTCACCTAGCTTGAAGGGAACACAAAGTTTCTTTTCAGTTGCCAACTCCACTCCATACATATATATGGGGAGGTACAAGCTCCAACTCGGTTTTACAATGAAAACGGCAGGCACTTCAAACCGGCACTATTAAACAGACTGAGAAACCAGAGTAAGTGTTTACCCTGCAACCCGTTCCCTTTGTGCTGGTTGAACGTACGTCTCTCCACATGCTCAGTTCTGAGAGATAAGTGTGTGTGAAAGCCGTCCTTCACCTAGCTTGAAGGGAACACAAAGTTTCTTTTCAGTTGCCAACTCCACTCCATACATATATATGGGATGGTACAAGCTCCAACTCTGTTTTACAGTGAAAACGGCAGGCACTTCAAACCGGCACTAGGAAACAGACTGAGAAACCAGAGTAAGTGTTTCTCCTGCAACGTGTTCCCTTTGTGCTGGATGAACGAACTTCTCTCCACATGCTCAGTTCTGAGAGGTAAGTGTGTGTGAAAGCCGTCCTTCAAATAGCTTGAAGGGAACACAAAGTTTCTTTTCAGTTGCCAACTCCACTCCATACATATATATGGGGAGGTCAAGCTCCAACTCGGTTTTACAGTGAAAACGGCAGGCACTTCAAACCGGCACTAGGAAACACACTGAGAAACCAGAGTAAGTGTAACTCCTGCAAACCGTTCCCTTTGTGCTGGATGAAAGAATGTTTCCCACATGCTCAGTTCTGAGAAATAAGTGTGTGTGAAAGCCGTCCTTCACCTGGCTTGAATGGAACACAAAGTTTCTTTTCAGTTGCCAACTCCACTCCATACATATATAAGGGGAAGTACAAGCTCCAACTCATTTTACAGTGAAAACGGCAGGCTCTTCAAACCGGCACTTGTAAACAGACTGAGAAACCAGAGTAAGTGTTTCTCCTGCAAACCGTTCCCTTTGTTTTGGATGAACGAACGTCTTTCCACATGCTCAGTTCTGAGACATAAGTGTGTGTGAAAGCCGTCCTTCACCTACCTTGAAGGGAACACAAAGTTTCTTTTCAGTTGCCAACTCCACTCCATGCATATATATGGGGTGGTACAAGCTCCAAGTCAGTTTAGAGTGAAAACGGCAGTCTCTTCAAACCGGAACTAGGAAACCGACTGAGAAACCAGAATAAGTGTTTCTCCTGCAACCCATTCCCTTTGTGCTGGATGAACGAACGTCTCTCCACATGCTCAGTTCTGAGAGATAAGTGTGTGTGAAAGTCGTCCTTCACCTAGCTTGAAGGGAACACAAAGTTATTTTTCAGTTGCCAAATCCACTCCATACATATATATGGGGAGGTACAAGCTCCAACTCGCTTTTATAGTGAAAACGGCAGGCACTTCAAACCGGCACTAGGATACTGACTGAGAAACCAGATTAAGTGTTTCTCCTTCAACCCATTCCCTTTGTGCGGGATGAACGAACGTCTCTCCACATGCTCAGTTCTGAGAGATAAGTGTGTGTGAAAGCAGTCCTTCACCTAGCTTGAAGGGAACACAAAGTTTCTTTTCAGTTGCCAACTCCACTCCATACATATATATGGGGAGGTACAAGCTCCAAATCGGTTTTACAATGAAAACGGCAGGCACTTCAAACCGGCACTATTAAACAGACTGAGAAACCAGAGTAAGTGTTTACCCTGCAACCCGTTCCCTTTGTGCTGGATGAACGAACGTCTCTCCACATGCTCAGTTCTGAGAGATAAGTGTGTGTGAAAGCCGTCCTTCACCTAGCTTGAAGGGAACACAAAGTTTCTTTTCAGTTGCCAACTCCACTCCATACATATATATGGGATGGTACAAGCTCCAACTCTGTTTTACAGTGAAAACGGCAGGCACTTCAAACCGGCACTAGGAAACAGACTGAGAAACCAGAGTAAGTGTTTCTCCTGCAACGTGTTCCCTTTGTGCTGGATGAACGAACGTCTCTCCACATGCTCAGTTCTGAGAGGTAAGTGTGTGTGAAAGCCGTCCTTCAAATAGCTTGAAGGGAACACAAAGTTTCTTTTCAGTTGCCAACTCCACTCCATACATATATATGGGGAGGTACAAGCTCCAACTCGGTTTTACAGTGAAAAAGGCAGGCACTTCAAACCGGCACTAGGAAACACACTGAGAAACCAGAGTAAGTGTAACTCCTGCAAACCGTTCCCTTTGTGCTGGATGAAAGAATGTTTCCCACATGCTCAGTTCTGAGAAATAAGTGTGTGTGAAAGCCGTCCTTCACCTGGCTTGAATGGAGCACAAAGTTTCTTTTCAGTTGCCAACTCCACTCCATATATATATAAGGGGAAGTACAAGCTCCAACTCATTTTACAGTGAAAACGGCAGGCTCTTCAAACCGGAACTAGGAAACCGACTGAGAAACCAGAGTAAGTGTTTCTCCTGCAACCCATTCCCTTTGTGCTGGATGAACGAACGTCTCTCCACATGCTCAGTTCTGAGAGATAAGTGTGTGTGAAAGCCGTCCTTCACCAAGCTTGAAGGGAACAAAAAGTTTCTTTTCAGTTGCCAACTCCACTCCATACATATATATGGTTAGGTACAAGCTCCCACTCGGTTTTACAGTGAAAACGGCAGGCACTTCAAACCAGAACTAGGAAACAGACTGAGAAACCAGAGTAAGTGTTTCTCCTGCAAACCGTTAACTTTTTGCTGGATGAACGAACGTCTCTCCACATACTCAGTTCTGAGAGATAAGTGTGTGTGAAAGCCGTTCTTCACCTAGTTTTGAAGGGAACACAAAGTTTCTTTTCAGTTGCCAACTCCCCTCCATACATATATATGGGGAGGTACAAGCTCCAACTCGGTTTTCCAGTGAAAACGGCAGGCACTTCAAACCGGCACTAGGAAACAGACTGAGAAACCAGAGTAAGTGTTTCTCCTGCAACACGTTCCCTTTGTGCTGGATGAACGAACGTCTCTCCACATGCTCAGTTCTGAGAGATAAGTGTGTGTGAAAGCCGTCCTTCACCTAGCTTGAAGGGAACACAAATTTATTTTTCGGTTGCCAACTCCCCTCCATATATATATATGGGGAGGTACAAGCTCCAAATCGCATTTACAGTGAAAACGGCAGGCACTTCAAACCGTCACTAGGAAACCGACTGAGAAACCAGAGTAAGTGTTCCTCCTGCAACCAGTTCCTTTTGTGCTGGATGAAAGAACGTCTTTCCACAGGCTCAGCTCTGAGAGATAAGTGTGTGCGAAAGCCGTCCTTCACCTAGCTTGAAGGGAACACAAAGTTTCTTTTCAGTTTCCAACTCCACTCCATACATATATATGGGGAGGTACAAGCTCCAACTCGGTTTTACAGTGAAATCTGCAGGCACTCCAAACCGGCACAAGGAAACATACTAAGAAACCAGAGGAAGTGATTCTCCTGCAACCCGTTCCCTTTGTGCTGTATGAACGAACGTCTCTCCACATGCTCAGTTCTGAGAGATAAGTGTGTGTGAAAGAAGTCCTTCACCTAGCTTGAAGGGAACACAAAGTTTCTTTTCAGTTGCCAACACCCCTCAATATATATATATGGGGAGATACAAGCTCCAACTCGATTTTACAGTGAAATCGGCAGGCATTTCAAACTGGCACTAAGAAACAGACTGAGAAACCAGAGTAAGTGTTTCTCCTGCAACCCGTTCCCTTTGTGCTGGATGAAAGAACGTCTCTCCACATGCTAAGTTCTGAGAGATAAGTGTGTGTGAAAGCCGTCCTTCACCTAGCTTGAAGGGAACACAAAGTTTCTTTTCAGTTGCCAACTCCACTCCATACATATATATGGGGAGGTACAGGCTCCAACTCGGTTTTACAATGAAAACGGCAGGCACTTCAAACCGGCACTAGGAAACAGACTGAGAAATCATAGTAAGTGTTTCTCCTGCAACCCGTTCGCTTTGTGCTGAATGAACGAACGTCTCTACACATGCTCAGTTCTGAGAGATAAGTGTGTGTGAAAGCCGACCTTCACATAGCTTGAAGGGAACACAAAGTTACTTTTCAGTTGTCAGCTCCACTCCATACACATATATGGGGAGGTACAAGCTCCAACTCGGTTTTATAGTGAAAACTGCAGGCACTTCAAACCGGCACGAGGAAACAGACTGAGAAACCAGAGTAAGTGTTTCTCCTGCAACCCGTTCCCATGAGCTGGATGAGCGAACGTCTCTCCACATGCTCAGTTCTGAGAGATAAGTGTGTGTGAAAGCTGTCCTTCACCTAGCTTGAATGGAACACAAAGTTTCTTTTCAGTTGCCAACTCCACTCCATACATATATATGGGGAGGTACAAGCTCCAACTCGCTTTTACAGTGAAAAAGGCAGGCACTTCAAACCGGCACTAGGAAACAGACTGAGAAACCAGAGTAAGTGGTTCCCCTGCAACCCGTTCGCATTGAGCTGGATGAGTGAACGTCTATCCACATGCTCAGTTCTGAGAGATAAGTGTGTGTGAAAGCCGTCCTTCACCTAGCTTGAAGGGAACAAAAATTTTCTTTTCAGTTGCCAACTCCACTCCATACATATATATGGGGACGAATAAGCTCCAACTCGGTTTTACAGTGAAAACGGCAGGCACTTCAAAACGGCACAAGGAAACCGACTGAGAAACCAGAGTAAGTGGTTCTCCTGCAACCCGTTCCTTTGTGCTGGATGAACGAACGTCTCTCCACATGCTCAGTTCTGAGAGATAAGTGTTTGTAAAAGCCGTACTTCACCTAGCTTGAAGGGAACACAAAGTTTCTTTTCAGTTGCCAACTCCACTCCATACATATATATGGGGAGGTACAAGCTCCAACTCCGTTTACAGTGAAAACGGAAGGCTCTTCAAACCGGAACTAGGAAACCGACTGAGAAACCAGAGTAAGCGTTTCTCCTGCAAACCTTTCCCTTTGTGCTGGATGAACGAAAGTTTCTCCACATGCTCAGTTCTGAGAGATAAGTGTGTGCGAAAGCCGTCCTTCACCTAGATTGAAGGGAACACAAAGCTTCTTTTCAGTTGCCAACTCCACTCCATACATATATATGGGGAGGTACAAGCTCCAACTCGGTTTTACAGTGAAATCGGCAGGCACTTCAAACTAGCACTAGGAAACAGACTGAGAAACCAGAGTAAGCGTTTCTCCTGCAAACCCCTCCCTTTGTGATGGATGAACGAACGTCTCTCCACATGCTCAGTTCTGAGAGATAAGTGTGTGTGAAAGCCGTCCTTCACCTAGCTTGAAGGGAACACAAATTTATTTTTCGGTTGCCAACTCCACTCCATACATATATATGGGGAAGTACTAGTTCCAAATCGCATTTACAGTGAAAACGGCAGGCACTTCAAACCGTCACTAGGAAACCGACTGGGAAACCAGAGTAAGTGTTTCTCCTGCAACCCGTTCCCTTTGTGCTGGATGAACGAAAGTTTCTCCACATGCTCAGTTCTGAGAGATAAGTGTGTGCGAAAGCCGTCCTTCACCTAGATTGAAGGGAACACAAAGCTTCTTTTCAGTTGCCAACTCCACTCCATACATATATATGGGGAGGTACAAGCTCCAACTCGGTTTTACAGTGAAAACGGCAGTCACTTCAAACCGGCACTAGGAAACCGACTGAGAAACCACAGTAATTGGTTCTCCTGCAAACCGTTCCCTTTGTGCTGGATGAACGAACGTCTCTCCACATGCTCTGTTCTGAGAGATAAGTGTGTGTCAAAACCTTCCTTCACCTAGCTTAAAGGGAACACAAAGTTTCTTTTCAGTTGCCAACTCCACTCCACACATATATATGGGGAGGTACAAGCTCCAATTCGGTTTTACAATGAAAACGGCAGGCTCTTCAAACCGCCACTAGGAAACAGACTGAGAAACCAGACTAATTGTTTCTCCTGCAACCCGTTCCCTTTGTGCTGGATGAACGAACGTCTCTCCGCATGCTCAGTTCTGAGAGATAAGTGTGTGTGAAAGCCGTCCTTCTCCCAGCTTGAAGGGAACACAAAGTTTCTTTTAGTTGCCAACTCCCCTCGATACATATATAAGGGTAGGTACAAGCTCCAACTCGGTTTTACATTGAAAACGGCAGGCACTTCAAACCGGCACTAGGAAACCTAAAGAGAAACCAGAGTAAGTGTTTCTCCTGCAACGTGTTCCCTTTGTGCTGGATGAACGAACGTCTCTCCACATGCTCAGTTCTGAGAGGTAAGTGTGTGTGAAAGCCGTCCTTCAAATAGCTTGAAGGGAACACAAAGTTTCTTTTCAGTTGCCAACTCCACTCCATACATATATATGGGGAGGTACAAGCTCCAACTCGGTTTTACAGTGAAAAAGGCAGGCACTTCAAACCGGCACTAGGAAACACACTGAGAAACCAGAGTAAGTGTAACTCCTGCAAACCGTTCCCTTTGTGCTGGATGAAAGAATGTTTCCCACATGCTCAGTTCTGAGAAATAAGTGTGTGTGAAAGCCGTCCTTCACCTGGCTTGAATGGAGCACAAAGTTTCTTTTCAGTTGCCAACTCCACTCCATATATATATAAGGGGAAGTACAAGCTCCAACTCATTTTACAGTGAAAACGGCAGGCTCTTCAAACCGGAACTAGGAAACCGACTGAGAAACCAGAGTAAGTGTTTCTCCTGCAACCCATTCCCTTTGTGCTGGATGAACGAACGTCTCTCCACATGCTCAGTTCTGAGAGATAAGTGTGTGTGAAAGCCGTCCTTCACCAAGCTTGAAGGGAACAAAAAGTTTCTTTTCAGTTGCCAACTCCACTCCATACATATATATGGTTAGGTACAAGCTCCCACTCGGTTTTACAGTGAAAACGGCAGGCACTTCAAACCAGAACTAGGAAACAGACTGAGAAACCAGAGTAAGTGTTTCTCCTGCAAACCGTTAACTTTTTGCTGGATGAACGAACGTCTCTCCACATACTCAGTTCTGAGAGATAAGTGTGTGTGAAAGCCGTTCTTCACCTAGTTTTGAAGGGAACACAAAGTTTCTTTTCAGTTGCCAACTCCCCTCCATACATATATATGGGGAGGTACAAGCTCCAACTCGGTTTTCCAGTGAAAACGGCAGGCACTTCAAACCGGCACTAGGAAACAGACTGAGAAACCAGAGTAAGTGTTTCTCCTGCAACACGTTCCCTTTGTGCTGGATGAACGAACGTCTCTCCACATGCTCAGTTCTGAGAGATAAGTGTGTGTGAAAGCCGTCCTTCACCTAGCTTGAAGGGAACACAAATTTATTTTTCGGTTGCCAACTCCCCTCCATATATATATATGGGGAGGTACAAGCTCCAAATCGCATTTACAGTGAAAACGGCAGGCACTTCAAACCGTCACTAGGAAACCGACTGAGAAACCAGAGTAAGTGTTCCTCCTGCAACCAGTTCCTTTTGTGCTGGATGAAAGAACGTCTTTCCACAGGCTCAGCTCTGAGAGATAAGTGTGTGCGAAAGCCGTCCTTCACCTAGCTTGAAGGGAACACAAAGTTTCTTTTCAGTTTCCAACTCCACTCCATACATATATATGGGGAGGTACAAGCTCCAACTCGGTTTTACAGTGAAATCTGCAGGCACTCCAAACCGGCACAAGGAAACATACTAAGAAACCAGAGGAAGTGATTCTCCTGCAACCCGTTCCCTTTGTGCTGTATGAACGAACGTCTCTCCACATGCTCAGTTCTGAGAGATAAGTGTGTGTGAAAGAAGTCCTTCACCTAGCTTGAAGGGAACACAAAGTTTCTTTTCAGTTGCCAACACCCCTCAATATATATATATGGGGAGATACAAGCTCCAACTCGATTTTACAGTGAAATCGGCAGGCATTTCAAACTGGCACTAAGAAACAGACTGAGAAACCAGAGTAAGTGTTTCTCCTGCAACCCGTTCCCTTTGTGCTGGATGAAAGAACGTCTCTCCACATGCTAAGTTCTGAGAGATAAGTGTGTGTGAAAGCCGTCCTTCACCTAGCTTGAAGGGAACACAAAGTTTCTTTTCAGTTGCCAACTCCACTCCATACATATATATGGGGAGGTACAGGCTCCAACTCGGTTTTACAATGAAAACGGCAGGCACTTCAAACCGGCACTAGGAAACAGACTGAGAAATCATAGTAAGTGTTTCTCCTGCAACCCGTTCGCTTTGTGCTGAATGAACGAACGTCTCTACACATGCTCAGTTCTGAGAGATAAGTGTGTGTGAAAGCCGACCTTCACATAGCTTGAAGGGAACACAAAGTTACTTTTCAGTTGTCAGCTCCACTCCATACACATATATGGGGAGGTACAAGCTCCAACTCGGTTTTATAGTGAAAACTGCAGGCACTTCAAACCGGCACGAGGAAACCGACTGAGAAACCAGAGTAAGTGTTTCTCCTGCAACCCGTTCCCATGAGCTGGATGAGCGAACGTCTCTCCACATGCTCAGTTCTGAGAGATAAGTGTGTGTGAAAGCTGTCCTTCACCTAGCTTGAATGGAACACAAAGTTTCTTTTCAGTTGCCAACTCCACTCCATACATATATATGGGGAGGTACAAGCTCCAACTCGCTTTTACAGTGAAAAAGGCAGGCACTTCAAACCGGCACTAGGAAACAGACTGAGAAACCAGAGTAAGTGGTTCCCCTGCAACCCGTTCGCATTGAGCTGGATGAGTGAACGTCTATCCACATGCTCAGTTCTGAGAGATAAGTGTGTGTGAAAGCCGTCCTTCACCTAGCTTGAAGGGAACAAAAATTTTCTTTTCAGTTGCCAACTCCACTCCATACATATATATGGGGACGAATAAGCTCCAACTCGGTTTTACAGTGAAAACGGCAGGCACTTCAAAACGGCACAAGGAAACCGACTGAGAAACCAGAGTAAGTGGTTCTCCTGCAACCCGTTCCTTTGTGCTGGATGAACGAACGTCTCTCCACATGCTCAGTTCTGAGAGATAAGTGTTTGTAAAAGCCGTACTTCACCTAGCTTGAAGGGAACACAAAGTTTCTTTTCAGTTGCCAACTCCACTCCATACATATATATGGGGAGGTACAAGCTCCAACTCCGTTTACAGTGAAAACGGAAGGCTCTTCAAACCGGAACTAGGAAACCGACTGAGAAACCAGAGTAAGCGTTTCTCCTGCAAACCTTTCCCTTTGTGCTGGATGAACGAAAGTTTCTCCACATGCTCAGTTCTGAGAGATAAGTGTGTGCGAAAGCCGTCCTTCACCTAGATTGAAGGGAACACAAAGCTTCTTTTCAGTTGCCAACTCCACTCCATACATATATATGGGGAGGTACAAGCTCCAACTCGGTTTTACAGTGAAATCGGCAGGCACTTCAAACTAGCACTAGGAAACAGACTGAGAAACCAGAGTAAGCGTTTCTCCTGCAAACCCCTCCCTTTGTGATGGATGAACGAACGTCTCTCCACATGCTCAGTTCTGAGAGATAAGTGTGTGTGAAAGCCGTCTTTCACCTAGCTTGAAGGGAACACAAATTTATTTTTCGGTTGCCAACTCCACTCCATACATATATATGGGGAAGTACTAGTTCCAAATCGCATTTACAGTGAAAACGGCAGGCACTTCAAACCGTCACTAGGAAACCGACTGGGAAACCAGAGTAAGTGTTTCTCCTGCAACCCGTTCCCTTTGTGCTGGATGAACGAAAGTTTCTCCACATGCTCAGTTCTGAGAGATAAGTGTGTGCGAAAGCCGTCCTTCACCTAGATTGAAGGGAACACAAAGCTTCTTTTCAGTTGCCAACTCCACTCCATACATATATATGGGGAGGTACAAGCTCCAACTCGGTTTTACAGTGAAAACGGCAGTCACTTCAAACCGGCACTAGGAAACCGACTGAGAAACCACAGTAATTGGTTCTCCTGCAAACCGTTCCCTTTGTGCTGGATGAACGAACGTCTCTCCACATGCTCTGTTCTGAGAGATAAGTGTGTGTCAAAACCTTCCTTCACCTAGCTTAAAGGGAACACAAAGTTTCTTTTCAGTTGCCAACTCCACTCCACACATATATATGGGGAGGTACAAGCTCCAATTCGGTTTTACAATGAAAACGGCAGGCTCTTCAAACCGCCACTAGGAAACAGACTGAGAAACCAGACTAATTGTTTCTCCTGCAACCCGTTCCCTTTGTGCTGGATGAACGAACGTCTCTCCGCATGCTCAGTTCTGAGAGATAAGTGTGTGTGAAAGCCGTCCTTCTCCCAGCTTGAAGGGAACACAAAGTTTCTTTTAGTTGCCAACTCCCCTCGATACATATATAAGGGTAGGTACAAGCTCCAACTCGGTTTTACATTGAAAACGGCAGGCACTTCAAACCGGCACTAGGAAACCTAAAGAGAAACCAGAGTAAGTGTTTCTCCTGCAACCCGTTCCCTTTGTGCTGGATGAACGAACGTCTCTCCACATGCTCAGTTCTGAGAGATAAGTGTGTGTGAAAGCAGTCCTTCACCTAGCTTGAAGGGAACACAAAGTTTCTTTTCAGTTACCAACTCAAATCTATACATATATATGGGGAGGTACAAGCTCCAACTCGCTTTTACAGTGAAAACGGCAGGTACTTCAAACCGGCACTAGGAAACAGACTGAGAAACCAGAGTAAGTGTTTCTCCTGCAACCCATTCCCTTTGTGTTGGATGAACGAACGTCTATCCACATGCTCAGTTCTGAGAGATAAGTGTGTGTGAAAGCCGTCATTAACCTAGCTTGAAGGGAACACAAAGTTTCTTTTCAGTTGCCAACTCCACTCCATACATATATATGGGGAGGTACAAGCTCCAACTCGGTTTTACAGTGAAAACGGCAGGCACTTCAAACCGGCACTAGTAAACAGACTGAGAAACCAGAGTAAGTGTTTCTCCTGCAAACCGTTTTCTTTGTGTTGGATGAACGAACGTCTTTCCACATGCTCAGTTCTGAGAGATAAGTGTGTGTGAAAGCCGTCCTTCACCTACCTTGAAGGGAACACAAAGTTTCTTTTCAGTTGCCAACTCCACTCCATACATATATATGGGGTGGTACAAGCTCCAAGTCAGTTTAAAGGGAAAACGGCAGGCTCTTCAAACCGGAACTAGGAAACCGACTGAGAAACCAGAGTATGTGTTTCTCCTGCAACCCATTCCCTTTGTGCTGGATGAACGAACGTCTCTCCACATGCTCAGTTCTGAGAGATAATTGTGTGCGAAAGCCGTCATTCACCTAGCTTGAAGGGAACACAAAGTTTCCTTTCAGTTGCCAACTCCCCTCCATACATATATATGGGGAGGTACAAGCTCCAACTCGGTTTTACAGTGAAAACTGCAGGCACTCCAAACCGGCATAAGGAAACAGACTAAGAAACCAGAGTAAGTGTTACTCCTGCAACCTGTTCCCTTTGTGTTGGATGAACGAAAGTCTTTCCACATGCTTAGTTCTGAGAGATAAGTGTGTGTGAAAGCCGTCCTTCACCTACCTTGAAGGGAACACAAAGTTTCTTTTCAGCTGCCAACTCCACTCCATACATATATATGGGGTGGTACAAGCTCCAACTCAATTTACAGTGAAAACGGTAGGCTCTTCAACCCGGCACTAGGAAACCGACTGAGAAACCAGAGTATTTGTTTCCCCTGCAACCCGTTCCCTTTGTGCTGTATGAACGAACGTCTCTCCACATGCTCAGTTCTGAGAGATAAGTGTGTGTGAAAGAAGTCCTTCACCTAGCTTGAAGGGAACACAAAGTTTCTTTTCAGTTGCCAACACCCCTCCATATATATATATGGGGAGGTACAAGCTCCAACTCGGTTTTACATTGAAAACGGCAGGCATTTCAAACCGGCACTAGGAAATAGACTGAGAAACCAGAGTAAGTGTTTCTACTGCAAACCGTTCCTTTGTGCTGGATGAACGAACGTCTCTCCACATGCTCAGTTCTGAGAGATAAGTGTGTGTGAAAGCCGTCCTTCACCTAGCTTTAAGGGAACAAAAATTTTCTTTTCAGTTGCCAAGTCCACTCCATACATATATATGGGGAGGAATAAGCTCCGACTCGGTTTTACAGTGAAAACGGCAGGCACTTCAAAACGTCACAAGGAAACCGACTGAGAAACCAGAGTAAGTGGTTCTCCTGCAACCCGTTCCTTTGTGCTGGATGAACGAACGTCTCTCCACATGCTCAGTTCTGAGAGATAAGTGTGTGTAAAAGCCGTACTTCACCTAGCTTGAAGGGAACACAAAGTTTCTTTTCAGTTGCCAACTCCACTCCATACATATATATGGGGAGGTACAAGCTCCAAATCGGTTTTACAATGAAAACGGCAGGCACTTCAAACCGGCACTATTAAACAGACTGAGAAACCAGAGTAAGTGTTTACCCTGCAACCCGTTCCCTTTGTGCTGGATGAACGAACGTCTCTCCACATGCTCAGTTCTGAGAGATAAGTGTGTGTGAAAGCCGTCCTTCACCTAGCTTGAAGGGAACACAAAGTTTCTTTTCAGTTGCCAACTCCACTCCATACATATATATGGGATGGTACAAGCTCCAACTCTGTTTTACAGTGAAAACGGCAGGCACTTCAAACCGGCACTAGGAAACAGACTGAGAAACCAGAGTAAGTGTTTCTCCTGCAACGTGTTCCCTTTGTGCTGGATGAACGAACGTCTCTCCACATGCTCAGTTCTGAGAGGTAAGTGTGTGTGAAAGCCGTCCTTCAAATAGCTTGAAGGGAACACAAAGTTTCTTTTCAGTTGCCAACTCCACTCCATACATATATATGGGGAGGTACAAGCTCCAACTCGGTTTTACAGTGAAAACGGCAGGCACTTCAAACCGGCACTAGGAAACACACTGAGAAACCAGAGTAAGTGTAACTCCTGCAAACCGTTCCCTTTGTGCTGGATGAAAGAATGTTTCCCACATGCTCAGTTCTGAGAAATAAGTGTGTGTGAAAGCCGTCCTTCACCTGGCTTGAATGGAGCACAAAGTTTCTTTTCAGTTGCCAACTCCACTCCATATATATATAAGGGGAAGTACAAGCTCCAACTCATTTTACAGTGAAAACGGCAGGCTCTTCAAACCGGAACTAGGAAACCGACTGAGAAACCAGAGTAAGTGTTTCTCCTGCAACCCATTCCCTTTGTGCTGGATGAACGAACGTCTCTCCACATGCTCAGTTCTGAGAGATAAGTGTGTGTGAAAGCCGTCCTTCACCAAGCTTGAAGGGAACAAAAAGTTTCTTTTCAGTTGCCAACTCCACTCCATACATATATATGGGGAGGTACAAGCTCCCACTCGGTTTTACAGTGAAAACGGCAGGCACTTCAAACCAGAACTAGGAAACAGACTGAGAAACCAGAGTAAGTGTTTCTCCTGCAAACCGTTAACTTTTTGCTGGATGAACGAACGTCTCTCCACATACTCAGTTCTGAGAGATAAGTGTGTGTGAAAGCCGTTCTTCACCTAGTTTTGAAGGGAACACAAAGTTTCTTTTCAGTTGCCAACTCCCCTCCATACATATATATGGGGAGGTACAAGCTCCAACTCGGTTTTCCAGTGAAAACGGCAGGCACTTCAAACCGGCACTAGGAAACAGACTGAGAAACCAGAGTAAGTGTTTCTCCTGCAACACGTTCCCTTTGTGCTGGATGAACGAACGTCTCTCCACATGCTCAGTTCTGAGAGATAAGTGTGTGTGAAAGCCGTCCTTCACCTAGCTTGAAGGGAACACAAATTTATTTTTCGGTTGCCAACTCCCCTCCATATATATATATGGGGAGGTACAAGCTCCAAATCGCATTTACAGTGAAAACGGCAGGCACTTCAAACCGTCACTAGGAAACCGACTGAGAAACCAGAGTAAGTGTTCCTCCTGCAACCAGTTCCTTTTGTGCTGGATGAAAGAACGTCTTTCCACAGGCTCAGCTCTGAGAGATAAGTGTGTGCGAAAGCCGTCCTTCACCTAGCTTGAAGGGAACACAAAGTTTCTTTTCAGTTTCCAACTCCACTCCATACATATATATGGGGAGGTACAAGCTCCAACTCGGTTTTACAGTGAAATCTGCAGGCACTCCAAACCGGCACAAGGAAACATACTAAGAAACCAGAGGAAGTGATTCTCCTGCAACCCGTTCCCTTTGTGCTGTATGAACGAACGTCTCTCCACATGCTCAGTTCTGAGAGATAAGTGTGTGTGAAAGAAGTCCTTCACCTAGCTTGAAGGGAACACAAAGTTTCTTTTCAGTTGCCAACACCCCTCAATATATATATATGGGGAGATACAAGCTCCAACTCGATTTTACAGTGAAATCGGCAGGCATTTCAAACTGGCACTAAGAAACAGACTGAGAAACCAGAGTAAGTGTTTCTCCTGCAACCCGTTCCCTTTGTGCTGGATGAAAGAACGTCTCTCCACATGCTAAGTTCTGAGAGATAAGTGTGTGTGAAAGCCGTCCTTCACCTAGCTTGAAGGGAACACAAAGTTTCTTTTCAGTTGCCAACTCCACTCCATACATATATATGGGGAGGTACAGGCTCCAACTCGGTTTTACAATGAAAACGGCAGGCACTTCAAACCGGCACTAGGAAACAGACTGAGAAATCATAGTAAGTGTTTCTCCTGCAACCCGTTCGCTTTGTGCTGAATGAACGAACGTCTCTACACATGCTCAGTTCTGAGAGATAAGTGTGTGTGAAAGCCGACCTTCACATAGCTTGAAGGGAACACAAAGTTACTTTTCAGTTGTCAACTCCACTCCATACACATATATGGGGAGGTACAAGCTCCAACTCGGTTTTATAGTGAAAACTGCAGGCACTTCAAACCGGCACGAGGAAACCGACTGAGAAACCAGAGTAAGTGTTTCTCCTGCAACCCGTTCCCATGAGCTGGATGAGCGAACGTCTCTCCACATGCTCAGTTCTGAGAGATAAGTGTGTGTGAAAGCTGTCCTTCACCTAGCTTGAATGGAACACAAAGTTTCTTTTCAGTTGCCAACTCCACTCCATACATATATATGGGGAGGTACAAGCTCCAACTCGCTTTTACAGTGAAAAAGGCAGGCACTTCAAACCGGCACTAGGAAACAGACTGAGAAACCAGAGTAAGTGGTTCCCCTGCAACCCGTTCGCATTGAGCTGGATGAGTGAACGTCTATCCACATGCTCAGTTCTGAGAGATAAGTGTGTGTGAAAGCCGTCCTTCACCTAGCTTGAAGGGAACAAAAATTTTCTTTTCAGTTGCCAACTCCACTCCATACATATATATGGGGACGAATAAGCTCCAACTCGGTTTTACAGTGAAAACGGCAGGCACTTCAAAACGGCACAAGGAAACCGACTGAGAAACCAGAGTAAGTGGTTCTCCTGCAACCCGTTCCTTTGTGCTGGATGAACGAACGTCTCTCCACATGCTCAGTTCTGAGAGATAAGTGTTTGTAAAAGCCGTACTTCACCTAGCTTGAAGGGAACACAAAGTTTCTTTTCAGTTGCCAACTCCACTCCATACATATATATGGGGAGGTACAAGCTCCAAATCCGTTTACAGTGAAAACGGAAGGCTCTTCAAACCGGAACTAGGAAACCGACTGAGAAACCAGAGTAAGCGTTTCTCCTGCAAACCTTTCCCTTTGTGCTGGATGAACGAAAGTTTCTCCACATGCTCAGTTCTGAGAGATAAGTGTGTGCGAAAGCCGTCCTTCACCTAGATTGAAGGGAACACAAAGCTTCTTTTCAGTTGCCAACTCCACTCCATACATATATATGGGGAGGTACAAGCTCCAACTCGGTTTTACAGTGAAATCGGCAGGCACTTCAAACTAGCACTAGGAAACAGACTGAGAAACCAGAGTAAGCGTTTCTCCTGCAAACCCCTCCCTTTGTGATGGATGAACGAACGTCTCTCCACATGCTCAGTTCTGAGAGATAAGTGTGTGTGAAAGCCGTCCTTCACCTAGCTTGAAGGGAACACAAATTTATTTTTCGGTTGCCAACTCCACTCCATACATATATATGGGGAAGTACTAGTTCCAAATCGCATTTACAGTGAAAACGGGCAGGGACTTCAAACCGTCACTAGGAAACCGACTGGGAAACCAGAGTAAGTGTTTCTCCTGCAACCCGTTCCCTTTGTGCTGGATGAACGAAAGTTTCTCCACATGCTCAGTTCTGAGAGATAAGTGTGTGCGAAAGCCGTCCTTCACCTAGATTGAAGGGAACACAAAGCTTCTTTTCAGTTGCCAACTCCACTCCATACATATATATGGGGAGGTACAAGCTCCAACTCGGTTTTACAGTGAAAACGGCAGTCACTTCAAACCGGCACTAGGAAACCGACTGAGAAACCACAGTAATTGGTTCTCCTGCAAACCGTTCCCTTTGTGCTGGATGAACGAACGTCTCTCCGTATGCTCAGTTCTGAGAGATAAGTGTGTGTGAAAGCCGTCCTTCACCTAGCTTGAAGGGAACACAAAGTTTCTTTTAAGTTGCCAACTCCACTCCATACATATATATGGGGAGGTACAAGCTCCAACTCGGTTTTACAATGAAAACGGCAGGCTCTTCAAACCGCCACTAGGAAACAGACTGAGAAACCAGACTAATTGTTTCTCCTGCAACCCGTTCCCTTTGTGCTGGATGAACGAACGTCTCTCCACATGCTCAGTTCTGAGAGATAAGTGTGTGTGAAAGCCGTCCTTCTCCCAGCTTGAAGGGAACACAAAGTTTCTTTTAGTTGCCAACTCCCCTCGATACATATATAAGGGTAGGTACAAGCTCCTACTCGGTTTTACATTGAAAACGGCAGGCACTTCAAACCGGCACTAGGAAACCTAAAGAGAAACCAGAGTAAGTGTTTCTCCTGCAACCCGTTCCCTTTGTGCTGGATGAACGAACGTCTCTCCACATGCTCAGTTCTGAGAGATAAGTGTGTGTGAAAGCAGTCCTTCACCTAGCTTGAAGGGAACACAAAGTTTCTTTTCAGTTACCAACTCAAATCTATACATATATATGGGGAGGTACAAGCTCCAACTCGCTTTTACAGTGAAAACGGCAGGTACTTCAAACCGGCACTAGGAAACAGACTGAGAAACCAGAGTAAGTGTTTCTCCTGCAACCCATTCCCTTTGTGTTGGATGAACGAACGTCTATCCACATGCTCAGTTCTGAGAGATAAGTGTGTGTGAAAGCCGTCATTAACCTAGCTTGAAGGGAACACAAAGTTTCTTTTCAGTTGCCAACTCCACTCCATACATATATATGGGGAGGTACAAGCTCCAACTCGGTTTTACAGTGAAAACGGCAGGCACTTCAAACCGGCACTAGTAAACAGACTGAGAAACCAGAGTAAGTGTTTCTCCTGCAAACCGTTTTCTTTGTGTTGGATGAACGAACGTCTTTCCACATGCTCAGTTCTGAGAGATAAGTGTGTGTGAAAGCCGTCCTTCACCTACCTTGAAGGGAACACAAAGTTTCTTTTCAGTTGCCAACTCCACTCCATACATATATATGGGGTGGTACAAGCTCCAAGTCAGTTTAAAGGGAAAACGGCAGGCTCTTCAAACCGGAACTAGGAAACCGACTGAGAAACCAGAGTATGTGTTTCTCCTGCAACCCATTCCCTTTGTGCTGGATGAACGAACGTCTCTCCACATGCTCAGTTCTGAGAGATAATTGTGTGCGAAAGCCGTCATTCACCTAGCTTGAAGGGAACACAAAGTTTCCTTTCAGTTGCCAACTCCCCTCCATACATATATATGGGGAGGTACAAGCTCCAACTCGGTTTTACAGTGAAAACTGCAGGCACTCCAAACCGGCATAAGGAAACAGACTAAGAAACCAGAGTAAGTGTTACTCCTGCAACCTGTTCCCTTTGTGTTGGATGAACGAAAGTCTTTCCACATGCTTAGTTCTGAGAGATAAGTGTGTGTGAAAGCCGTCCTTCACCTACCTTGAAGGGAACACAAAGTTTCTTTTCAGCTGCCAACTCCACTCCATACATATATATGGGGTGGTACAAGCTCCAACTCAATTTACAGTGAAAACGGTAGGCTCTTCAACCCGGCACTAGGAAACCGACTGAGAAACCAGAGTATTTGTTTCCCCTGCAACCCGTTCCCTTTGTGCTGTATGAACGAACGTCTCTCCACATGCTCAGTTCTGAGAGATAAGTGTGTGTGAAAGAAGTCCTTCACCTAGCTTGAAGGGAACACAAAGTTTCTTTTCAGTTGCCAACACCCCTCCATATATATATATGGGGAGGTACAAGCTCCAACTCGGTTTTACATTGAAAACGGCAGGCATTTCAAACCGGCACTAGGAAATAGACTGAGAAACCAGAGTAAGTGTTTCTACTGCAAACCGTTCCTTTGTGCTGGATGAACGAACGTCTCTCCACATGCTCAGTTCTGAGAGATAAGTGTGTGTGAAAGCCGTCCTTCACCTAGCTTTAAGGGAACAAAAATTTTCTTTTCAGTTGCCAAGTCCACTCCATACATATATATGGGGAGGAATAAGCTCCGACTCGGTTTTACAGTGAAAACGGCAGGCACTTCAAAACGGCACAAGGAAACCGACTGAGAAACCAGAGTAAGTGGTTCTCCTGCAACCCGTTCCTTTGTGCTGGATGAACGAACGTCTCTCCACATGCTCAGTTCTGAGAGATAAGTGTGTGTAAAAGCCGTACTTCACCTAGCTTGAAGGGAACACAAAGTTTCTTTTCAGTTGCCAACTCCACTCCATACATATATATGGGATGGTACAAGCTCCAACTCTGTTTTACAGTGAAAACGGCAGGCACTTCAAACCGGCACTAGGAAACAGACTGAGAAACCAGAGTAAGTGTTTCTCCTGCAACGTGTTCCCTTTGTGCTGGATGAACGAACGTCTCTCCACATGCTCAGTTCTGAGAGGTAAGTGTGTGTGAAAGAAGTCCTTCACCTAGCTTGAAGGGAACACAAAGTTTCTTTTCAGTTGCCAACACCCCTCAATATATATATATGGGGAGATACAAGCTCCAACTCGATTTTACAGTGAAATCGGCAGGCATTTCAAACTGGCACTAAGAAACAGACTGAGAAACCAGAGTAAGTGTTTCTCCTGCAACCCGTTCCCTTTGTGCTGGATGAAAGAACGTCTCTCCACATGCTAAGTTCTGAGAGATAAGTGTGTGTGAAAGCCGTCCTTCACCTAGCTTGAAGGGAACACAAAGTTTCTTTTCAGTTGCCAACTCCACTCCATACATATATATGGGGAGGTACAGGCTCCAACTCGGTTTTACAATGAAAACGGCAGGCACTTCAAACCGGCACTAGGAAACAGACTGAGAAATCATAGTAAGTGTTTCTCCTGCAACCCGTTCGCTTTGTGCTGAATGAACGAACGTCTCTACACATGCTCAGTTCTGAGAGATAAGTGTGTGTGAAAGCCGACCTTCACATAGCTTGAAGGGAACACAAAGTTACTTTTCAGTTGTCAACTCCACTCCATACACATATATGGGGAGGTACAAGCTCCAACTCGGTTTTATAGTGAAAACTGCAGGCACTTCAAACCGGCACGAGGAAACCGACTGAGAAACCAGAGTAAGTGTTTCTCCTGCAACCCGTTCCCATGAGCTGGATGAGCGAACGTCTCTCCACATGCTCAGTTCTGAGAGATAAGTGTGTGTGAAAGCTGTCCTTCACCTAGCTTGAATGGAACACAAAGTTTCTTTTCAGTTGCCAACTCCACTCCATACATATATATGGGGAGGTACAAGCTCCAACTCGCTTTTACAGTGAAAAAGGCAGGCACTTCAAACCGGCACTAGGAAACAGACTGAGAAACCAGAGTAAGTGGTTCCCCTGCAACCCGTTCGCATTGAGCTGGATGAGTGAACGTCTATCCACATGCTCAGTTCTGAGAGATAAGTGTGTGTGAAAGCCGTCCTTCACCTAGCTTGAAGGGAACAAAAATTTTCTTTTCAGTTGCCAACTCCACTCCATACATATATATGGGGACGAATAAGCTCCAACTCGGTTTTACAGTGAAAACGGCAGGCACTTCAAAACGGCACAAGGAAACCGACTGAGAAACCAGAGTAAGTGGTTCTCCTGCAACCCGTTCCTTTGTGCTGGATGAACGAACGTCTCTCCACATGCTCAGTTCTGAGAGATAAGTGTTTGTAAAAGCCGTACTTCACCTAGCTTGAAGGGAACACAAAGTTTCTTTTCAGTTGCCAACTCCACTCCATACATATATATGGGGAGGTACAAGCTCCAACTCCGTTTACAGTGAAAACGGAAGGCTCTTCAAACCGGAACTAGGAAACCGACTGAGAAACCAGAGTAAGCGTTTCTCCTGCAAACCTTTCCCTTTGTGCTGGATGAACGAAAGTTTCTCCACATGCTCAGTTCTGAGAGATAAGTGTGTGCGAAAGCCGTCCTTCACCTAGATTGAAGGGAACACAAAGCTTCTTTTCAGTTGCCAACTCCACTCCATACATATATATGGGGAGGTACAAGCTCCAACTCGGTTTTACAGTGAAATCGGCAGGCACTTCAAACTAGCACTAGGAAACAGACTGAGAAACCAGAGTAAGCGTTTCTCCTGCAAACCCCTCCCTTTGTGATGGATGAACGAACGTCTCTCCACATGCTCAGTTCTGAGAGATAAGTGTGTGTGAAAGCCGTCCTTCACCTAGCTTGAAGGGAACACAAATTTATTTTTCGGTTGCCAACTCCACTCCATACATATATATGGGGAAGTACTAGTTCCAAATCGCATTTACAGTGAAAACGGCAGGCACTTCAAACCGTCACTAGGAAACCGACTGGGAAACCAGAGTAAGTGTTTCTCCTGCAACCCGTTCCCTTTGTGCTGGATGAACGAAAGTTTCTCCACATGCTCAGTTCTGAGAGATAAGTGTGTGCGAAAGCCGTCCTTCACCTAGATTGAAGGGAACACAAAGCTTCTTTTCAGTTGCCAACTCCACTCCATACATATATATGGGGAGGTACAAGCTCCAACTCGGTTTTACAGTGAAAACGGCAGTCACTTCAAACCGGCACTAGGAAACCGACTGAGAAACCACAGTAATTGGTTCTCCTGCAAACCGTTCCCTTTGTGCTGGATGAACGAACGTCTCTCCACATGCTCTGTTCTGAGAGATAAGTGTGTGTCAAAACCTTCCTTCACCTAGCTTAAAGGGAACACAAAGTTTCTTTTCAGTTGCCAACTCCACTCCACACATATATATGGGGAGGTACAAGCTCCAATTCGGTTTTACAATGAAAACGGCAGGCTCTTCAAACCGCCACTAGGAAACAGACTGAGAAACCAGACTAATTGTTTCTCCTGCAACCCGTTCCCTTTGTGCTGGATGAACGAACGTCTCTCCGCATGCTCAGTTCTGAGAGATAAGTGTGTGTGAAAGCCGTCCTTCTCCCAGCTTGAAGGGAACACAAAGTTTCTTTTAGTTGCCAACTCCCCTCGATACATATATAAGGGTAGGTACAAGCTCCAACTCGGTTTTACATTGAAAACGGCAGGCACTTCAAACCGGCACTAGGAAACCTAAAGAGAAACCAGAGTAAGTGTTTCTCCTGCAACCCGTTCCCTTTGTGCTGGATGAACGAACGTCTCTCCACAAGCTCAGTTCTGAGAGATAAGTGTGTGTGAAAGCAGTCCTTCACCTAGCTTGAAGGGAACACAAAGTTTCTTTTCAGTTACCAACTCAAATCTATACATATATATGGGGAGGTACAAGCTCCAACTCGCTTTTACAGTGAAAACGGCAGGTACTTCAAACCGGCACTAGGAAACAGACTGAGAAACCAGAGTAAGTGTTTCTCCTGCAACCCATTCCCTTTGTGTTGGATGAACGAACGTCTATCCACATGCTCAGTTCTGAGAGATAAGTGTGTGTGAAAGCCGTCATTAACCTAGCTTGAAGGGAACACAAAGTTTCTTTTCAGTTGCCAACTCCACTCCATACATATATATGGGGAGGTACAAGCTCCAACTCGGTTTTACAGTGAAAACGGCAGGCACTTCAAACCGGCACTAGTAAACAGACTGAGAAACCAGAGTAAGTGTTTCTCCTGCAAACCGTTTTCTTTGTGTTGGATGAACGAACGTCTTTCCACATGCTCAGTTCTGAGAGATAAGTGTGTGTGAAAGCCGTCCTTCACCTACCTTGAAGGGAACACAAAGTTTCTTTTCAGTTGCCAACTCCACTCCATACATATATATGGGGTGGTACAAGCTCCAAGTCAGTTTAAAGGGAAAACGGCAGGCTCTTCAAACCGGAACTAGGAAACCGACTGAGAAACCAGAGTATGTGTTTCTCCTGCAACCCATTCCCTTTGTGCTGGATGAACGAACGTCTCTCCACATGCTCAGTTCTGAGAGATAATTGTGTGCGAAAGCCGTCATTCACCTAGCTTGAAGGGAACACAAAGTTTCCTTTCAGTTGCCAACTCCCCTCCATACATATATATGGGGAGGTACAAGCTCCAACTCGGTTTTACAGTGAAAACTGCAGGCACTCCAAACCGGCATAAGGAAACAGACTAAGAAACCAGAGTAAGTGTTACTCCTGCAACCTGTTCCCTTTGTGTTGGATGAACGAAAGTCTTTCCACATGCTTAGTTCTGAGAGATAAGTGTGTGTGAAAGCCGTCCTTCACCTACCTTGAAGGGAACACAAAGTTTCTTTTCAGCTGCCAACTCCACTCCATACATATATATGGGGTGGTACAAGCTCCAACTCAATTTACAGTGAAAACGGTAGGCTCTTCAACCCGGCACTAGGAAACCGACTGAGAAACCAGAGTATTTGTTTCCCCTGCAACCCGTTCCCTTTGTGCTGTATGAACGAACGTCTCTCCACATGCTCAGTTCTGAGAGATAAGTGTGTGTGAAAGAAGTCCTTCACCTAGCTTGAAGGGAACACAAAGTTTCTTTTCAGTTGCCAACACCCCTCCATATATATATATGGGGAGGTACAAGCTCCAACTCGGTTTTACATTGAAAACGGCAGGCATTTCAAACCGGCACTAGGAAATAGACTGAGAAACCAGAGTAAGTGTTTCTACTGCAAACCGTTCCTTTGTGCTGGATGAACGAACGTCTCTCCACATGCTCAGTTCTGAGAGATAAGTGTGTGTGAAAGCCGTCCTTCACCTAGCTTTAAGGGAACAAAAATTTTCTTTTCAGTTGCCAAGTCCACTCCATACATATATATGGGGAGGAATAAGCTCCGACTCGGTTTTACAGTGAAAACGGCAGGCACTTCAAAACGGCACAAGGAAACCGACTGAGAAACCAGAGTAAGTGGTTCTCCTGCAACCCGTTCCTTTGTGCTGGATGAACGAACGTCTCTCCACATGCTCAGTTCTGAGAGATAAGTGTGTGTAAAAGCCGTACTTCACCTAGCTTGAAGGGAACACAAAGTTTCTTTTCAGTTGCCAACTCCACTCCATACATATATATGGGATGGTACAAGCTCCAACTCTGTTTTACAGTGAAAACGGCAGGCACTTCAAACCGGCACTAGGAAACAGACTGAGAAACCAGAGTAAGTGTTTCTCCTGCAACGTGTTCCCTTTGTGCTGGATGAACGAACGTCTCTCCACATGCTCAGTTCTGAGAGGTAAGTGTGTGTGAAAGCCGTCCTTCAAAAAGCTTGAAGGGAACACAAAGTTTCTTTTCAGTTGCCAACTCCACTCCATACATATATATGGGGAGGTACAAGCTCCAACTCGGTTTTACAGTGAAAACGGCAGGCACTTCAAACCGGCACTAGGAAACACACTGAGAAACCAGAGTAAGTGTAACTCCTGCAAACCGTTCCCTTTGTGCTGGATGAAAGAATGTTTCCCACATGCTCAGTTCTGAGAAATAAGTGTGTGTGAAAGCCGTCCTTCACCTGGCTTGAATGGAGCACAAAGTTTCTTTTCAGTTGCCAACTCCACTCCATACATATATAAGGGGAAGTACAAGCTCCAACTCATTTTACAGTGAAAACGGCAGGCTCTTCAAACCGGAACTAGGAAACCGACTGAGAAACCAGAGTAAGTGTTTCTCCTGCAAACCGTTAACTTTTTGCTGGATGAACGAACGTCTCTCCACATACTCAGTTCTGAGAGATAAGTGTGTGTGAAAGCCGTTCTTCACCTAGTTTTGAAGGGAACACAAAGTTTCTTTTCAGTTGCCAACTCCCCTCCATACATATATATGGGGAGGTACAAGCTCCAACTCGGTTTTCCAGTGAAAACGGCAGGCACTTCAAACCGGCACTAGGAAACAGACTGAGAAACCAGAGTAAGTGTTTCTCCTGCAACACGTTCCCTTTGTGCTGGATGAACGAACGTCTCTCCACATGCTCAGTTCTGAGAGATATGTGTGTGTGAAAGCCGTCCTTCACCTAGCTTGAAGGGAACACAAATTTATTTTTCGGTTGCCAACTCCCCTCCATATATATATATGGGGAGGTACAAGCTCCAAATCGCATTTTCAGTGAAAACGGCAGGCACTTCAAACCGTCACTAGGAAACCGACTGAGAAACCAGAGTAAGTGTTCCTCCTGCAACCAGTTCCTTTTGTGCTGGATGAAAGAACGTCTTTCCACAGGCTCAGCTCTGAGAGATAAGTGTGTGCAAAAGCCGTCCTTCACCTAGCTTGAAGGGAACACAAAGTTTCTTTTCAGTTTCCAACTCCACTCCATACATATATATGGGGAGGTACAAGCTCCAACTCGGTTTTACAGTGAAATCTGCAGGCACTCCAAACCGGCACAAGGAAACATACTAAGAAACCAGAGGAAGTGATTCTCCTGCAACCCGTTCCCTTTGTGCTGTATGAACGAACGTCTCTCCACATGCTCAGTTCTGAGAGATAAGTGTGTGTGAAAGAAGTCCTTCACCTAGCTTGAAGGGAACACAAAGTTTCTTTTCAGTTGCCAACTCCACTCCATACATATATATGGGGAGGTACAGGCTCCAACTCGGTTTTACAATGAAAACGGCAGGCACTTCAAACCGGCACTAGGAAACAGACTGAGAAATCATAGTAAGTGTTTCTCCTGCAACCCGTTCGCTTTGTGCTGGATGAACGAACGTTTCTACACATGCTCAGTTCTGAGAGATAAGTGTGTGTGAAAGCCGACCTTCACATAGCTTGAAGGGAACACAAAGTTACTTTTCAGTTGTCAACTCCACTCCATACACATATATGGGGAGGTACAAGCTCCAACTCGGTTTTATAGTGAAAACTGCAGGCACTTCAAACCGGCACGAGGAAACCGACTGAGAAACCAGAATAAGTGTTTCTCCTGCAACCCGTTCCCATGAGCTGGATGAGCGAACGTCTCTCCACATGCTCAGTTCTGAGAGATAAGTGTGTGTGAAAGCTGTCCTTCACCTAGCTTGAATGGAACACAAAGTTTCTTTTCAGTTGCCAACTCCACTCCATACATATATATGGGGAGGTACAAGCTCCAACTCGATTTTACAGTGAAAAAGGCAGGCACTTCAAACCGGCACTAGGAAACCGACTGAGAAACCAGAGTAAGTGGTTCTCCTGCAACCCGTTCCTTTGTGCTGGATGAACGAACGTCTCTCCACATGCTCAGTTCTGAGAGATAAGTGTTTGTAAAAGCCGTACTTCACCTAGCTTGAAGGGAACACAAAGTTTCTTTTCAGTTGCCAACTCCACTCCATACATATATATGGGGAGGTACAAGCTCCAACTCCGTTTACAGTGAAAACGGAAGGCTCTTCAAACCGGAACTAGGAAACCGACTGAGAAACCAGAGTAAGCGTTTCTCCTGCAAACCTTTCCCTTTGTGCTGGATGAACGAAAGTTTCTCCACATGCTCAGTTCTGAGAGATAAGTGTGTGCGAAAGCCGTCCTTCACCTAGATTGAAGGGAACACAAAGCTTCTTTTCAGTTGCCAACTCCACTCCATACATATATATGGGGAGGTACAAGCTCCAACTCGGTTTTACAGTGAAATCGGCAGGCACTTCAAACTAGCACTAGGAAACAGACTGAGAAACCAGAGTAAGCGTTTCTCCTGCAAACCCCTCCCTTTGTGATGGATGAACGAACGTCTCTCCACATGCTCAGTTCTGAGAGATAAGTGTGTGTGAAAGCCGTCCTTCACCTAGCTTGAAGGGAACACAAATTTATTTTTCGTTTGCCAACTCCACTCCATACATATATATGGGGAAGTACTAGTTCCAAATCGCATTTACAGTGAAAACGGCAGGCACTTCAAACCGTCACTAGGAAACTGACTGGGAAACCAGAGTAACTGTTTCTCCTGCAACCCGTTCCCTTTGTGCTGGATGAACGAAAGTTTCTCCACATGCTCAGTTCTGAGAGATAAGTGTGTGCGAAAGCCGTCCTTCACCTAGATTGAAGGGAACACAAAGCTTCTTTTCAGTTGCCAACTCCACTCCATACATATATATGGGGAGGTACAAGCTCCAACTCGGTTTTACAGTGAAAACGGCAGTCACTTCAAACCGGCACTAGGAAACCGACTGAGAAACCACAGTAATTGGTTCTCCTGCAAACCGTTCCCTTTGTGCTGGATGAACGAACGTCTCTCCATATGCTCAGTTCTGAGAGATAAGTGTGTGTGAAAGCCGTCCTTCACCTAGCTTGAAGGGAACACAAAGTTTCTTTTAAGTTGCCAACTCCACTCCATACATATATATGGGGAGGTACAAGCTCCAACTCGGTTTTACAGTGAAAACGGCAGGCACTTCAAACCGGCACTAGGAAACAGACTGAGAAACCAGAGTAAGTGTTTCTCCTGCAAACCGTTCCCTTTGTGCTGGATGAACGAACGTCTCTCCACATGCTCTGTTCTGAGAGATAAGTGTGTGTCAAAGCCTTCCTTCACCTAGCTTAAAGGGAACACAAAGTTTCTTTTCAGTTGCCAACTCCACTCCACACATATATATGGGGAGGTACAAGCTCCAATTCGGTTTTACAATGAAAACGGCAGGCTCTTCAAACCGCCACTAGGAAACAGACTGAGAAACCAGACTAATTGTTTCTCCTGCAACCCGTTCCCTTTGTGCTGGATGAACGAACGTCTCTCCGCATGCTCAGTTCTGAGAGATAAGTGTGTGTGAAAGCCGTCCTTCTCCCAGCTTGAAGGGAACACAAAGTTTCTTTTAGTTGCCAACTCCCCTCGATACATATATAAGGGGAGGCACAAGCTCCAACTCGGTTTTACATTGAAAACGGCAGGCACTTCAAACCGGCACTAGGAAACCTAAAGAGAAACCAGAGTAAGTGTTTCTCCTGCAACCCGTTCCCTTTGTGCTGGATGAACGAACGTCTCTCCACATGCTCAGTTCTGAGAGATAAGTGTGTGTGAAAGCAGTCCTTCACCTAGCTTGAAGGGAACACAAAGTTTCTTTTCAGTTACCAACTCAAATCTATACATATATATGGGGAGGTACAAGCTCCAACTCGCTTTTACAGTGAAAACGGCAGGTACTTCAAACCGGCACTAGGAAACAGACTGAGAAACCAGAGTAAGTGTTTCTCCTGCAACCCATTCCCTTTGTGTTGGATGAACGAACGTCTATCCACATGCTCAGTTCTGAGAGATAAGTGTGTGTGAAAGCCGTCATTAACCTAGCTTGAAGGGAACACAAAGTTTCTTTTCAGTTGCCAACTCCACTCCATACATATATATGGGGAGGTACAAGCTCCAACTCGGTTTAACAGTGAAAACGGCAGGCACTTCAAACCGGCACTAGTAAACAGACTGAGAAACCAGAGTAAGTGTTTCTCCTGCAAACCGTTTTCTTTGTGTTGGATGAACGAACGTCTTTCCACATGCTCAGTTCTGAGAGATAAGTGTGTGTGAAAGCCGTCCTTCACCTACCTTGAAGGGAACACAAAGTTTCTTTTCAGTTGCCAACTCCACTCCATACATATATATGGGGTGGTACAAGCTCCAAGTCAGTTTAAAGGGAAAACGGCAGGCTCTTCAAACCGGAACTAGGAAACCGACTGAGAAACCAGAGTATGTGTTTCTCCTGCAACCCATTCCCTTTGTGCTGGATGAACGAACGTCTCTCCACATGCTCAGTTCTGAGAGATAATTGTGTGCGAAAGCCGTCATTCACCTAGCTTGAAGGGAACACAAAGTTTCCTTTCAGTTGCCAACTCCCCTCCATACATATATATGGGGAGGTACAAGCTCCAACTCGGTTTTACAGTGAAAACTGCAGGCACTCCAAACCGGCATAAGGAAACAGACTAAGAAACCAGAGTAAGTGTTACTCCTGCAACCTGTTCCCTTTGTGTTGGATGAACGAAAGTCTTTCCACATGCTTAGTTCTGAGAGATAAGTGTGTGTGAAAGCCGTCCTTCACCTACCTTGAAGGGAACACAAAGTTTCTTTTCAGCTGCCAACTCCACTCCATACATATATATGGGGTGGTACAAGCTCCAACTCAATTTACAGTGAAAACGGTAGGCTCTTCAACCCGGCACTAGGAAACCGACTGAGAAACCAGAGTATTTGTTTCCCCTGCAACCCGTTCCCTTTGTGCTGTATGAACGAACGTCTCTCCACATGCTCAGTTCTGAGAGATAAGTGTGTGTGAAAGAAGTCCTTCACCTAGCTTGAAGGGAACACAAAGTTTCTTTTCAGTTGCCAACACCCCTCCATATATATATATGGGGAGGTACAAGCTCCAACTCGGTTTTACATTGAAAACGGCAGGCATTTCAAACCGGCACTAGGAATTAGACTGAGAAACCAGAGTAAGTGTTTCTACTGCAAACCGTTCCTTTGTGCTGGATGAACGAACGTCTCTCCACATGCTCAGTTCTGAGAGATAAGTGTGTGTGAAAGCCGTCCTTCACCTAGCTTTAAGGGAACAAAAATTTTCTTTTCAGTTGCCAAGTCCACTCCATACATATATATGGGGAGGAATAAGCTCCGACTCGGTTTTACAGTGAAAACGGCAGGCACTTCAAAACGGCACAAGGAAACCGACTGAGAAACCAGAGTAAGTGGTTCTCCTGCAACCCGTTCCTTTGTGCTGGATGAACGAACGTCTCTCCACATGCTCAGTTCTGAGAGATAAGTGTGTGTAAAAGCCGTACTTCACCTAGCTTGAAGGGAACACAAAGTTTCTTTTCAGTTGCCAACTCCACTCCATACATATATATTGGGAGGTACAAGCTCCAACTCCGTTTACAGTGAAAACGGAAGGCTCTTCAAACCGGAACTAGGAAACCGACTGAGAAACCAGAGTAAGTGTTTCTCCTGCAACCCTTTCCCTTTGTGCTGGATGAACGAAAGTTTCTCCACATGCTCAGTTCTGAGAGATAAGTGTGTGCGAAAGCCGTCCTTCACCTAGATTGAAGGGAACACAAAGCTTCTTTTCAGTTGCCAACTCCACTCCATACATATATATGGGGAGGTACAATCTCCAACTCGGTTTTACAGTGAAAACGGCAGGCATTTCAAACTAGCACTAAGAAACAGACTTTGAAACCAGAGTAAGCGTTTCTCCTGCAAACCCCTCCCTTTGTGCTGGATGAACGAACGTCTCTCCACATGCTCAGTTCTGAGAGATAAGTGTGTGTGAAAGCCGTACTTCACCTAGCTTGAAGGGAACACAAATTTATTTTTCGGTTGCCAACTCCACTCCATACATATATATGGGGAAGTACTAGCTCCAAATCGCATTTACAGTGAAAACGGCAGGCAGTTCAAACCGTCACTAGGAAACCGACTGGGAAACCAGAGTAAGTGTTTCTCCTGCAACCCGTTCCCTTTGTGCTGAATGAACGAACGTCTCTCCACATGCTCAGTTCTGAGAGATAAGTGTGTGCGAAAGCCGTCCTTCACCTAGCTTGAAGGGAACACAAAGTTTCTTTTAAGTTGCCAACTCCACTCCATACATATATATGGGGAGGTACAAGCTCCAACTCGGTTTTACAGTGAAAACGGCAGGCACTTCAAACCGGCACTAGGAAACAGACTGAGAAACCAGAGTAAGTGTTTCTCCTGCAAACCGTTCCCTTTGTGCTGGATGAACGAACGTCTCTCCACATGCTCTGTTCTGAGAGATAATTGTGTGTGAAAGCCGTCATTCACCTAGCTTGAAGGGAACACAAAGTTTCCTTTCAGTTGCCAACTCCCCTCCATACATATATATGGGGAGGTACAAGCTCCAACTCGGTTTTACAGTGAAAACTGCAGGCACTCCAAACCGACATAAGGAAACAGACTAAGAAACCAGAGTAAGTGTTTCTCCTGCAACCTGTTCCCTTTGTGTTGGATGAACGAATGTCTTTCCACATGCTTAGTTCTGAGAGATAAGTGTGTGTGAAAGCCGGCCTTCACCTACCTTGAAGGGAACACAAAGTTTCTTTTCAGCTGCCAACTCCACTCCATACATATATATGGGGTGGTACAAGCTCCAACTCAATTTCCAGTGAAAACGGTAGGCTCTTCAACCCGGAACTAGGAAAAAGACTGAGAGACCAGAGTAAGTGTTTCTCCTGCAACCCGTTTCTTTTGTGCTGGATGAAAGAACGTCTCCCCACATGCTCAGTTCTGAGAGATAAGTGTGTGTGAAAGCCGTCCTTCACCAAGCTTGAAGGGAACACAAAGTTTCTTTTCAGTTACCAACTACCCTCCATAAATATATATGGGGAGGTACAAGCTCCAACTCGGTTTTACAGTGAAAACGGCAGGCACTTCAAACCGGCACTAGGAATCCGACTTGGAAACCAGAGTAAGTGTTTCTCCTGCAACCAGTTCCCTTTGTGCTGGATGAACGAACGTCTCTCCACATGCTCAGTTCTGAGAGATAAGTGTGTGTGAAAGCCGTCCTTCACCTAGCTTGAAGGGAACACAAAGTTTTTTTCACTTGCCAACTCAACTCCATACATATATATGGGGAGGTAAAAGCTCCAATTCGGTTTTACAGTGAAAACGGCAGGCACTTCAAACCGGCATTAGGAAACAGACTGAGAAACCAGAGTAAGTGTTTCTCCTGCAACCCATTCCCTTTGTGCTGGATGAACGAACGTCTCTCCACATGCTCAGTTCTGAGAGATAAGTGTGTGTGAAAGCCGTCCTTCACATAGATTGAAGGGAACACAAAGCTTCTTTTCAGTTGCCAAGTCCACTCCATACATATATATGGGGAGGTACAAGCTCCAACTCGGTTTTACAGTGAACACGGCAGTCACTTCAAACCGGCACTAGGAAACCGACTGAGAAACCAGAGTAAGTGTTTCTCCTGCAACCCGTTCCATTTGTGCTGGATGAACGAACGTCTCTCCACATGCTCAGTTCTGAGAGATAAGAGTGTGTGAAAGCCGTCCTTCACCTACCTTGAAGGGAACACAAAGTTTCTTTTCAGCTGCCAACTCCACTCCATACATATATATGGGGTGGTACAAGCTCCAACTCAATTTACAGTGAAAACGGTAGGCTCTTCAACCCGGAACTAGGAAACTGACTGAGAGACCAGAGTAAGTGTTTCTCCTGCAACCCGTTCCTTTTGTGCTGGATGAAAGAACGTCTCTCCACATGCTCAGTTCTGAGAGATAAGTGTGTGTGAAAGCCGTCCTTCACCAAGCTTGAAGGGAACACAAAGTTTCTTTTCAGTTGCCAACTCCCCTCCATAAATATATATGGGGAGGTACAAGCTCCAACTCGGTTTTACAGTGAAAACGGCAGGCACTTCAAACCGGCACTAGGAAACCGACTTGGAAACCAGAGTAAGTGTTTCTCCTGCAACCAGTTCCCTTTGTGCTGGATGAACGAACGTCTCTCCACATGCTCAGTGCTGAGAGATAAGTGTGTGTGAAAGCCGTCCTTCACCTAGCTTGAAGGGAACACAAAGTTTCTTTTCAGTTGCCAACTCCACTCCATACATATATATGGGGTGGTACAAGCTCCAACTCAGTTTACAGTGAAAACGGCAGGCTCTTCAATCCGGCACTAGGAAACCGACTGAGAAACCAGAGTAAGTGTTTCTCCTGCAACCCGTTCCCTTTGTGCTGGATGAACGAACGTCTCTCCACCTGCTCAGTTCTGAGAGATAAGTGTGTGTGAAAGCCGTCCTTCACCTAGCTTGAAGGGAACACAAAGTTTCTTTTCACTGGCCAACTCCACTCCATACATATATATGGGGAGGTAAAAGCTCCAACTCGGTTTTACAGTGATAACGGCAGGCACTTCAAACCGGCACTAGGAAACAGACTGAGAAACCAGAGTAAGTGTTTCTCCTGCAACCTATTCCCTTTGTGCTGGATGAACGAACGTCTCTCCACATGCTCAGTTCTGAGAGATATGTGTGTGTGAAAGCCGTCATTCACCTAGATTGAAGGGAACACAAAGCTTCTTTTCAGTTGTCAACTCCACTCCATACATATATATGGGGAGGTACAAGCTCCAACTCGGTGTTAAAGTGAAAACGGCAGGCACTTCAAACCGGCAGTAGGAAACAGACTGAGAAACCAGAGTAAGTGTTTCTCCTGCAACCCGTTCCTTTTGTGCTGGATGAAAGAACGTATCTCCACATGCTCAGTGCTGAGAGATAAGTGTGTGTGAAAGCCGTCCTTCACCTAGATTGAAGGGAACACAAGGCTTCTTTTCAGTTGCCAACTCCACTCCATACATATATATGGGGAGGTACAAGCTCCAACTCGGTTTTACAGTGAAAACGGCAGGCACTTCAAACCGGCACAAGGAAACAGACTGAGAAACCAGAGTAAGTGTTTCTCCTGCAACCAGTTCACTTTGTGCTGGATGAACGAACGTTTCTCCACGTGCTCTGTTCTGAGAGATAAGTGTGTGTGAAAGCCGTCCTTTACCTAGCTTGAATGGAACACAAAGTTTCTTTTCAGTTGCCAACTCCATTCCATACATATATATGGGGAGGAACAAGCTCCAACTCGGTTTTACAGTGAAAACGTCAGGCACTTCAAGCCGGCACTAGGAAACACACTGAGAAACCAGAGTAAGTGTTTCTCCTGCAACCCTTTCCCTTTGTGCTGGATGAACGAACGTCTCTCCACATGCTCAGTTCTAAGAGATAAGTGTGTGTGAAAGCCGTCCTTCACCTAGCTATGAGGGAACACAAAGTTTCTTTTCAGTTGCCAAATCCACTCCATACATATATAATGGGAGGTACAAGCTCCAACTCGGTTTTACAGTGAAAACGGCAGGCACTTCAAACCGGCACTAGGAAACAGACTGAGAAACCAGAGTAAGTGTTTCTCCTGCAACCCGTTCCCATGAGCTGGATGAGCGAACGTCTCTCCACATGCTCAGTTCTGAGAGATAAGTGTGTGTGAAAGCCGTCCTTCACCTAGCTTGAAGGGAACACAAAGTTTCTTTTCGTCGCCAACTCCAGTCCATACATATATATGGGGAGGTACAAGCTCCAACACGGTTTTACAGTGAAAACGGCAGGCACTTCAAACCGGCAGTAGGAAACAGACTGAGAAACCAGAGTAAGTGTTTCTCCTTCAACCCGTTCCCCTTCTGCTTAATGAACGAACGTCTCTCCACATGCTCAGTTCTGAGAGATAAGTGTGTGTGAAAGCCGTCCTTCACCAAGCTTGAAGGGAACACATAGTTTCTTTTCAGTTGCCAAGTCCACTCCATACATATATATGGGGAGGTACAATCTCCAACTCGGTTTTACAGTGAAAACGGCAGGCACTTCAAACCGGCACTAGGAAACAGACTCAGAAACCAGAGTAAGTGTTTCTCCTGCAACCCATTCCCTTTGTGCTGGATGAACGAACGTCTCTCCACATGCTCAGTTCTGAGAGATAAGTGTGTGTGAAAGCCGTCCTTCACCTAGCTTGAAGGGAACACAAAGTTACTTTTCATTTGCCAAATCCACTCCATACATATATAAGGGGTGGTAAAAGCTCCAACTCAGTTTACAGTGTAAACGGCAGGCTTTCAAAACGGAACTAGGAAACCGACTGAGAAACCAGAGTAAGTGTTTCTCCTGCAACCCGTTCCCTTTGTGCTGAATGAACGAACGTATCTCCACATGCTCAGTTCTGAGAGATAAAAGTGTGCGAAAGCCGTCCTTCACCTAGCTTGAAGGGAACACAAAGTTTCTTTTCAGTTGCCAACCCCACTCCATACATATATATGGGGAGGTACAAGCTCCAACTCGGTTTTACAGTGAAAACGGCAGGCACATCAAACCGGCACTAGGAAACAGACTGAGAAACCAGAGTAATTGTTTCTCCTGCAACCCGTTCCCTTTGTGCTGGATGAACGAACGTCTCTCCACATGCTCAGTTCTGAGAGATAAGTGTGTGTGAAAGCCGTCCTTCACCTAGCTTGAAGGGAACACAAAGTTTCTTTTCATTTGCCAACTCCCCTCCATACATATATATGGGGAGGTACAAGCTCCAAATCGGGTTTGCAGTGAAAACGGCAGGCACTTCAAACCGGCACTAGGAAACCGACTGAGAAACCAGAGTAAGTGTTTCTCCTGCAACCAGTTCACTTTGTGCTGGATGAACGAACGTTTCTCTACGTGCTCTGTTCTGAGAGATAAGTGTGTGTGAAAGCCGTCCTTTACCTAGCTTGAATGGAACACAAAGTTTCTTTTCAGTTGCCAACTCCATTACATACATATATATGGGGAGGAACAAGCTCCAACTCGGTTTTACAGTGAAAACGTCAGGCACTTCAAGCCGGCACTAGGAAACACACTTAGAAACCAGAGTAAGTGTTTCTCCTGCAACCCGTTCCCTTTGTGCTGGATGAACGAACGTCTCTCCACATGCTCAGTTCTAAGAGATAATTGTGTGTGAAAGCCGTCCTTCACCTAGCTAGAAGGGAACACAAAGTTTCTTTTCAGTTGCCAACTCCACTCCATACATATATATGGGGAGGTACAAGCTCCAACTCGGTTTTACAGTGAAAACGGCAGGCACATCAAACAGGCACTAGGAAACAGACTGAGAAACCAGAGTAAGTGTTTCTCCTGCAACCCGTTCCCATGAGCTGGATGAGCGAACGTCTCTCCACATGCTCAGTTCTGAGAGATAAGTGTGTGTGAAAGCCGTCCTTCACCTAGCTTGAAGGGAACACAAAGTTTCTTTTCAGTCGCCAACTCCAGTCCATACATATATATGGGGAGGTACAAGCTCCAACTCGGTTTTACAGTGAAAACGGCAGGCACTTCAAACCGGCACTAGGAAACAGACTGAGAAACCAGAGTAAGTGTTTCTCCTGCAAACCGTTCCCTTTGTGCTGGATGAATGAACGTATCTCCACATGCTCAGTTCTGAAAGATAAATGTGTGCGAAAGCCGCCCTTCACCTAGCTTGAAGGGAACACAAAGTTTCTTTTCAGTTGCCAACTCCACTCCATACATATATATGGGGAGGAACAAGCTCCAACTCGGTTTTACAGTGAAAACTGCAGGCCCTCCAAACCGGCACAAGGAAACAGACTGAGAAACCAGAGTAAATGTTACTCCTGCAACCCGATAACTTTGTGTTGGATGAACGAACGCCTTTCCACATGCTCAGTTCTGAGAGATACGTGTGTGTGAAAGCCGTCCTTTACCAAGCTTGAAGGGAACACATAGTTTCTTTTCAGTTGCCAAGTCCACTCCATACATATATATGGGGAGGTACAAGCTCCAACTCGGTTTTACAGTGAAAACGGCAGGCACTTCAAACCGGCACTAGGAAACAGACTGAGAAACCAGAGTAAGTGTTTCTCCTGCAACCCATTCCCTTTGTGCTGGATGAACGAACGTCTCTCCACATCCTCAGTTCTGAGAGATAAGTGTGTGTGAAAGCCGTCATTCACCTAGCTTGAAGGGAACACAAAGTTAATTTTCAGTTGCAAACTCCACTCCATACATATATAAGGGTTGGTAAAAGCTCCAATTCAGTTTACAGTGTAAACGGCAGGCTTTTAAAACCGGAACTAGGAAACCGACTGAGAAACCAGAGTAAGTGTTTCTCCTGCAACCCGTTCCCTTTGTGCTGAATGAACGAACGTATCTCCACATGCTCAGTTCTGAGAGATAAATGTGTGCGAAAGCCGTCCTTCACCTAGCTTGAAGGGAACACAAAGCTTCTTTTCAATTGCCAACTCCACTCCCTACATATATATGGGGAGGTACAAGCTCCAACTCGGTTTTACAGTGAAAACGGCAGGCACAACAAACCGGCACTAGGAAACAGACTGAGAAACCAGAGTAAGTGTTTATCCTGCAACCCGTTCCTTTTTTGCTGGATGAACGAACGTCTCTCCACATGCTCAGTTCTGAGAGATAAGTGTGTGTGAAAGCCGTCCTTCACCTAGCTTGAAGGGAACACAAAGTTTCTTTTCATTTGCCAACTCCCCTCCATACATATATATGGGGAGGTACAAGCTCCAACTCGGTTTACAGTGAAAACGACAGGCACTTCAAACCGGCACTAGGAAACCGACTGAGAAACCAGAGTAAGTGTTTCCCCTGCAAACAGTTCCCTTTGTGCTGGATGAACGAACGTCTCTCCACATGCTCAGTTCTGAGAGATAAGTGTGTGTGAAAGCCGTCCTTCACCTAGCTTGAAGGGAACACAAAGTTTCTTTTCAGTTGCCAACTCCCCTCCATACATATATATGGGGAGGTACAAGCTCCAACTCGGTTTTACATTGAAAATGCCAGGCACTTCAAACCGGCACTAGGAAATTGACAGAGAATCCAGAGTAAGTGTTTCTCCTGCAACCCGTTCCCTTTGTGCTGGATGAACGAACGTCTCTCCACATGCTCACTTCTGAGAGATAAGTGTGTGTGAAAGCAGTCCTTCACCTAGTTTTGAAGGAAACACAAAGTTTCTTTTCAGTTGCCAATTCCCCTCCATACATATATATGGGGAGGTACAAGCTCCAACTCGGTTTTACAGTGAAAACTGCAGGCACTTCAAACCGGCACTAGGAAACACACTGAGAAACCAGAGTAAGTGTTTCTCCTGCAACCCGTTCCCTTTGTGCTGGATGAACGAACGTCTCTCCACATGCTCAGTTCTGAGAGATAAGTGTGTGTGAAAGCCGTCCTTCACCTAGCTTGAAGGGATCACAAAGTTATTTTTCAGTTGCCAACAACACTCCATACATATATATGGGGAGGTACAAGCTCCAACTCGGTTTTACAGTGAAAACGTCAGGCACTTCAAGCCGGCACTAGGAAACACACTGAGAAAACAGAGTAAGTGTTTCTCCTGCAACCCGTTCCCTTTGTGCTGGATGAACGAACGTCTCTCCACATGCTCAGTTCTAAGAGATAATTGTGTGTGAAAGCCGACCTTCACCTAGCTAGAAGGGAACACAAAGTTTCTTTTCAGTTGCCAACTCCACTCCATACATATATATGGGGAGGTACAAGCTCCAACTCGGTTTTACAGTGAAAACGGCAGGCACATCAAACCGGCACTAGGAAACAGACTGAGAAACCAGAGTAAGTGTTTCTCCTGCAAACCGTTCCCTTTGTGCTGGATGAATTAACGTCTCTCCACATGCTCAGTTCTGATAGATAAGTGTGTGTGAAAGCCGTCCTTCACCTAGCTTTAAGGGAACACAATGTTTCTTTTCAGTTGCCAAATCCACTCCATAGATATATATGGGGAGGTACAAGCTCCAACTCGCTTTTACAGTGAAAACGGCAGGCACTTCAAACCGGCACTAGGAAACCGACTGAGAAACCAGAGTAAGTGGTTCTCCTGCAACCCGTTCCCTTTTTGCTGGATGAACGAACGTCTCTCCACATGCTCAGTTCTGAGAGATAAGTGTGTGTGAAAGCCGTACTTCACCTAGCTTGAAGGGAACACAAAGTTTCTTTTCAGTTGACAACTCCCCTCCATACATATATATATGGGGTGGTACAAGCTCCAACTCGGTTTTACAGTGAAAACTGCAGGCACTCCAAACCGGCATAAGGAAACAGACTAAGAAACCAGAGTAAGTGTTACTCCTGCAACCTGTTCCCTTTGTGTTGGATGAACGAAAGTCTTTCCACATGCTTAGTTCTGAGAGATAAGTGTGTGTGAAAGCCGTCCTTCACCTACCTTGAAGGGAACACAAAGTTTCTTTTCAGCTGCAAACTCCACTCCATACATATATATGGGGTGGTATAAGCTCCAACTCAGTTTACAGTGAAAAAGGTAGGCTCTTCATCCCGGAACTAGGAAACCGACTGAGAAACCAGAGTAAGTGTTTCTCCGGCAACCAGTTCCCTTTGTGCTGGATGAACGAACGTCTCTCCACATGCTCAGTTCTGAGAGATAAGTGTGTGTGAAAGTCGTCCTTCACCTAGCTTGAAGGGAACACAAAGTTTCTTTTCAGTTGCCAACTCCACTCCATACATATATATGGGGAGGTACAAGCTCCAACTGTATTTTACAGTGAAAACGGCAGGCACTTCAAACCGGCACTAGGAAACAGACTGAGAATCCAGAGTAAGTGTTTCCCCTGCAGCCCGTTCCCTTTGTGCTGGATGAACGACCGTCTCTCCACATGCTCAGTTCTGAGAGATAAGTGTGTGTGAAAGCCGTCCTTCACCTAGCTTGAAGGGAACACAAAGTTTCTTTTCAGTTGCCAACTCCACTATATACATATATATGGGGAGGTACAAGCTCCAACTCGCTTTTACAGTGAAAAAGGCAGGCACTTCAAACCGGCAGTAGGAAACAGACTGAGAAACCAGAGTAAGTGTTTCTCCTGCAACCCATTCCCTTTGTGCTGGATGAACGAACGTCTCTCCACATGCTCACTTCTGAGAGATAAGTGTGTGTGAAAGCCGGCATTCACCTAGCTTGAAGGGAACACAAAGTTTCTTTTCAGTTGCCAACTCCCCTCCATACATATATATGGGGAGGTACAAGCTCCAACTCGGTTTTACAGTGAAAACGGTAGGCACTTCAAACCGGCACTAGGTAACCGACTTGGAAACCAGAGTAAGTGTTTCTCCTGCAACCAGTTCCCTTTGTGCTGGATGAACGAACGTCTCTCCACATGCTCAGTTCTGAGAGATACGTGTGTGTGAAAGCAGTCCTTTACCAAGCTTGAAGGGAACACATAGTTTCTTTTCAGTTGCCAAGTCCACTCCATACATATATATGGGGAGGTACAAGCTCCAACTCGGTTTTACAGTGAAAACGGCAGGCACTTCAAACCGGCACTAGGAAACAGACTGAGAAACCAGAGTAAGTGTTTCTCCTGCAACCCATTCCCTTTGTGCTGGATGAACGAACGTCTCTCCACATCCTCAGTTCTGAGAGATAAGTGTGTGTGAAAGCCGTCATTCACCTAGCTTGAAGGGAACACAAAGTTAATTTTCAGTTGCCAACTCCACTCCATACATATATAAGGGTTGGTAAAAGCTCCAATTCAGTTTACAGTGTAAACGGCAGGCTCTTAAAACCGGAACTAGGAAACCGACTGAGAAACCAGAGTAAGTGTTTCTCCTGCAACCCGTTCCCTTTGTGCTGAATGAACGAACGTATCTCCACATGCTCAGTTCTGAGAGATAAATGTGTGCGAAAGCCGTCCTTCACCTAGCTTGAAGGGAACACAAAGTTTCTTTTCAATTGCCAACTCCACTCCATACATATATATGGGGAGGTACAAGCTCCAACTCGGTTTTACAGTGAAAACGGCAGGCACAACAAACCGGCACTAGGAAACAGACTGAGAAACCAGAGTAAGTGTTTCTCCTGCAACCCGTTCCTTTTTTGCTGGATGAACGAACGTCTCTCCACATGCTCAGTTCTGAGAGATAAGTGTGTGTGAAAGCCGTCCTTCACCTAGCTTGAAGGGAACACAAAGTTTCTTTTCATTTGCCAACTCCCCTCCATACATATATATGGGGAGGTACAAGCTCCAACTCGGTTTACAGTGAAAACGACAGGCACTTCAAACCGGCACTAGGAAACCGACTGAGAAACCAGAGTAAGTGTTTCTCCTGCAACCCGTTCCCTTTGTGCTGGATGAACGAACGTCTCTCCACATGCTCAGTTCTGAGAGATAAGTGTGTGTGAAAGCAGTCCTTCACCTAGTTTTGAAGGAAACACAAAGTTTCTTTTCAGTTGCCAATTCCCCTCCATACATATATATGGGGAGGTACAAGCTCCAACTCGGTTTTACAGTGAAAACTGTAGGCACTTCAAACCGGCACTAGGAAACACACTGAGAAACCAGAGTAAGTGTTTCTCCTGCAACCCGTTCCCTTTGTGCTGGATGAAAGAACGTCTCTACACATGCTCAGTTCTGAGAGATAAGTGTGTGTGAAAGCCGTCCTTCACCTAGCTTGAAGGGATCACAAAGTTATTTTTCAGTTGCCAACAACACTCCATACATATATATGGGGAGGTACAAGCTCCAACTCGGTTTTACAGTGAAAACGTCAGGCACTTCATACCGGCACTAGGAAACAGACTGAGAAACCAGAGTAAGTGTTTCTCCTGCAACCCGTTCCCTTTGTGTTGGATGAACGAACGTCTCTCCACATGCACAGTTCTGAGAGATAAGTGTGTGTGAAAGCCGCCCTTCACCTAGCTTGACCGGAACACAAAGTTTCTTTTCAGTTGCCAACTCCACTCCATACATATATATGGGGTGGAACAAGCTCCAACTCAGTTTACATTGAAAACGACAGGCTCTTCAAACCGGAACTAGGAAACCGAGTGAGAAACCAGAGTAATTGTTTCTCCTGCAACCCGTTCCCTTTGTGCTGGATGAACGAACGTCTCCCCACATCCTCAGTTCTGAGAGATAAGTGTGTGCGTAAGCCGTCCTTCACCTAGATTGAAGTGAACACAAAGTTTCTTTCCAGTTGCCAACTCCACTCCATACATATATATGGGAAGGTACAAGCTCCAACTCGGTTTTACAGTGAAAACGGCAGGCACTTCAAACCGGCACTAGGAAACCGACAGAGAAACCAGAGTAAGTGTTTCTCCTGCAACCCGTTCCCTTTCTGCTGGATGAACGAACGTCTCTCCACATGCTCAGTTCTGGGAGATAAGTGTGTGTGAAAGCCGTCCTTCACCTAGCTTGAAGGGAACACAAAGTTATTTTTCAGTTGCCAACTTCACTCCATACATATATATGGGGAGGTACAAGCTCCAACTCGCTTTTACAGTGAAAACGGCAGGCACTTCAAACCGTCACTAGGAAACCGACTGAGAAACCAGAGTAAGTGGTTCTCCTGCAACCCGTTCCCTTTGTGCTGGATGAACGAACGTGTTTCCACGTGCTCAGCTCTGAGAGATAATTGTGTGCGAAAGCCGTCCTTCACGTAGCTTGAAGGGAACACAAAGTTTCTTTTCAGTTTCCAACTCCATTCCATACATATATATAGGGAGGTACAAGCTCCAACTCGGTTTTACAGTGAAATCTGCAGGCACTCCAAACCGGCAGAAGGAAACAGACTAAGAAACCAGAGGAAGTGTTTCTCCTGCAACCCGTTCCCTTTGTGTTGGATGAGCGAACGTCTTTCCACATGCTCAGTTCTGAGAGATAAGTGTGTGTGAAAGCCGTCCTTCACCTACCTTGAAGGGAACACAAAGTTTCTTTTCAGTTGCCAACTCCACTCCATACATATATATGGGGTGGTACAAGCTCCAACTCAGTTTACAGTGAAAACGGCAGGCTCTTCAAACCGGAACTAGGAAACCGACTGAGAAACAAGAGTAAGTGTTTCTCCTGCAAACCGTTCCCTTTGTGCTGGATGAACGAACGTCTCTCCACATGCTCAGTTCTGAGAGATAAGTGTGTGTGAAAGCCGTCCTTCACCTAGCTTGAAGGGAACACAAAGTTTCTTTTCAGTTGCCAACTCCACTCCATCCATATATAAGGGGGAGGTACAAGCTCCAAATCGATTTTACAGTGAAAACGGCAGGCACTTCAAACCGGCACTAGGAAACAGACTGAGAAACCAGAGTAAGTGTTTCTCCTGCAACCCGTTCCCTTTGTGCTGGATGAACGAACGTCTCTCCACATGCTCAGTTCTGAGAGATAAGTGTGTGTGAAAGCCGTCCTTCACCTAGCTTGAAGGGAACACAAAGTTTTTTTTCAGTTGCCAACTCCACTCCATACATATATATGGGGAGGTACAAGCTCCAACTCGGTTTTACAGTGAAAACGGCAGGCACTTCAAACGGGCACTAGGAAACAGACTGAGAAACCAGAGTAAGTGTTTCTCCTGCAACCCGTTCGTTTTGTCCTGGATGAACGAACGTCTCTCCACATGCTCAGTTCTGAGAGATAAGTGTGTGTGAAAGCCGTCCTTCACCTAGCTTGAAGGGAACACAAAGTTTCTTTTCAGTTGCCAACTCCACTCCATACATATATATGGGGAGGTACAAGCTCCAACTCGGTTTTACAGTGAAAACTGCAGGCACTTCAAACCGGCACGAGGAAACCGACTGAGAAACCAGAGTAAGTGTTTCTCCTGCAACCCGTTCCCATGAGCTGGATGAGCGAACGTCTCTCCACATGCTCAGTTCTGAGAGATAAGTGTGTGTGAAAGCCGTCCTTCACCTAGCTTGAAGGGAACACAAAGTTTCTTTTCAGTTGCCAACTCCACTCCATACATATATATGGGGAGGTACAAGCTCCAACTCGGTTTTTCAGTGAAAACGGCAGTCACTTCAAACCGGCACTAGGAAACCGACTGAGAAACCAGAGTAAGTGTTTCCCCTGCAACCCGTTCCCTTTGTGCTGGATGAACGAACGTCTCTCCACATTCTCAGTTCTGAGAGATAAGTGTGTGTGAAAGCCGTCCTTCACCTAGCTTGAAGGGAACACAAAGTTTCTTTTCTGTTGCCAAAACCACTCCATACATATATATGGGGAGGTACAAGCTCCAACTCTTTTTTACAGTGAAAACGGTAGGTACTTCAAACCGGCACTAGGAAAGAGACTGAGAAACCAGAGTAAGTGTTTCCCCTACAACCCGTTCCCTTTGTGCTGGATGAACGATCGTCGCTCCACATGCTCAGTTCTGAGATAAAATTGTGTGTGAAAGCCGTCCTTCACCTAGCTTGAAGGGAACACAAAGTTTCTTTTCGTCGCCAACACCAGTCCATACATATATATGGGGAGGTACAAGCTCCAACACGGTTTTACAGTGAAAACGGCAGGCACTTCAAACCGGCAGTAGGAAACAGACTGAGAAACCAGAGTAAGTGTTTCTCCTGCAACCCGTTCCTTTTGTGCTGGATGAAAGAACGTATCTCCACATGCTCAGTTCTGAGAGATAAGTGTGTGTGAAAGCCGTCCTTCACCAAGCTTGAAGGGAACACAAAGTTTCTTTTCAGTTGCCAACTCCCCTCCATACATATATATGGGGAGGTGCAAGCTCCAACTCGGTTTTACAGTGAAAACGGCAGGCACTTCAAAACGGCACTAGGAAACAGACTGAGAAACCAGAGTAAGTGTTTCTCCTTCAACCCGTTCCCCTTCTGCTTAATGAACGAACGTCTCTCCACATGCTCAGTTCTGAGAGATAAGTGTGTGTGAAAGCCGTCCTTCACCAAGCTTGAAGGGAACACATAGTTTCTTTTCAGTTGCCAAGTCCACTCCATACATATATATGGGGAGGTACAATCTCCAACTCGGTTTTACAGTGAAAACGGCAGGCACTTCAAACCGGCACTAGGAAACAGACTCAGAAACCAGAGTAAGTGTTTCTCCTGCAACCCATTCCCTTTGTGCTGGATGAACGAACGTCTCTCCACATGCTCAGTTCTGAGAGATAAGTGTGTGTGAAAGCCGTCCTTCACCTAGCTTGAAGGGAACACAAAGTTACTTTTCAGTTGCCAAATCCACTCCATACATATATAAGGGGTGGTAAAAGCTCCAACTCAGTTTACAGTGTAAACGGCAGGCTTTCAAAACGGAACTAGGAAACCGACTGAGAAACCAGAGTAAGTGTTTCTCCTGCAACCCGTTCCCTTTGTGCTGAATGAACGAACGTATCTCCACATGCTCAGTTCTGAGAGATAAAAGTGTGCGAAAGCCGTCCTTCACCTAGCTTGAAGGGAACACAAAGTTTCTTTTCAGTTGCCAACCCCACTCCATACATATATATGGGGAGGTACAAGCTCCAACTCGGTTTTACAGTGAAAACGGCAGGCACATCATACCGGCACTAGGAAACAGACTGAGAAACCAGAGTAATTGTTTCTCCTGCAACCCGTTCCCTTTGTGCTGGATGAACGAACGTCTCTCCACATGCTCAGTTCTGAGAGATAAGTGTGTGTGAAAGCCGTCCTTCACCTAGCTTGAAGGGAACACAAAGTTTCTTTTCATTTGCCAACTCCCCTCCATACATATATATGGGGAGGTACAAGCTCCAACTCGGGTTTACAGTGAAAACGGCAGGCACTTCAAACCGGCACTAGGAAACCGACTGAGAAACCAGAGTAAGTGTTTCTCCTGCAACCAGTTCACTTTGTGCTGGATGAACGAACGTTTCTCTACGTGCTCTGTTCTGAGAGATAAGTGTGTGTGAAAGCCGTCCTTTACCTAGCTTGAATGGAACACAAAGTTTCTTTTCAGTTGCCAACTCCATTACATACATATATATGGGGAGGAACAAGCTCCAACTCGGTTTTACAGTGAAAACGTCAGGCACTTCAAGCCGGCACTAGGAAACACACTTAGAAACCAGAGTAAGTGTTTCTCCTGCAACCCGTTCCCTTTGTGCTGGATGAACGAACGTCTCTCCACATGCTCAGTTCTAAGAGATAATTGTGTGTGAAAGCCGTCCTTCACCTAGCTAGAAGGGAACACAAAGTTTCTTTTCAGTTGCCAACTCCACTCCATACATATATATGGGGAGGTACAAGCTCCAACTCGGTTTTACAGTGAAAACGGCAGGCACATCAAACAGGCACTAGGAAACAGACTGAGAAACCAGAGTAAGTGTTTCTCCTGCAACCCGTTCCCATGAGCTGGATGAGCGAACGTCTCTCCACATGCTCAGTTCTGAGAGATAAGTGTGTGTGAAAGCCGTCCTTCACCTAGCTTGAAGGGAACACAAAGTTTCTTTTCAGTCGCCAACTCCAGTCCATACATATATATGGGGAGGTACAAGCTCCAACTCGGTTTTACAGTGAAAACGGCAGGCACTTCAAACCGGCACTAGGAAACAGACTGAGAAACCAGAGTAAGTGTTTCTCCTGCAAACCGTTCCCTTTGTGCTGGATGAATGAACGTATCTCCACATGCTCAGTTCTGAAAGATAAATGTGTGCGAAAGCCGCCCTTCACCTAGCTTGAAGGGAACACAAAGTTTCTTTTCAGTTGCCAACTCCACTCCATACATATATATGGGGAGGAACAAGCTCCAACTCGGCTTTACAGTGAAAACTGCAGGCCCTCCAAACCGGCACAAGGAAACAGACTGAGAAACCAGAGTAAATGTTACTCCTGCAACCCGATAACTTTGTGTTGGATGAACGAACGCCTTTCCACATGCTCAGTTCTGAGAGATACGTGTGTGTGAAAGCCGTCCTTTACCAAGCTTGAAGGGAACACATAGTTTCTTTTCAGTTGCCAAGTCCACTCCATACATATATATGGGGAGGTACAAGCTCCAACTCGGTTTTACAGTGAAAACGGCAGGCACTTCAAACCGGCACTAGGAAACAGACTGAGAAACCAGAGTAAGTGTTTCTCCTGCAACCCATTCCCTTTGTGCTGGATGAACGAACGTCTCTCCACATGCTCAGTTCTGAGAGATAAGTGTGTGTGAAAGCCGTCATTCACCTAGCTTGAAGGGAACACAAAGTTAATTTTCAGTTGCCAACTCCACTCCATACATATATAAGGGTTGGTAAAAGCTCCAATTCAGTTTACAGTGTAAACGGCAGGCTTTTAAAACCGGAACTAGGAAACCGACTGAGAAACCAGAGTAAGTGTTTCTCCTGCAACCCGTTCCCTTTGTGCTGAATGAACGAACGTATCTCCACATGCTCAGTTCTGAGAGATAAATGTGTGCGAAAGCCGTCCTTCACCTAGCTTGAAGGGAACACAAAGCTTCTTTTCAATTGCCAACTCCACTCCCTACATATATATGGGGAGGTACAAGCTCCAACTCGGTTTTACAGTGAAAACGGCAGGCACAACAAACCGGCACTAGGAAACAGACTGAGAAACCAGAGTAAGTGTTTATCCTGCAACCCGTTCCTTTTTTGCTGGATGAACGAACGTCTCTCCACATGCTCAGTTCTGAGAGATAAGTGTGTGTGAAAGCCGTCCTTCACCTAGCTTGAAGGGAACACAAAGTTTCTTTTCATTTGCCAACTCCCCTCCATACATATATATGGGGAGGTACAAGCTCCAACTCGGTTTACAGTGAAAACGACAGGCACTTCAAACCGTCACTAGGAAACCGACTGAGAAACCAGAGTAAGTGGTTCTCCTGCAACCCGTTCCCTTTGTGCTGGATGAACGAACGTCTTTCCACGTGCTCAGCTCTGAGAGATAATTGTGTGCGAAAGCCGTCCTTCACGTAGCTTGAAGGGAACACAAAGTTTCTTTTCAGTTTCCAACTCCACTCCATACATATATATAGGGAGGTACAAGCTCCAACTCGGTTTTACAGTGAAATCTGCAGGCACTCCAAACCGGCAGAAGGAAACAGACTAAGAAACCAGAGGAAGTGTTTCTCCTGCAACCCGTTCCCTTTGTGTTGGATGAGCGAACGTCTTTCCACATGCTCAGTTCTGAGAGATAAGTGTGTGTGAAAGCCGTCCTTCACCTACCTTGAAGGGAACACAAAGTTTCTTTTCAGTTGCCAACTCCACTCCATACATATATATGGGGTGGTACAAGCTCCAACTCAGTTTACAGTGAAAACGGCAGGCTCTTCAAACCGGAACTAGGAAACCGACTGAGAAACAAGAGTAAGTGTTTCTCCTGCAAACCGTTCCCTTTGTGCTGGATGAACGAACGTCTCTCCACATGCTCAGTTCTGAGAGATAAGTGTGTGTGAAAGCCGTCCTTCACCTAGCTTGAAGGGAACACAAAGTTTCTTTTCAGTTGCCAACTCCACTCCATCCATATATAAGGGGGAGGTACAAGCTCCAAATCGATTTTACAGTGAAAACGGCAGGCACTTCAAACCGGCACTAGGAAACAGACTGAGAAACCAGAGTAAGTGTTTCTCCTGCAACCCGTTCCCTTTGTGCTGGATGAACGAACGTCTCTCCACATGCTCAGTTCTGAGAGATAAGTGTGTGTGAAAGCCGTCCTTCACCTAGCTTGAAGGGAACACAAAGTTTTTTTTCAGTTGCCAACTCCACTCCATACATATATATGGGGAGGTACAAGCTCCAACTCGGTTTTACAGTGAAAACGGCAGGCACTTCAAACGGGCACTAGGAAACAGACTGAGAAACCAGAGTAAGTGTTTCTCCTGCAACCCGTTCGTTTTGTCCTGGATGAACGAACGTCTCTCCACATGCTCAGTTCTGAGAGATAAGTGTGTGTGAAAGCCGTCCTTCACCTAGCTTGAAGGGAACACAAAGTTTCTTTTCAGTTGCCAACTCCACTCCATACATATATATGGGGAGGTACAAGCTCCAACTCGGTTTTACAGTGAAAACTGCAGGCACTTCAAACCGGCACGAGGAAACCGACTGAGAAACCAGAGTAAGTGTTTCTCCTGCAACCCGTTCCCATGAGCTGGATGAGCGAACGTCTCTCCACATGCTCAGTTCTGAGAGATAAGTGTGTGTGAAAGCCGTCCTTCACCTAGCTTGAAGGGAACACAAAGTTTCTTTTCAGTTGCCAACTCCACTCCATACATATATATGGGGAGGTACAAGCTCCAACTCGCTTTTTCAGTGAAAACGGCAGTCACTTCAAACCGGCACTAGGAAACCGACTGAGAAACCAGAGTAAGTGTTTCCCCTGCAACCCGTTCCCTTTGTGCTGGATGAACGAACGTCTCTCCACATTCTCAGTTCTGAGAGATAAGTGTGTGTGAAAGCCGTCCTTCACCTAGCTTGAAGGGAACACAAAGTTTCTTTTCTGTTGCCAAAACCACTCCATACATATATATGGGGAGGTACAAGCTCCAACTCTTTTTTACAGTGAAAACGGTAGGTACTTCAAACCGGCACTAGGAAAGAGACTGAGAAACCAGAGTAAGTGTTTCCCCTACAACCCGTTCCCTTTGTGCTGGATGAACGATCGTCGCTCCACATGCTCAGTTCTGAGATATAATTGTGTGTGAAAGCCGTCCTTCACCTAGCTTGAAGGGAACACAAAGTTTCTTTTCGTCGCCAACTCCAGTCCATACATATATATGGGGAGGTACAAGCTCCAACACGGTTTTACAGTGAAAACGGCAGGCACTTCAAACCGGCAGTAGGAAACAGACTGAGAAACCAGAGTAAGTGTTTCTCCTGCAACCCGTTCCTTTTGTGCTGGATGAAAGAACGTATCTCCACATGCTCAGTTCTGAGAGATAAGTGTGTGTGAAAGCCGTCCTTCACCAAGCTTGAAGGGAACACAAAGTTTCTTTTCAGTTGCCAACTCCACTCCATACATATATATGGGGAGGTGCAAGCTCCAACTCGGTTTTACAGTGAAAACGGCAGGCACTTCAAAACGGCACTAGGAAACAGACTGAGAAACCAGAGTAAGTGTTTCTCCTTCAACCCGTTCCCCTTCTGCTTAATGAACGAACGTCTCTCCACATGCTCAGTTCTGAGAGATAAGTGTGTGTGAAAGCCGTCCTTCACCAAGCTTGAAGGGAACACATAGATTCTTTTCAGTTGCCAAGTCCACTCCATACATATATATGGGGAGGTACAATCTCCAACTCGGTTTTACAGTGAAAACGGCAGGCACTTCAAACCGGCACTAGGAAACAGACTCAGAAACCAGAGTAAGTGTTTCTCCTGCAACCCATTCCCTTTGTGCTGGATGAACGAACGTCTCTCCACATGCTCAGTTCTGAGAGATAAGTGTGTGTGAAAGCCGTCCTTCACCTAGCTTGAAGGGAACACAAAGTTACTTTTCAGTTGCCAAATCCACTCCATACATATATAAGGGGTGGTAAAAGCTCCAACTCAGTTTACAGTGTAAACGGCAGGCTTTCAAAACGGAACTAGGAAACCGACTGAGAAACCAGAGTAAGTGTTTCTCCTGCAACCCGTTCCCTTTGTGCTGAATGAACGAACGTATCTCCACATGCTCAGTTCTGAGAGATAAAAGTGTGCGAAAGCCGTCCTTCACCTAGCTTGAAGGGAACACAAAGTTTCTTTTCAGTTGCCAACCCCACTCCATACATATATATGGGGAGGTACAAGCTCCAACTCGGTTTTACAGTGAAAACGGCAGGCACATCAAACCGGCACTAGGAAACAGACTGAGAAACCAGAGTAATTGTTTCTCCTGCAACCCGTTCCCTTTGTGCTGGATGAACGAACGTCTCTCCACATCCTCAGTTCTGAGAGATAAGTGTGTGTGAAAGCCGTCATTCACCTAGCTTGAAGGGAACACAAAGTTAATTTTCAGTTGCCAACTCCACTCCATACATATATAAGGGTTGGTAAAAGCTCCAATTCAGTTTACAGTGTAAACGGCAGGCTTTTAAAACCGGAACTAGGAAACCGACTGAGAAACCAGAGTAAGTGTTTCTCCTGCAACCCGTTCCCTTTGTGCTGAATGAACGAACGTATCTCCACATGCTCAGTTCTGAGAGATAAATGTGTGCGAAAGCCGTCCTTCACCTAGCTTGAAGGGAACACAAAGCTTCTTTTCAATTGCCAACTCCACTCCCTACATATATATGGGGAGGTACAAGCTCCAACTCGGTTTTACAGTGAAAACGGCAGGCACAACAAACCGGCACTAGGAAACAGACTGAGAAACCAGAGTAAGTGTTTATCCTGCAACCCGTTCCTTTTTTGCTGGATGAACGAACGTCTCTCCACATGCTCAGTTCTGAGAGATAAGTGTGTGTGAAAGCCGTCCTTCACCTAGCTTGAAGGGAACACAAAGTTTCTTTTCATTTGCCAACTCCCCTCCATACATATATATGGGGAGGTACAAGCTCCAACTCGGTTTACAGTGAAAACGACAGGCACTTCAAACCGTCACTAGGAAACCGACTGAGAAACCAGAGTAAGTGGTTCTCCTGCAACCCGTTCCCTTTGTGCTGGATGAACGAACGTCTTTCCACGTGCTCAGCTCTGAGAGATAATTGTGTGCGAAAGCCGTCCTTCACGTAGCTTGAAGGGAACACAAAGTTTCTTTTCAGTTTCCAACTCCACTCCATACATATATATAGGGAGGTACAAGCTCCAACTCGGTTTTACAGTGAAATCTGCAGGCACTCCAAACCGGCAGAAGGAAACAGACTAAGAAACCAGAGGAAGTGTTTCTCCTGCAACCCGTTCCCTTTGTGTTGGATGAGCGAACGTCTTTCCACATGCTCAGTTCTGAGAGATAAGTGTGTGTGAAAGCCGTCCTTCACCTACCTTGAAGGGAACACAAAGTTTCTTTTCAGTTGCCAACTCCACTCCATACATATATATGGGGTGGTACAAGCTCCAACTCAGTTTACAGTGAAAACGGCAGGCTCTTCAAACCGGAACTAGGAAACCGACTGAGAAACAAGAGTAAGTGTTTCTCCTGCAAACCGTTCCCTTTGTGCTGGATGAACGAACGTCTCTCCACATGCTCAGTTCTGAGAGATAAGTGTGTGTGAAAGCCGTCCTTCACCTAGCTTGAAGGGAACACAAAGTTTCTTTTCAGTTGCCAACTCCACTCCATCCATATATAAGGGGGAGGTACAAGCTCCAAATCGATTTTACAGTGAAAACGGCAGGCACTTCAAACCGGCACTAGGAAACAGACTGAGAAACCAGAGTAAGTGTTTCTCCTGCAACCCGTTCCCTTTGTGCTGGATGAACGAACGTCTCTCCACATGCTCAGTTCTGAGAGATAAGTGTGTGTGAAAGCCGTCCTTCACCTAGCTTGAAGGGAACACAAAGTTTTTTTTCAGTTGCCAACTCCACTCCATACATATATATGGGGAGGTACAAGCTCCAACTCGGTTTTACAGTGAAAACGGCAGGCACTTCAAACGGGCACTAGGAAACAGACTGAGAAACCAGAGTAAGTGTTTCTCCTGCAACCCGTTCGTTTTGTCCTGGATGAACGAACGTCTCTCCACATGCTCAGTTCTGAGAGATAAGTGTGTGTGAAAGCCGTCCTTCACCTAGCTTGAAGGGAACACAAAGTTTCTTTTCAGTTGCCAACTCCACTCCATACATATATATGGGGAGGTACAAGCTCCAACTCGGTTTTACAGTGAAAACTGCAGGCACTTCAAACCGGCACGAGGAAACCGACTGAGAAACCAGAGTAAGTGTTTCTCCTGCAACCCGTTCCCATGAGCTGGATGAGCGAACGTCTCTCCACATGCTCAGTTCTGAGAGATAAGTGTGTGTGAAAGCCGTCCTTCACCTAGCTTGAAGGGAACACAAAGTTTCTTTTCAGTTGCCAACTCCACTCCATACATATATATGGGGAGGTACAAGCTCCAACTCGCTTTTTCAGTGAAAACGGCAGTCACTTCAAACCGGCACTAGGAAACCGACTGAGAAACCAGAGTAAGTGTTTCCCCTGCAACCCGTTCCCTTTGTGCTGGATGAACGAACGTCTCTCCACATTCTCAGTTCTGAGAGATAAGTGTGTGTGAAAGCCGTCCTTCACCTAGCTTGAAGGGAACACAAAGTTTCTTTTCTGTTGCCAAAACCACTCCATACATATATATGGGGAGGTACAAGCTCCAACTCTTTTTTACAGTGAAAACGGTAGGTACTTCAAACCGGCACTAGGAAAGAGACTGAGAAACCAGAGTAAGTGTTTCCCCTACAACCCGTTCCCTTTGTGCTGGATGAACGATCGTCGCTCCACATGCTCAGTTCTGAGATATAATTGTGTGTGAAAGCCGTCCTTCACCTAGCTTGAAGGGAACACAAAGTTTCTTTTCGTCGCCAACTCCAGTCCATACATATATATGGGGAGGTACAAGCTCCAACACGGTTTTACAGTGAAAACGGCAGGCACTTCAAACCGGCAGTAGGAAACAGACTGAGAAACCAGAGTAAGTGTTTCTCCTGCAACCCGTTCCTTTTGTGCTGGATGAAAGAACGTATCTCCACATGCTCAGTTCTGAGAGATAAGTGTGTGTGAAAGCCGTCCTTCACCAAGCTTGAAGGGAACACAAAGTTTCTTTTCAGTTGCCAACTCCACTCCATACATATATATGGGGAGGTGCAAGCTCCAACTCGGTTTTACAGTGAAAACGGCAGGCACTTCAAAACGGCACTAGGAAACAGACTGAGAAACCAGAGTAAGTGTTTCTCCTTCAACCCGTTCCCCTTCTGCTTAATGAACGAACGTCTCTCCACATGCTCAGTTCTGAGAGATAAGTGTGTGTGAAAGCCGTCCTTCACCAAGCTTGAAGGGAACACATAGATTCTTTTCAGTTGCCAAGTCCACTCCATACATATATATGGGGAGGTACAATCTCCAACTCGGTTTTACAGTGAAAACGGCAGGCACTTCAAACCGGCACTAGGAAACAGACTCAGAAACCAGAGTAAGTGTTTCTCCTGCAACCCATTCCCTTTGTGCTGGATGAACGAACGTCTCTCCACATGCTCAGTTCTGAGAGATAAGTGTGTGTGAAAGCCGTCCTTCACCTAGCTTGAAGGGAACACAAAGTTACTTTTCAGTTGCCAAATCCACTCCATACATATATAAGGGGTGGTAAAAGCTCCAACTCAGTTTACAGTGTAAACGGCAGGCTTTCAAAACGGAACTAGGAAACCGACTGAGAAACCAGAGTAAGTGTTTCTCCTGCAACCCGTTCCCTTTGTGCTGAATGAACGAACGTATCTCCACATGCTCAGTTCTGAGAGATAAAAGTGTGCGAAAGCCGTCCTTCACCTAGCTTGAAGGGAACACAAAGTTTCTTTTCAGTTGCCAACCCCACTCCATACATATATATGGGGAGGTACAAGCTCCAACTCGGTTTTACAGTGAAAACGGCAGGCACATCAAACCGGCACTAGGAAACAGACTGAGAAACCAGAGTAATTGTTTCTCCTGCAACCCGTTCCCTTTGTGCTGGATGAACGAACGTCTCTCCACATGCTCAGTTCTGAGAGATAAGTGTGTGTGAAAGCCGTCCTTCACCTAGCTTGAAGGGAACACAAAGTTTCTTTTCATTTGCCAACTCCCCTCCATACATATATATGGGGAGGTACAAGCTCCAACTCGGGTTTACAGTGAAAACGGCAGGCACTTCAAACCGGCACTAGGAAACCGACTGAGAAACCAGAGTAAGTGTTTCTCCTGCAACCAGTTCACTTTGTGCTGGATGAACGAACGTTTCTCTACGTGCTCTGTTCTGAGAGATAAGTGTGTGTGAAAGCCGTCCTTTACCTAGCTTGAATGGAACACAAAGTTTCTTTTCAGTTGCCAACTCCATTACATACATATATATGGGGAGGAACAAGCTCCAACTCGGTTTTACAGTGAAAACGTCAGGCACTTCAAGCCGGCACTAGGAAACACACTTAGAAACCAGAGTAAGTGTTTCTCCTGCAACCCGTTCCCTTTGTGCTGGATGAACGAACGTCTCTCCACATGCTCAGTTCTAAGAGATAATTGTGTGTGAAAGCCGTCCTTCACCTAGCTAGAAGGGAACACAAAGTTTCTTTTCAGTTGCCAACTCCACTCCATACATATATATGGGGAGGTACAAGCTCCAACTCGGTTTTACAGTGAAAACGGCAGGCACATCAAACAGGCACTAGGAAACAGACTGAGAAACCAGAGTAAGTGTTTCTCCTGCAACCCGTTCCCATGAGCTGGATGAGCGAACGTCTCTCCACATGCTCAGTTCTGAGAGATAAGTGTGTGTGAAAGCCGTCCTTCACCTAGCTTGAAGGGAACACAAAGTTTCTTTTCAGTCGCCAACTCCAGTCCATACATATATATGGGGAGGTACAAGCTCCAACTCGGTTTTACAGTGAAAACGGCAGGCACTTCAAACCGGCACTAGGAAACAGACTGAGAAACCAGAGTAAGTGTTTCTCCTGCAAACCGTTCCCTTTGTGCTGGATGAATGAACGTATCTCCACATGCTCAGTTCTGAAAGATAAATGTGTGCGAAAGCCGCCCTTCACCTAGCTTGAAGGGAACACAAAGTTTCTTTTCAGTTGCCAACTCCACTCCATACATATATATGGGGAGGAACAAGCTCCAACTCGGTTTTACAGTGAAAACTGCAGGCCCTCCAAACCGGCACAAGGAAACAGACTGAGAAACCAGAGTAAATGTTACTCCTGCAACCCGATAACTTTGTGTTGGATGAACGAACGCCTTTCCACATGCTCAGTTCTGAGAGATACGTGTGTGTGAAAGCCGTCCTTTACCAAGCTTGAAGGGAACACATAGTTTCTTTTCAGTTGCCAAGTCCACTCCATACATATATATGGGGAGGTACAAGCTCCAACTCGGTTTTACAGTGAAAACGGCAGGCACTTCAAACCGGCACTAGGAAACAGACTGAGAAACCAGAGTAAGTGTTTCTCCTGCAACCCATTCCCTTTGTGCTGGATGAACGAACGTCTCTCCACATCCTCAGTTCTGAGAGATAAGTGTGTGTGAAAGCCGTCATTCACCTAGCTTGAAGGGAACACAAAGTTAATTTTCAGTTGCCAACTCCACTCCATACATATATAAGGGTTGGTAAAAGCTCCAATTCAGTTTACAGTGTAAACGGCAGGCTCTTAAAACCGGAACTAGGAAACCGACTGAGAAACCAGAGTAAGTGTTTCTCCTGCAACCCGTTCCCTTTGTGCTGAATGAACGAACGTATCTCCACATGCTCAGTTCTGAGAGATAAATGTGTGCGAAAGCCGTCCTTCACCTAGCTTGAAGGGAACACAAAGCTTCTTTTCAATTGCCAACTCCACTCCCTACATATATATGGGGAGGTACAAGCTCCAACTCGGTTTTACAGTGAAAACGGCAGGCACAACAAACCGGCACTAGGAAACAGACTGAGAAACCAGAGTAAGTGTTTCTCCTGCAACCCGTTCCTTTTTTGCTGGATGAACGAACGTCTCTCCACATGCTCAGTTCTGAGAGATAAGTGTGTGTGAAAGCCGTCCTTCACCTAGCTTGAAGGGAACACAAAGTTTCTTTTCATTTGCCAACTCCCCTCCATACATATATATGGGGAGGTACAAGCTCCAACTCGGTTTACAGTGAAAACGACAGGCACTTCAAACCGGCACTAGGAAACCGACTGAGAAACCAGAGTAAGTGTTTCCCCTGCAAACAGTTCCCTTTGTGCTGGATGAACGAACGTCTCTCCACATGCTCAGTTCTGAGAGATAAGTGTGTGTGAAAGCCGTCCTTCACCTAGCTTGAAGGGAACACAAAGTTTCTTTTCAGTTGCCAACTCCCCTCCATACATATATATGGGGAGGTACAAGCTCCATCTCGGTTTTACATTGAAAATGCCAGGCACTTCAAACCGGCACTAGGAAATTGACAGAGAATCCAGAGTAAGTGTTTCTCCTGCAACCCGTTCCCTTTGTGCTGGATGAACGAACGTCTCTCCACATGCTCAGTTCTGAGAGATAAGTGTGTGTGAAAGCAGTCCTTCACCTAGTTTTGAAGGAAACACAAAGTTTCTTTTCAGTTGCCAATTCCCCTCCATACATATATATGGGGAGGTACAAGCTCCAACTCGGTTTTACAGTGAAAACTGCAGGCACTTCAAACCGGCACTAGGAAACACACTGAGAAACCAGAGTAAGTGTTTCTCCTGCAACCCGTTCCCTTTGTGCTGGATGAACGAACGTCTCTCCACATGCTCAGTTCTGAGAGATAAGTGTGTGTGAAAGCCGTCCTTCACCTAGCTTGAAGGGATCACAAAGTTATTTTTCAGTTGCCAACAACACTCCATACATATATATGGGGAGGTACAAGCTCCAACTCGGTTTTACAGTGAAAACGTCAGGCACTTCAAGCCGGCACTAGGAAACACACTGAGAAAACAGAGTAAGTGTTTCTCCTGCAACCCGTTCCCTTTGTGCTGGATGAACGAACGTCTCTCCACATGCTCAGTTCTAAGAGATAATTGTGTGCGAAAGCCGTCCTTCACCTAGCTAGAAGGGAACACAAAGTTTCTTTTCAGTTGCCAACTCCACTCCATACATATATATGGGGAGGTACAAGCTCCAACTCGGTTTTACAGTGAAAACGGCAGGCACATCAAACCGGCACTAGGAAACAGACTGAGAAACCAGAGTAAGTGTTTCTCCTGCAAACCGTTCCCTTTGTGCTGGATGAATTAACGTCTCTCCACATGCTCAGTTCTGATAGATAAGTGTGTGTGAAAGCCGTCCTTCACCTAGCTTTAAGGGAACACAATGTTTCTTTTCAGTTGCCAAATCCACTCCATAGATATATATGGGGAGGTACAAGCTCCAACTCGCTTTTACAGTGAAAACGGCAGGCACTTCAAACCGGCACTAGGAAACCGACTGAGAAACCAGAGTAAGTGGTTCTCCTGCAACCCGTTCCCTTTTTGCTGGATGAACGAACGTCTCTCCACATGCTCAGTTCTGAGAGATAAGTGTGTGTGAAAGCCGTACTTCACCTAGCTTGAAGGGAACACAAAGTTTCTTTTCAGTTGACAACTCCCCTCCATACATATTTATATGGGGTGGTACAAGCTCCAACTCGGTTTTACAGTGAAAACTGCAGGCACTCCAAACCGGCATAAGGAAACAGACTAAGAAACCAGAGTAAGTGTTACTCCTGCAACCTGTTCCCTTTGTGTTGGATGAACGAAAGTCTTTCCACATGCTTAGTTCTGAGAGATAAGTGTGTGTGAAAGCCGTCCTTCACCTACCTTGAAGGGAACACAAAGTTTCTTTTCAGCTGCAAACTCCACTCCATACATATATATGGGGTGGTATAAGCTCCAACTCAGTTTACAGTGAAAAAGGTAGGCTCTTCATCCCGGAACTAGGAAACCGACTGAGAAACCAGAGTAAGTGTTTCTCCGGCAACCAGTTCCCTTTGTGCTGGATGAACGAACGTCTCTCCACATGCTCAGTTCTGAGAGATAAGTGTGTGTGAAAGTCGTCCTTCACCTAGCTTGAAGGGAACACAAAGTTTCTTTTCAGTTGCCAACTCCACTCCATACATATATATGGGGAGGTACAAGCTCCAACTGTATTTTACAGTGAAAACGGCAGGCACTTCAAACCGGCACTAGGAAACAGACTGAGAATCCAGAGTAAGTGTTTCCCCTGCAGCCCGTTCCCTTTGTGCTGGATGAACGACCGTCTCTCCACATGCTCAGTTCTGAGAGATAAGTGTGTGTGAAAGCCGTCCTTCACCTAGCTTGAAGGGAACACAAAGTTTCTTTTCAGTTGCCAACTCCACTATATACATATATATGGGGAGGTACAAGCTCCAACTCGCTTTTACAGTGAAAAAGGCAGGCACTTCAAACCGGCAGTAGGAAACAGACTGAGAAACCAGAGTAAGTGTTTCTCCTGCAACCCATTCCCTTTGTGCTGGATGAACGAACGTCTCTCCACATGCTCACTTCTGAGAGATAAGTGTGTGTGAAAGCCGGCATTCACCTAGCTTGAAGGGAACACAAAGTTTCTTTTCAGTTGCCAACTCCCCTCCATACATATATATGGGGAGGTACAAGCTCCAACTCGGTTTTACAGTGAAAACGGTAGGCACTTCAAACCGGCACTAGGTAACCGACTTGGAAACCAGAGTAAGTGTTTCTCCTGCAACCAGTTCCCTTTGTGCTGGATGAACGAACGTCTCTCCACATGCTCAGTTCTGAGAGATACGTGTGTGTGAAAGCAGTCCTTTACCAAGCTTGAAGGGAACACATAGTTTCTTTTCAGTTGCCAAGTCCACTCCATACATATATATGGGGAGGTACAAGCTCCAACTCGGTTTTACAGTGAAAACGGCAGGCACTTCAAACCGGCACTAGGAAACAGACTGAGAAACCAGAGTAAGTGTTTCTCCTGCAACCCATTCCCTTTGTGCTGGATGAACGAACGTCTCTCCACATCCTCAGTTCTGAGAGATAAGTGTGTGTGAAAGCCGTCATTCACCTAGCTTGAAGGGAACACAAAGTTAATTTTCAGTTGCCAACTCCACTCCATACATATATAAGGGTTGGTAAAAGCTCCAATTCAGTTTACAGTGTAAACGGCAGGCTCTTAAAACCGGAACTAGGAAACCGACTGAGAAACCAGAGTAAGTGTTTCTCCTGCAACCCGTTCCCTTTGTGCTGAATGAACGAACGTATCTCCACATGCTCAGTTCTGAGAGATAAATGTGTGCGAAAGCCGTCCTTCACCTAGCTTGAAGGGAACACAAAGTTTCTTTTCAATTGCCAACTCCACTCCATACATATATATGGGGAGGTACAAGCTCCAACTCGGTTTTACAGTGAAAACGGCAGGCACAACAAACCGGCACTAGGAAACAGACTGAGAAACCAGAGTAAGTGTTTCTCCTGCAACCCGTTCCTTTTTTGCTGGATGAACGAACGTCTCTCCACATGCTCAGTTCTGAGAGATAAGTGTGTGTGAAAGCCGTCCTTCACCTAGCTTGAAGGGAACACAAAGTTTCTTTTCATTTGCCAACTCCCCTCCATACATATATATGGGGAGGTACAAGCTCCAACTCGGTTTACAGTGAAAACGACAGGCACTTCAAACCGGCACTAGGAAACCGACTGAGAAACCAGAGTAAGTGTTTCTCCTACAACCCGTTCCCTTTGTGCTGGATGAACGAACGTCTCTCCACATGCTCAGTTCTGAGAGATAAGTGTGTGTGAAAGCAGTCCTTCACCTAGTTTTGAAGGAAACACAAAGTTTCTTTTCAGTTGCCAATTCCCCTCCATACATATATATGGGGAGGTACAAGCTCCAACTCGGTTTTACAGTGAAAACTGCAGGCACTTCAAACCGGCACTAGGAAACACACTGAGAAACCAGAGTAAGTGTTTCTCCTGCAACCCGTTCCCTTTGTGCTGGATGAAAGAACGTCTCTCCACATGCTCAGTTCTGAGAGATAAATGTGTGTGAAAGCCGTCCTTCACCTAGCTTGAAGGGATCACAAAGTTATTTTTCAGTTGCCAACAACACTCCATACATATATATGGGGAGGTACAAGCTCCAACTCGGTTTTACAGTGAAAACGTCAGGCACTTCATACCGGCACTAGGAAACAGACTGAGAAACCAGAGTAAGTGTTTCTCCTGCAACCCGTTCCCTTTGTGTTGGATGAACGAACGTCTCTCCACATGCACAGTTCTGAGAGATAAGTGTGTGTGAAAGCCGTCCTTCACCTAGCTTGACCGGAACACAAAGTTTCTTTTCAGTTGCCAACTCCACTCCATACATATATATGGGGTGGAACAAGCTCCAACTCAGTTTACATTGAAAACGACAGGCTCTTCAAACCGGAACTAGGAAACCGAGTGAGAAACCAGAGTAATTGTTTCTCCTGCAACCCGTTCCCTTTGTGCTGGATGAACGAACGTCTCCCCACATCCTCAGTTCTGAGAGATAAGTGTGTGCGTAAGCCGTCCTTCACCTAGATTGAAGTGAACACAAAGTTTCTTTCCAGTTGCCAACTCCACTCCATACATATATATGGGAAGGTACAAGCTCCAACTCGGTTTTACAGTGAAAACGGCAGGCACTTCAAACCGGCACTAGGAAACCGACAGAGAAACCAGAGTAAGTGTTTCTCCTGCAACCCGTTCCCTTTCTGCTGGATGAACGAACGTCTCTCCACATGCTCAGTTCTGGGAGATAAGTGTGTGTGAAAGCCGTCCTTCACCTAGCTTGAAGGGAACACAAAGTTATTTTTCAGTTGCCAACTTCACTCCATACATATATATGGGGAGGTACAAGCTCCAACTCGCTTTTACAGTGAAAACGGCAGGCACTTCAAACCGTCACTAGGAAACCGACTGAGAAACCAGAGTAAGTGGTTCTCCTGCAACCCGTTCCCTTTGTGCTGGATGAACGAACGTCTTTCCACGTGCTCAGCTCTGAGAGATAATTGTGTGCGAAAGCCGTCCTTCACGTAGCTTGAAGGGAACACAAAGTTTCTTTTCAGTTTCCAACTCCACTCCATACATATATATAGGGAGGTACAAGCTCCAACTCGGTTTTACAGTGAAATCTGCAGGCACTCCAAACCGGCAGAAGGAAACAGACTAAGAAACCAGAGGAAGTGTTTCTCCTGCAACCCGTTCCCTTTGTGTTGGATGAGCGAACGTCTTTCCACATGCTCAGTTCTGAGAGATAAGTGTGTGTGAAAGCCGTCCTTCACCTACCTTGAAGGGAACACAAAGTTTCTTTTCAGTTGCCAACTCCACTCCATACATATATATGGGGTGGTACAAGCTCCAACTCAGTTTACAGTGAAAACGGCAGGCTCTTCAAACCGGAACTAGGAAACCGACTGAGAAACAAGAGTAAGTGTTTCTCCTGCAAACCGTTCCCTTTGTGCTGGATGAACGAACGTCTCTCCACATGCTCAGTTCTGAGAGATAAGTGTGTGTGAAAGCCGTCCTTCACCTAGCTTGAAGGGAACACAAAGTTTCTTTTCAGTTGCCAACTCCACTCCATCCATATATAAGGGGGAGGTACAAGCTCCAAATCGATTTTACAGTGAAAACGGCAGGCACTTCAAACCGGCACTAGGAAACAGACTGAGAAACCAGAGTAAGTGTTTCTCCTGCAACCCGTTCCCTTTGTGCTGGATGAACGAACGTCTCTCCACATGCTCAGTTCTGAGAGATAAGTGTGTGTGAAAGCCGTCCTTCACCTAGCTTGAAGGGAACACAAAGTTTTTTTTCAGTTGCCAACTCCACTCCATACATATATATGGGGAGGTACAAGCTCCAACTCGGTTTTACAGTGAAAACGGCAGGCACTTCAAACGGGCACTAGGAAACAGACTGAGAAACCAGAGTAAGTGTTTCTCCTGCAACCCGTTCGTTTTGTCCTGGATGAACGAACGTCTCTCCACATGCTCAGTTCTGAGAGATAAGTGTGTGTGAAAGCCGTCCTTCACCTAGCTTGAAGGGAACACAAAGTTTCTTTTCAGTTGCCAACTCCACTCCATACATATATATGGGGAGGTACAAGCTCCAACTCGGTTTTACAGTGAAAACTGCAGGCACTTCAAACAGGCACGAGGAAACCGACTGAGAAACCAGAGTAAGTGTTTCTCCTGCAACCCGTTCCCATGAGCTGGATGAGCGAACGTCTCTCCACATGCTCAGTTCTGAGAGATAAGTGTGTGTGAAAGCCGTCCTTCACCTAGCTTGAAGGGAACACAAAGTTTCTTTTCAGTTGCCAACTCCACTCCATACATATATATGGGGAGGTACAAGCTCCAACTCGGTTTTTCAGTGAAAACGGCAGTCACTTCAAACCGGCACTAGGAAACCGACTGAGAAACCAGAGTAAGTGTTTCCCCTGCAACCCGTTCCCTTTGTGCTGGATGAACGAACGTCTCTCCACATTCTCAGTTCTGAGAGATAAGTGTGTGTGAAAGCCGTCCTTCACCTAGCTTGAAGGGAACACAAAGTTTCTTTTCTGTTGCCAAAACCACTCCATACATATATATGGGGAGGTACAAGCTCCAACTCTTTTTTACAGTGAAAACGGTAGGTACTTCAAACCGGCACTAGGAAAGAGACTGAGAAACCAGAGTAAGTGTTTCCCCTACAACCCGTTCCCTTTGTGCTGGATGAACGATCGTCGCTCCACATGCTCAGTTCTGAGATATAATTGTGTGTGAAAGCCGTCCTTCACCTAGCTAGAATGGAACACAAAGTTTCTTTTCAGTTGCCAACTCCACTCCATACATATATATGGGGAGGTACAAGCTCCAACTCGGTTTTACAGTGAAAACGGCAGGCACTTCAAACCGGCACAAGGAAACAGACTGAGAAACCAGAGTAAGTGTTTCTCCTGCAACCAGTTCCCTTTGTGCTGGATGAACGAACGTCTCTCCCCGTGCTCTGTTCTGAGAGATAAGTGTGTGTGAAAGCCGTCCTTAACCAGTTTGAAGGGAACACAAAGTTTATTTCAGTTGCCAAATCCACTCCATACATATATATGGGGAGGTACAAGCTCCAACTCGATTTTACAGTGAAAACGGCAGGCACTTCAAGCCGGCACTAGGAAACACACTGAGAAACCAGAGTATGTGTCTCTCTTGCAACCCGTTCCCTTTGTGCTGGATGAACGAACGTCTCTCCACATGCACAGTTCTGAGAGATAAGTGTGTGTGAAAGCCTTCCTTCACCTAGATTGAAGGGAACAGAAAGTTTCTTTTCAGTTTCCAACTCCAATCCATACATATATATGGGGAGGTACAAGCTCCAACTCGGTTTTACAGTGAAAACGGCAGGCACTTCAAACCGGCACAAGGAAACAGACTGAGAAACCAGAGTAAGTGTTTCTCCTGCAACCAGTTCCCTTTGTGCTGGATGAACGAAAGTTTCTCCACGTGCTCTGTTCTGAGAGATAAGTGTGTGTGAAAGCCGTCCTTTACCTAGCTTGAAGGGAACACAAAGTTTCTTTTCAGTTGCCAACTCCACTCCATAAATATATATGGGGAGGTACAAGCTCCAACTCGGTTTTACAGTGAAAACGGCAGGCACTTCAAGCCGGCACTAGGAAACACACTGAGAAACCAGAGTAAGTGTTTCTCCTGCAACCCTTTCCCTTTGTGCTGGATGAACGAACGTCTCTCCACATGCTCAGTTCTAAGACATAAGTGTGTGTGAAAGCCGTCCTTCACATAGCTAGAATGGAACACAAAGTTTCTTTTCAGTTGCCAACTCCACTCCATACATATATATGGGGAGGTACAAGCTCCAACTCGGTTTTACAGTGAAAACGGCAGGTACTTCAAACCGGCACTAGGAAACCGACTGAGAAACCAGAGTAAGTGTTTCTCCTGCAACCATTTCCGTTTGTGCTGGATGAAAGAACGTCTCTCCACATGCTCAGTTCTCAGAGATAAGTGTGTGTGAAAGCCGTCCTTCACCTAGCTTGAAGGGAACACAAAGTTTCTTTTCAGTTGCCAACTCCACTCCATACATATATATGGGGAGGTACAAGCTCCAACTCTGTTTTACAGTGAAAATGGCAGGCACTTCAAACCGGCACTAGGAAACAGACTGAGAATCCAGAGTAAGTGTTTCCCCTGCAGCCCGTTCCCTTTGTGCTGGATGAACGACCGTCTCTCCACATGCTCAGTTCTGAGAGATAAGTGTGTGTGAAAGCCGTCCATCACATAGCTTGAAGGGAACACAAAGTTTCTTTTCAGTTGCCAACTCCACTACATAAATATATATGTTGATGTAGAAGCTCCAACTCGGTTTTACAGTGAAAACGGCAAGCACTTCAAACCGGCACTATTAAACAGACTGAGAAACCAGAGTAAGTGTTTCTCCTGCAACCCTTTCCCTTTGTGCTGGATGAACGAACGTCTCTCCACATGCTCAGTTCTAAGACATAAGTGTGTGTGAAAGCCGTCCTTCACCTAGCTAGAATGGAACACAAAGTTTCTTTCCAGTTGCCAACTCCACTCCATACATATATATGGGGAGGTACAAGCTCCAACTCGGTTTTAAACTGAAAACGGCAGGCACTTCAAGCCGGCACTAGGAAACACACTGAGAAACCAGAGAATGTGTCTCTCTTGCAACCCGTGCCCTTTGTGCTGGATGAACGAACGTCTCTCCAGATGCACAGTTCTGAGAGATAAGTGTGTGTGAAAGCCTTCCTTCACCTATATTGAAGGGAACACAAAGTTTCTTTTCAGTTTCCAACTCCACTCCATACATATATATGGGGAGGTACAAGCTCCAACTCGGTTTTACAGTGAAAACGGCAGGCACTTCAAACCGGCAAAAGGAAACAGACTGAGAAACCAGAGTAAGTGTTTCTCCTGCACCCCGTTCCCTTTGTGCTGAATGAACGAACGTATCTCCACATGCTCAGTTCTGAGAGATATATGTGTGCAAAAGCCGTCCTTCACCTAGCTTGAAGGGAACACAAAGTTTCTTTTCAGTTGCCAACTCCACTCCATACATATATATGGGGAGGTACAAGCTCCAACTCGGTTTTACAGTGAAAACGGCAGGCACATCAAACCGGCACTAGGAAACAGACTGAGAAACCAGAGTAAGGGTTTCTCCTGCAACCCGTTCCTTTTTTGCTGGATGAACGAACGTATATCCACATGCTCAGTTCTGAGAGATAAGTGTGTGTGAAAGCCGTCCTTCACCTAGCTTGAAGGGAACACAAAGTTTCTTTTCAGTTGCCAACTCCCCTCCATACATATATATGAGGAGGTACAAGCTCCAACTCGGTTTTACAGTGAAAACGGCAGGCACTTCAAACCGGCACTAGGAAACCGACTGAGAAACCAGAGTAAGTGTTTCCCCTGTAACCAGTTCCCTTTGTGCTGGATGAACGAACGTCTCTCCACATGCTCAGTTCTGAGAGATAAGTGTGTGTGAAAGCCGTCCTTCACCTAGCTTGAAGGGAACACAAAGTTTCTTTTCAGTTGCCAATTCCCTTCCATACATATATATGCGGAGGTACAAGCTCCAACTCGGTTTTACATTGAAAACGGCAGGCACTTCAAACCGGCACTAGGAAATTGACTGAGAAACCAGAGTAAGTGTTTCTCCTGCAACCCGTTCCCTTTGTGCTGGATGAACGAACGTCTCTCCACATGCTCAGTTCTGAGAGATAAGTGTGTGTGAAAGCAGTCCTTCACATAGTTTTGAAGGGAACACAAAGTTTCTTTTCAGTTGTCAATTCCCCTCCATACATATATAGGGGGAAGTACAAGCTCCAACTCGGTTTTACAGTGAAAACTGCAGGCACTTTAAAGCGGCACTAGGAAACATACTGAGAAACCAGAGTAAGTGTTTCTCCTGCAACCCGTTCCCTTTGTGCTGGATGAACGAACGTCTCTCCACATGCTCAGTTCTGAGAGATAAGTGTGTGTGAAAGCCGTCCTTCACCTAGCTTGAAGGGAACACAAAGTTATTTTTCAGTTGCCAACAACACTCCATACATATATATGGGGATGTACAAGCTCCAACTCGGTTTTACAGTGAAAACTTAAGGCACTTCATACCGGCACTAGGAAACAGACTGAGAAACCAGAGTAAGTGTTTCTCCTGCAACCCGTTCCCTTTGTGCTGGATGAACGAACGTCTCTCCACATGCACAGTTCTGAGAGATAAGTGTGTGTGAAAGCCATCCTTCACCTAGCTTGACCGGAACACAAAGTTTCTTTTCAGTTGCCAACTCCACTCCATACATATATATGGGGTGGTACAAGCTCCAACTCAGTTTACAGTGAAAACGACAGGCTCTTCAAACCGGAACTAGGAAACCGACTGAGAAACCAGAGTAATTGTTTCTCCTGCAACCCGTTCCCTTTGTGCTGGATGAACGAACGTCTCCCCACATCCTCAGTTCTGAGAGATAAGTGTGTGCGAAAGCCGTCCTTCACCTAGATTGAAGGGAACACAAAGCTTCTTTTCAGTTGCCAAATCCACTCCATACATATATATGGGGAGGTACAAGCTCCAACTCGCTTTTACAGTGACAACGGCAGGCACTTCAAACCGGCAGTAGGAAACAGACTGAGAAACCAGAGTAAGTGTTTCTCCTGCAACCCATTCCCCTTGTGCTGGATGAACGAACGTCTCTCCACATGCTCAGTTCTGAGAGATAAGTGTGTGTGAAAGCCGGCATTCACCTAGCTTGAACTGAACACAAAGTTTCTTTCAGTTGCCAACTCCAATTAATACATATATATGGGGAGGTACAAGCTCCAACTCGGTTTTACAGTGAAAACGGCAGGCACTTCAAACCGGCATTAGGAAACAGACTGAGAAACCAGAGTAAGTGGTTCTCCTGCAACCCGTTCCCATGAGCTGGATGAGCGAACGTCTCTCCACATGCTCAGTTCTGAGAGCTAAGTGTGTGTGAAAGCTGTCCTTCACCTAGCTTGAAGGGAACACAAAGTTTATTTCAGTTGCCAAATCCACTCCATACATTTATATGGGGAGGTACAAGCTCCAACTCGGTTTTACAGTGAAAACGGCAGGCACTTCAAGCCGGCACTAGGAAACACACTGAGAAACCAGAGAATGTGTCTCTCTTGCAACCCGTTCCCTTTGTGCTGGATGAACGAACGTCTCTCCACATGCACAGTTCTGAGAGCTACGTGTGTGTGAAAGCCTTCCTTCACGTAGATTGAAGGGAACACAAAGTTTCTTTTCAGTTTCCAACTCCACTCCATGCATATATATGGGGAGGTACAAGCTCCAACTCGGTTTTACAGTGAAATCTGCAGGCACTCCAAACCGGCACAAGGAAACAGACTAAGAAACCAGAGGAAGTGTTTCTCCTGCAACCCGTTCCCTTTGTGTTGGATGAGCGAACGTCTTTCCACATGCTCAGTTCTGAGAGATAACTGTGTGTGAAAGCCTTCCTTCACCTACCTTGAAGGAAACACAAAGTTTCTTTTCAGTTGCCAACTCCACTCCAAACATATATATGGGGTGGTACAAGCTCCAACTCAGTTTACAGTGAAAACGGCAGGCTCTTCAAACCGGAACTAGGAAACCGACTGAGAAACCAGAGTAAGTGTTCCTCCTGCAACCCGTTCCCTTTGTGCTGGATGAACGAACGTCTCTCCACATGTTCAGTTGTGAGAGATAAGTGTATGCGAAAGCCGTCCTTCACCTTGATTGAAGGGAACACAAAGCTTCTTTCAGTTGCCAACTCCACTCCATACATATATATGGGGAGGTACAAGCTCCAACTCGGTTTTACAGTGAAAACTGCAGGCACATCAAACCGGCACTAGGAAACAGACTGAGAAACCAGAGTAAGGGTTTCTCCTGCAACCCGTTCCTTTTTTGCTGGATGAACGAACGTATATCCACATGCTCAGTTCTGAGAGATAAGTGTGTGTGAAAGCCGGCATTCACCTAGCTTGAAGGGAACACAAAGCTTCTTTCAGTTGCCAACTCCAATTAATACATATATATGGGGAAGTACAAGCTCCAAGTCGGTTTTACAGTGAAAACGGCAGGCACTTCAAACCGGCATTAGGAAACAGACTGAGAAACCAGAGTAAGTGGTTCTCCTGCAACCCGTTCCCATGAGCTGGATGAGCGAACGTCTCTCCACATGCTCAGTTCTGAGAGATAAGTGTGTGTGAAAGCCGTCCTTCACCAAGCTTGAAGGGAACACATAGTTTCTTTTCAGTTGCCAAGTCCACTCCATACATATATATGGGGAGGTACAAGCTCCAACTCGGTTTTACAGTGAAAACGGCAGGCACTTCAAACCGGCACTAGGAAACAGACTGAGAAACCAGAGTAAGTGTTTCTCCTGCAACCAGTTCCCTTTGTGATGGATGAACGAACGTCTCTCCACGTGCTCTGTTCTGAGAGATAAGTGTGTGTGAAAGCCGTCCTTCACCTAGCTTGAAGGGAACACAAAGTTTATTTCAGTTGCCAAATCCACTCCATACATTTATATGGGGAGGTACAAGCTCCAACTCGGTTTTACAGTGAAAACGGCAGGCACTTCAAGCCGGCACTAGGAAACACACTGAGAAACCAGAGAATGTGTCTCTCTTGCAACCCGTTCCATTTGTGCTGGATGAACGAACGTCTCTCCACATGCACAGTTCTGAGAGATAAGTGTGTGTGAAAGCCTTCCTTCACCTAGATTGAAGGGAACACAAAGTTTCTTTTCAGTTTCCAACTCCACTCCATACATATATATGGGGAGGTACAAGCTCCAACTCGCTTTTACAGTGAAAACGGCAGGCACTTCAAACGGGCACTAGGAAATAGACTGAGAAACCAGAGTAAGTGTTTCTCCTGCAACCCGTTCCCTTTGTGCTGAATGAACGAACGTATCTCCACATGCTCAGTTCTGAGAGATATATGTGTGCGAAAGCCGTCCTTCACCTAGCTTGAAGGGAACACAAAGTTTCTTTTCAGTTGCCAACTCCACTCCATACATATATATGGGGAGGTACAAGCTCCAACTCGGTTTTACAGTGAAAACTGCAGGCACTTCAAACCGGCACTAGGAAACCGACTGAGAAAGCAGAGTAAGTGTTTCCCCTGCAACCAGTTCCCATTCTGCTGGATGAACGAACGTCTCTCCACATGCTCAGTTCTGAGAGATAAGTGTGTGTGAAAGCCGTCCTTCACCTAGCTTGAAGGGAACACAAAGTTTCTTTTCAGTTGCCAACTCCCCTCCATACATATATATGGGGAGGTACAAGCTCCAACTCGGTTTTACATTGAAAACGGCAGGCACTTCAAACCGGCACTAGGAAATTGACTGAGAAACCAGAGTAAGTGTTTCTCCTGCAACCCGTTCCCTTTGTGCTGGATGAACGAACGTCTCTCCACATGCTCAGTTCTCAGAGATAAGTGTGTGTGAAAGCATTCCTTCACATAGTTTTGAAGGGAACACAAAGTTTCTTTTCAGTTGCCAATTCCCCTCCATACATATATACGGGAAGGTACAAGCTCCAACTCGGTTTTACAGGGAAAACTGCACGCACTTTAAACCGGCACTAGGAAACATACTGAGAAACCAGAGTAAGTGTTTCTCCTGCAAACCGTTCCCTTTGTGCTGGATGAACGAACTTCTCTCCACATGCTCAGTTCTGAGAGATAAGTGTGTGTGAAAGCCGTCCTTCACCTAGCTTGAAGGGAACACAAAGTTATTTTTCAGTTGCCAACAACACTCCATACATATATATGGGGAGGTACAAGCTCCAACTCGGTTTTACAGTGAAAACTCAGGCACTTCATACCGGCACTAGGAAACAGACTGAGAAACCAGAGTAAGAGTTTCTCCTGCAACCCGTTCCCTTTGTGCTGGATGAACGAACGTCTCTCCACATGCACAGTTCTGAGAGATAAGTGTGTGTGAAAGCCATCCTTCAACTAGCTTGACCGGAACACAAAGTTTCTTTTCAGTTGCCAACTCCACTCCATACATATATATGGGGTGGAACAAGCTCCAACTCAGTTTACATTGAAAACGACAGGCTCTTCAAACCGGAACTAGGAAACCGACTGAGAAACCAGAGTAATTTTTTCTCCTGCAACCCGTTCCCTTTGTGCTGGATGAACGAACGTCTCCCCACATCCTCAGTTCTGAGAGATAAGTGTGTGCGAAAGCCGCCCTTCACCTAGATTGAAGGGAACACAAAGCTTCTTTTCAGTTGCCAAATCCACTCCATACATATATATGGTGAGGTACAAGCTCCAACTCGCTTTTACAGTGAAAACGGCAGGCACTTCAAACCGGCAGTAGGAAACAGACTGAGAAACCAGAGTAAGTGTTTCTCCTGCAACCCATTCCCTTTGTGCTGGATGAACGAACGTCTCTCCACATGCTCAGTTCTGAGAGATAAGTGTGTGTGAAAGCCGGCATTCACCTAGCTTGAAGGGAACACAAAGCTTCTTTCAGTTGCCAACTCCAATTAATACATATATATGGGGAGGTACAAGCTCCAACTCGGTTTTACAGTGAAAACGGCAGGCACTTCAAACCGGCATTAGGAAACAGACTGAGAAACCAGAGTAAGTGGTTCTCCTGCAACCCGTTCCCATGAGCTGGATGAGCGAACGTCTCTCCACATGCTCAGTTCTGAGAGATAAGTGTGTGTGAAAGCCGTCCTTCACCAAGCTTGAAGGGAACACATAGTTTCTTTTCAGTTGCCAAGTCCACTCCATACATATATATGGGGAGGTACAAGCTCCAACTCGGTTTTACAGTGAAAACGGCAGGCACTTCAAACCGGCACTAGGAAACAGACTGAGAAACCAGAGTAAGTGTTTCTCCTGCAACCAGTTCCCTTTGTGCTGGATGAACGAACGTCTCTCCACGTGCTCTGTTCTGAGAGATAATTGTGTGTGAAAGCCGTCCTTCACCTAGCTTGAAGGGAACACAAAGTTTATTTCAGTTGCCAAATCCACTCCATACATTTATATGAGGAGGTACAAGCTCCAACTCGGTTTTACAGTGAAAACGGCAGGCACTTCAAGCCGGCACTAGGAAACACACTGAGAAACCAGAGAATGTGTCTCTCTTGCAACCCGTTCTCTTTGTGCTGGATGAACGAACGTCTCTCCACATGCACAGTTCTGAGAGATAAGTGTGTGTGAAAGCCGTCCTTCACCTAGCTTGAAGGGAACACATAGTTTCTTTTCAGTTGCCAACTCCACTCCATACATATATATGGGGAGGTACAAGCTCCAACTCGGTTTTACAGTGAAAACGGCAGGTACATCAAACCGGCACTAAGAAACAGACTGAGAAACCAGAGTAAGGGTTTCTCCTGCAACCCGTTCCATTTTTGCTGGATGAACGAACGTTTATCCACATGCTCAGTTCTGAGAGATAAGTGTGTGTGAAAGCCGTCCTTCACCTAGCTTTAATGGAACACAAAGTTTCTTTTCAGTTGCCAACTCCCCTCCATACATATATATGAGGAGGTACAAGCTCCAACTCGGTTTTACAGTGAAAACGGCAGGCACTTCAAACCGGCACTAGGAAACCGACTGAGAAACCAGAGTAAGTGTTTCCCCTGCAACCAGTTCCCTTTGTGCTGGATGAACGAACGTCTCTCCACATGCTCAGTTCTGAGAGATAAGTGTGTGTGAAAGCCGTCCTTCACCAAGCTTGAAGGTAACACAAAGTTTCTTTTCAGTTGCCAACTCCCCTCCATACATATATATGGGGAGGTACAAGCTCCAACTCGGTTTTACAGTGAAAACGGCAGGCACTTCAAACCGGCACTAGGAAACAGACTGAGAAACCAGAGTAAGTGGTTCTCCTGCAACCCGTTCCCATGAGCTGGATGAGCGAACGTCTCTCCACATGCTCAGTTCTGAGAGATAAGTGTGTGTGAAAGCCGTCCTTCACCTAGCTTGAAGGGAACACAAAGTTTCTTTTCAGTTGCCAACTCCACTCCATACATATATATGGGGAGGTACAAGCTCCAACTTGCTTCTACAGTGAAAAAGGCAGGCACTTCAAACCGGCACAAGGAAACAGACTGAGAATCCAGAGTAAGTGGTACCCCTGCAACACGTTCGCATTGAGCTGGATGAGCGAACGTCTCTCCACATGCTCAGTTCTGAGAGATAAGTGTGTGTGAAAGACGTCCTTCACCTAGCTAGAAGGGAACACAAAGTTTCTTTTCAGTTGCCAACTCCACTCCATACATATATATGGGGAGGTACAAGCTCCAACTCGGTTTTACAGTGAAAACTGCAGGCACTTCAAACCGGCACGAAGAAACTGACTGAGAAACCAGAGTAAGTGGTTCCCCTGCAGCCCGATCGCATTGAGCTGGATGAGCGAACGTCTCTCCACATGCTCAGTTCTGAGAGATAAGTGTGTGTGAAAGCCGTCCTTCACCTAGCTTGAAGGGAACACAAAGTTTCTTTTCAGTTGCCAACTCCACTCCATACATATATATGGCGAGGTACAAGCTCCAACTCGGTTTTACAGTGAAAACGGCAGGCACTTCAAACCGGCACTAGGAAACAGACTGAGAAACCAGAGTAAGTGTTTCTCCTGCAACCAGTTCCCTTTGTGCTGGATGAACGAACGTCTCTCCACGTGCTCTGTTCTGAGAGATAAGTGTGTGTGAAAGCCGTCCTTCACCTAGCTTGAAGGGAACACAAAGTTTATTTCAGTTGCCAAATCCACTTAATACATATATATGGGGAGGTACAAGCTCCAACTCGGTTTTACAGTGAAAACGGCAGGCACTTCAAGCCGGGACAAGGAAACACACTGAGAAACCAGAGTATGTGTTTCTCTTGCAACCCGTTCCCTTTGTGCTGGATGAACGAACGTCTCTCCACATGCAAATTTCTGAGAGATAAGTGTGTGTGAAAGCCTTCCTTCACCTAGATTGAAGGGAACACAAAGTTTCTTTTCAGTTTCCAACTCCACTCCATACATATATATGGGGAGGTACAAGCTCCAACTCGGTTTTACAGTGAAAACGGCAGGCACTTCAAACCGGCACAAGGAAACAGACTGAGAAACCAGAGTAAGTGTTTCTCCTGCAACCAGTTCCATTTGTGCTGGATGAACGAACGTCTCTCCACGTGCTCAGTTCTGAGAGATAAGTGTGTGTGAAAGCCGTCCTTCACCTAGCTTGAAGGGAACACCAAGTTTATTTCAGTTGCCTAATCCACTCCATACATATATATGGGGAGGTACAAGCTCCAACTCGGTTTTACAGTGAAAACGGCAGGCACTTCAAACCGGCACTGGGAAACCGACAGAGAAACCAGAGTATGTGTTTCTCCTGCAACCCGTTCCCTTTGTGCTGGATGAACGAACGTCTCTCCACATGCTCAGTTCTGAGAGATAAGTGTGTGTGAAAGCCGTCCTTCACCTAGCTTGAAGGGAACACAAAGTTATTTTTCAGTTGCCAACTCCACTCCATACATATATATGGGGAGGTACAAGCTCCAACTCGCTTTTACAGTGAAAACGGCAGGCACTTCAAACCGTCACTAGGAAACCGACTGAGAAACCAGAGTAAGTGTTTCTCCTGCCACCCGTTCCCTTTGTGCTGGATGAAGGAACGTCTCTCCACATGCTCAGCTCTGAGAGATAAGTGTGTGCGAAAGCCGTCCTTCACCTAGCTTGAAGGGAACACAAAGTTTCTTTTCAGTTTCCAACTCCACTCCATACATATATATGGGGAGGTACAAGCTCCAACTCGGTTTTACAGTGAAATCTGCAGGCACTCCAAACCGGCACAAGGAAACAGACTAAGAAACCAGAGGAAGTGTTTCTCCTGCAACCCGTTCCCTTTGTGCTGGATGAACGAACGTCTTCCCACATGCTCAGCTCTGAGAGACAAGTGTGTGCGAAAGCCGTCCTTCACCTAGCTTGAAGGGAACACAAAGTTTCTTTTCAGTTTCCAACTCCACTCCATACATATATATGGGGAGGTACAAGCTCCAACTCGGTTTTACAGTGAAAACGGCAGGCACTCCAAACCGGCACAAGGAAACAGACTAAGAAACAAGAGGAAGTGTTTCTCCTGCAACCCGTTCCCTTTGTGTTGGATGAGCGAACGTCTTTCCACATGCTCAGTTCTGAGAGATAAGTGTGTGTGAAAGCCGTCCTTCACCTACCTTGAAGGAAACACAAAGTTTCTTTTCAGTTGCCAACTCCACTCCATACATATATATGGGGTGGTACAAGCTCCAACTCAGTTTACAGTGAAAACGGCAGGCTCTTCAAACCGGAACTAGGAAACCGACTGAGAAACCAGAATAAGTGTTTCTCCTGCAACCCGTTCCATTTGTGCTGGATGAACGAACGTCTCTCCACATGCTCAGTTGTGAGAGATAAGTGTGTGCGAAAGCCGTCCTTCACCTAGATTGAAGGGAACACAAAGCTTCTTTCAGTTGCCAACTCCAATCCATACATATATATGGGGAGGTACAAGCTCCAACTCGGTTTTACAGTGAAAACGGCAGGCACTTCAAACCGGCACTAGGAAACAGACTGAGAAACCAGAGTAAGTGTTTCTCCTGCAAACGGTTCCCTTTGTGCTGGATGAACGAACGTCTCTCCACATGCTCAGTTCTGAGAGATAAGTGTGTGTGAAAGCCGTCCTTCACCTAGCTTGAAGGGAACACAAAGTTTCTTTTCAGTTGCCAACTCCACTCCATACATATATATGGGGAGGTACAAACTCCAACTCGGTTTTACAGTGAAAACTGCAGGCACTTCAAACCGGCACGAGGAAACCGACTGAGAAACCAGAGTAAGTGTTTCTCCTGCAACCCGTTCCCATGAGCTGGATGAGCGAACGTCTCTCCACATGCTCAGTTCTGAGAGATAAGTGTGTGTGAAAGCCGTCCTTCACCTAGCTTGAAGGGAACACAAAGTTTCTTTTCAGTTGCCAACTCCACTCCATACATATATATGGGGAGGTACAAGCTCCAACTCGGTTTTACAGTGAAAAAGGCAGTCACTTCAAACCGGCACTAGGAAACCGACTGAGAAACCAGAGTAAGTGGTTCTCCTGCAAACCGTTCCCTTTGTGCTGGATGAACGAACGTCTCTCCACATGCTCAGTTCTGAGAGATAAGTGTGTGTGAAAGCCGTCCTTCACCTAGCTTGAAGGGAACACAAAGTTTCTTTTCAGTTGCCAACTCCACTCCATACATATATATGGGGAGGTACAAGCTCCAACTCGGTTTTACAGTGAAAACTGCAGGCACTTCAAACCGGCACAAGGAAACAGACTGAGAAACCAGAGTAAGTGTTTCTCCTGCAACCAGTTCCCTTTGTGCTGGATGAACGAACGTCTCTCCACATGCTCTGTTCTGAGAGATAAGTGTGTGTGAAAGCCGTCTTTCACCTAGCTTGAAGGGAACACAAAGTTTATTTCAGTTGCCAAATCCAGTCCATACATATATATGGGGAGGTACAAGCTCCAACTCGGTTTTACAGTGAAAACGGCAGGCACTTCAAGCCGGCACTAGGAAACACACTGAGAAACCAGAGTATGTGTTTCTCTTGCAACCCGTTCCCTTTGTGCTGGATGAACGAACGTCTCTCCACATGCACAGTTCTGAGATATAAGTGTGTGTGAAAGCCTTCCTTCACCTAGCTTGAAGGGAACACAAAGTTTCTTTTCAGTTGCCAACTCCACTGCATACATATATATGGGGAGGTACAAGCTCCAACTCGCTTTTACAGTGAAAACGGCAGGCACTTCAAACAGTCACTAGGAAACCGACTGAGAAACCAGAGTAAGTGTTTCTCCTGCAACCCGTTCCCTTTGTGCTGGATGAACGAACGTCTTCCCACATGCTCAGCTCTGAGAGACAAGTGTGTGCGAAAGCCGTCCTTCACCTAGCTTGAAGGGAACACAAAGTTTCTTTTCAGTTTCCAACTCCACTCCATACATATATATGGGGAGGTACAAGCTCCAACTCGGTTTTACAGTGAAAACGGCAGGCACTCCAAACCGGCACAAGGAAACAGACTAAGAAACCAGAGGAAGTGTTTCTCCTGCAACCCGTTCCCATGAGCTGGATGAGCGAACGTCTTTCCACATGCTCAGTTCTGAGAGATAAGTGTGTGTGAAAGCCGTCCTTCACCTACCTTGAAGGAAACACAAAGTTTCTTTTCAGTTGCCAACTCCACTCCATACATATATATGGGGTGGTACAAGCTCCAACTCAGTTTACAGTGAAAACGGCAGGCTCTTCAAACCGGAACTAGGAAACCGACTGAGAAACCAGAGTAAGTGTTTCTCCTGCAACCCGTTCCATTTGTGCTGGATGAACGAACGTCTCTCCACATGCTCAGTTGTGAGAGGTAAGTGTGTGCGAAAGCCGTCCTTCACCTAGATTGAAGGGAACACAAAGCTTCTTTCAGTTGCCAACTCCAATCCATACATATATATGGGGAGGTACAAGCTCCAACTCGGTTTTACAGTGAAAAAGGCAGGCACTTCAAACCGGCACTAGGAAACAGACTGAGAAACCAGAGTAAGTGGTTCTCCTGCAACCCGTTCCCATGAGCTGGATGAGCGAACGTCTCTCCACATGCTCAGTTCTGAGAGATAAGTGTGTGTGAAAGCCGTCCTTCACCTAGCTTTAAGGGAACACAATGTTTCTTTTCAGTTGCCAACTCCAATCCATAGATATATATGGGGAGGTACAAGCTCCAACTCGCTTTTACAGTGAAAACTGCAGGCACTTCAAACCGGCACTAGGAAACCGACTGAGAAACCAGAGTAAGTGGTTCTCCTGCAACCCGTTCCCTTTGTGCTGGATGAACGAACGTCTCTCCACATGCTCAGTTCTGAGAGATAATTGTGTGTGAAAGCCGTACTTCACCTAGCTTGAAGGGAACACAAAGTTCCTTTTGAGTTGCCAACTCCACTCCATCCATATATAAGGCGGAGGTACAAGCTCCAACTCGATTTTACTGTGAAAACGGCAGGCACTTCAAACCGGCACTAGGAAACAGACTGAGAAACCAGAGTAAGTGTTTCTCCTGCAACACGTTTCCTTTGTGCTGGATGAACGAACGTCTCTCCACATGCTCAGTTCTGAGAGATAAGTGTGTGTGAAAGCCGTCCTTCACCTAGCTTGAAGGGAACACAAAGTTTTTTTTCAGTTGCCAACTCCACTCCATACATATATATGGGGAGGTACAAGCTCCAACTCTGTTTTACAGTGAAAACGGCAGGCATTTCAAACCGGCACTAGGAAACAGACTGAGAAACCAGAGTATGTGTTTCTCCTGCAAACGGTTCCCTTTGTGCTGGATGAACGAACGTCTCTCCACATGCTCAGTTCTGAGAGATAAGTGTGTGTGAAAGCCGTCCTTCACCTAGCTTGAAGGGAACACAAAGTTTCTTTTCAGTTGCCAACTCCACTCCATACATATATATGGGGAGGTACAAGCTCCAACTCGGTTTTACAGTGAAAACTGCAGGCACTTCAAACCGGCACGAGGAAACCGACTGAGAAACCAGAGTAAGTGTTTCTCCTGCAACCCGTTCCCATGAGCTGGATGAGCGAACGTCTCTCCACATGCCCAGTTCTGAGAGATAAGTGTGTGTAAATGCCGTCCTTCACCTATCTTGAATGGAACACAAAGTTTCTTTTCAGTTGCCAACACCACTCCATACATATATATGGGGAGGTACAAGCTCCAACTCGCTTTTACAGTGAAAAAGGCAGGCACTTCAAACCGGCACTAGGAAACAGACTGAGAAACCAGAGTAAGTGGTTCCCCTGCAACCCGTTCCCTTTGTGCTGGATGAACGAACGTCTCTCCACATGCTCAGTTCTAAGAGATAATTGTGTGTGAAAGCCGTCCTTCACCTAGCTAGAAGGGAACACAAAGTTTCTTTTCAGTTGCCAACTCCACTCCATACATATATATGGGGAGGTACAAGCTCCAACTCGGTTTTACAGTGAAAACGGCAGGCACATCAAACAGGCACTAGGAAACAGACTGAGAAACCAGAGTAAGTGTTTCTCCTGCAACCCGTTCCCATGAGCTGGATGAGCGAACGTCTCTCCACATGCTCAGTTCTGAGAGATAAGTGTGTGTGAAAGCCGTCCTTCACCTAGCTTGAAGGGAACACAAAGTTTCTTTTCAGTCGCCAACTCCAGTCCATACATATATATGGGGAGGTACAAGCTCCAACTCGGTTTTACAGTGAAAACGGCAGGCACTTCAAACCGGCACTAGGAAACAGACTGAGAAACCAGAGTAAGTGTTTCTCCTGCAAACCGTTCCCTTTGTGCTGGATGAATGAACGTATCTCCACATGCTCAGTTCTGAAAGATAAATGTGTGCGAAAGCCGCCCTTCACCTAGCTTGAAGGGAACACAAAGTTTCTTTTCAGTTGCCAACTCCACTCCATACATATATATGGGGAGGAACAAGCTCCAACTCGGTTTTACAGTGAAAACTGCAGGCCCTCCAAACCGGCACAAGGAAACAGACTGAGAAACCAGAGTAAATGTTACTCCTGCAACCCGATAACTTTGTGTTGGATGAACGAACGCCTTTCCACATGCTCAGTTCTGAGAGATACGTGTGTGTGAAAGCCGTCCTTTACCAAGCTTGAAGGGAACACATAGTTTCTTTTCAGTTGCCAAGTCCACTCCATACATATATATGGGGAGGTACAAGCTCCAACTCGGTTTTACAGTGAAAACGGCAGGCACTTCAAACCGGCACTAGGAAACAGACTGAGAAACCAGAGTAAGTGTTTCTCCTGCAACCCATTCCCTTTGTGCTGGATGAACGAACGTCTCTCCACATCCTCAGTTCTGAGAGATAAGTGTGTGTGAAAGCCGTCATTCACCTAGCTTGAAGGGAACACAAAGTTAATTTTCAGTTGCCAACTCCACTCCATACATATATAAGGGTTGGTAAAAGCTCCAATTCAGTTTACAGTGTAAACGGCAGGCTCTTAAAACCGGAACTAGGAAACCGACTGAGAAACCAGAGTAAGTGTTTCTCCTGCAACCCGTTCCCTTTGTGCTGAATGAACGAACGTATCTCCACATGCTCAGTTCTGAGAGATAAATGTGTGCGAAAGCCGTCCTTCACCTAGCTTGAAGGGAACACAAAGCTTCTTTTCAATTGCCAACTCCACTCCCTACATATATATGGGGAGGTACAAGCTCCAACTCGGTTTTACAGTGAAAACGGCAGGCACAACAAACCGGCACTAGGAAACAGACTGAGAAACCAGAGTAAGTGTTTCTCCTGCAACCCGTTCCTTTTTTGCTGGATGAACGAACGTCTCTCCACATGCTCAGTTCTGAGAGATAAGTGTGTGTGAAAGCCGTCATTCACCTAGCTTGAAGGGAACACAAAGTTAATTTTCAGTTGCCAACTCCACTCCATACATATATAAGGGTTGGTAAAAGCTCCAATTCAGTTTACAGTGTAAACGGCAGGCTCTTAAAACCGGAACTAGGAAACCGACTGAGAAACCAGAGTAAGTGTTTCTCCTGCAACCCGTTCCCTTTGTGCTGAATGAACGAACGTATCTCCACATGCTCAGTTCTGAGAGATAAATGTGTGCGAAAGCCGTCCTTCACCTAGCTTGAAGGGAACACAAAGCTTCTTTTCAATTGCCAACTCCACTCCCTACATATATATGGGGAGGTACAAGCTCCAACTCGGTTTTACAGTGAAAACGGCAGGCACAACAAACCGGCACTAGGAAACAGACTGAGAAACCAGAGTAAGTGTTTCTCCTGCAACCCGTTCCTTTTTTGCTGGATGAACGAACGTCTCTCCACATGCTCAGTTCTGAGAGATAAGTGTGTGTGAAAGCCGTCCTTCACCTAGCTTGAAGGGAACACAAAGTTTCTTTTCATTTGCCAACTCCCCTCCATACATATATATGGGGAGGTACAAGCTCCAACTCGGTTTACAGTGAAAACGACAGGCACTTCAAACCGGCACTAGGAAACCGACTGAGAAACCAGAGTAAGTGTTTCCCCTGCAAACAGTTCCCTTTGTGCTGGATGAACGAACGTCTCTCCACATGCTCAGTTCTGAGAGATAAGTGTGTGTGAAAGCCGTCCTTCACCTAGCTTGAAGGGAACACAAAGTTTCTTTTCAGTTGCCAACTCCCCTCCATACATATATATGGGGAGGTACAAGCTCCAACTCGGTTTTACATTGAAAATGCCAGGCACTTCAAACCGGCACTAGGAAATTGACAGAGAATCCAGAGTAAGTGTTTCTCCTGCAACCCGTTCCCTTTGTGCTGGATGAACGAACGTCTCTCCACATGCTCAGTTCTGAGAGATAAGTGTGTGTGAAAGCAGTCCTTCACCTAGTTTTGAAGGAAACACAAAGTTTCTTTTCAGTTGCCAATTCCCCTCCATACATATATATGGGGAGGTACAAGCTCCAACTCGGTTTTACAGTGAAAACTGCAGGCACTTCAAACCGGCACTAGGAAACACACTGAGAAACCAGAGTAAGTGTTTCTCCTGCAACCCGTTCCCTTTGTGCTGGATGAACGAACGTCTCTCCACATGCTCAGTTCTGAGAGATAAGTGTGTGTGAAAGCCGTCCTTCACCTAGCTTGAAGGGATCACAAAGTTATTTTTCAGTTGCCAACAACACTCCATACATATATATGGAGAGGTACAAGCTCCAACTCGGTTTTACAGTGAAAACGTCAGGCACTTCAAGCCGGCACTAGGAAACACACTGAGAAAACAGAGTAAGTGTTTCTCCTGCAACCCGTTCCCTTTGTGCTGGATGAACGAACGTCTCTCCACATGCTCAGTTCTAAGAGATAATTGTGTGTGAAAGCCGTCCTTCACCTAGCTAGAAGGGAACACAAAGTTTCTTTTCAGTTGCCAACTCCACTCCATACATATATATGGGGAGGTACAAGCTCCAACTCGGTTTTACAGTGAAAACGGCAGGCACATCCAACCGGCACTAGGAAACAGACTGAGAAACCAGAGTAAGTGTTTCTCCTGCAAACCGTTCCCTTTGTGCTGGATGAATTAACGTCTCTCCACATGCTCAGTTCTGATAGATAAGTGTGTGTGAAAGCCGTCCTTCACCTAGCTTTAAGGGAACACAATGTTTCTTTTCAGTTGCCAAATCCACTCCATAGATATATATGGGGAGGTACAAGCTCCAACTCGCTTTTACAGTGAAAACGGCAGGCACTTCAAACCGGCACTAGGAAACCGACTGAGAAACCAGAGTAAGTGGTTCTCCTGCAACCCGTTCCCTTTTTGCTGGATGAACGAACGTCTCTCCACATGCTCAGTTCTGAGAGATAAGTGTGTGTGAAAGCCGTACTTCACCTAGCTTGAAGGGAACACAAAGTTTCTTTTCAGTTGACAACTCCCCTCCATACATATATATATGGGGAGGTACAAGCTCCAACTCGGTTTTACAGTGAAAACTGCAGGCACTCCAAACCGGCATAAGGAAACAGACTAAAAAACCAGAGTAAGTGTTACTCCTGCAACCTGTTCCCTTTGTGTTGGATGAACGAAAGTCTTTCCACATGCTTAGTTCTGAGAGATAAGTGTGTGTGAAAGCCGTCCTTCACCTACCTTGAAGGGAACACAAAGTTTCTTTTCAGCTGCAAACTCCACTCCATACATATATATGGGGTGGTATAAGCTCCAACTCAGTTTACAGTGAAAAAGGTAGGCTCTTCATCCCGGAACTAGGAAACCGACTGAGAAACCAGAGTAAGTGTTTCTCCGGCAACCAGTTCCCTTTGTGCTGGATGAACGAACGTCTCTCCACATGCTCAGTTCTGAGAGATAAGTGTGTGTGAAAGTCGTCCTTCACCTAGCTTGAAGGGAACACAAAGTTTCTTTTCAGTTGCCAACTCCACTCCATACATATATATGGGGAGGTACAAGCTCCAACTGTATTTTACAGTGAAAACGGCAGGCACTTCAAACCGGCACTAGGAAACAGACTGAGAATCCAGAGTAAGTGTTTCCCCTGCAGCCCGTTCCCTTTGTGCTGGATGAACGACCGTCTCTCCACATGCTCAGTTCTGAGAGATAAGTGTGTGTGAAAGCCGTCCTTCACCTAGCTTGAAGGGAACACAAAGTTTCTTTTCAGTTGCCAACTCCACTATATACATATATATGGGGAGGTACAAGCTCCAACTCGCTTTTACAGTGAAAAAGGCAGGCACTTCAAACCGGCAGTAGGAAACAGACTGAGAAACCAGAGTAAGTGTTTCTCCTGCAACCCATTCCCTTTGTGCTGGATGAACGAACGTCTCTCCACATGCTCACTTCTGAGAGATAAGTGTGTGTGAAAGCCGTCCTTCACCTAGCTAGAAGGGAACACAAAGTTTCTTTTCAGTTGCCAACTCCACTCCATACATATATATGGGGAGGTACAAGCTCCAACTCGGTTTTACAGTGAAAACGGCAGGCACATCAAACAGGCACTAGGAAACAGACTGAGAAACCAGAGTAAGTGTTTCTCCTGCAACCCGTTCCCATGAGCTGGATGAGCGAACGTCTCTCCACATGCTCAGTTCTGAGAGATAAGTGTGTGTGAAAGCCGTCCTTCACCTAGCTTGAAGGGAACACAAAGTTTCTTTTCAGTCGCCAACTCCAGTCCATACATATATATGGGGAGGTACAAGCTCCAACTCGATTTTACAGTGAAAACGGCAGGCACTTCAAACCGGCACTAGGAAACAGACTGAGAAACCAGAGTAAGTGTTTCTCCTGCAAACCGTTCCCTTTGTGCTGGATGAATGAACGTATCTCCACATGCTCAGTTCTGAAAGATAAATGTGTGCGAAAGCCGCCCTTCACCTAGCTTGAAGGGAACACAAAGTTTCTTTTCAGTTGCCAACTCCACTCCATACATATATATGGGGAGGAACAAGCTCCAACTCGGTTTTACAGTGAAAACGGCAGGCACAACAAACCGGCACTAGGAAACAGACTGAGAAACCAGAGTAAGTGTTTCTCCTGCAACCCGTTCCTTTTTTGCTGGATGAACGAACGTCTCTCCACATGCTCAGTTCTGAGAGATAAGTGTGTGTGAAAGCCGTCCTTCACCTAGCTTGAAGGGAACACAAAGTTTCTTTTCATTTGCCAACTCCCCTCCATACATATATATGGGGAGGTACAAGCTCCAACTCGGTTTACAGTGAAAACGACAGGCACTTCAAACCGGCACTAGGAAACCGACTGAGAAACCAGAGTAAGTGTTTCTCCTGCAACCCGTTCCCTTTGTGCTGGATGAACGAACGTCTCTCCACATGCTCAGTTCTGAGAGATAAGTGTGTGTGAAAGCAGTCCTTCACTTAGTTTTGAAGGAAACACAAAGTTTCTTTTCAGTTGCCAATTCCCCTCCATACATATATATGGGGAGGTACAAGCTCCAACTCGGTTTTACAGTGAAAACTGCAGGCACTTCAAACCGGCACTAGGAAACACACTGAGAAACCAGAGTAAGTGTTTCTCCTGCAACCCGTTCCCTTTGTGCTGGATGAAAGAACGTCTCTCCACATGCTCAGTTCTGAGAGATAAGTGTGTGTGAAAGCCGTCCTTCACCTAGCTTGAAGGGATCACAAAGTTATTATTCAGTTGCCAACAACACTCCATACATATATATGGGGAGGTACAAGCTCCAACTCGGTTTTACAGTGAAAACGTCAGGCACTTCATACCGGCACTAGGAAACAGACTGAGAAACCAGAGTAAGTGTTTCTCCTGCAACCCGTTCCCTTTGTGTTGGATGAACGAACGTCTCTCCACATGCACAGTTCTGAGAGATAAGTGTGTGTGAAAGCCGTCCTTCACCTAGCTTGACCGGAACACAAAGTTTCTTTCCAGTTGCCAACTCCACTCCATACATATATATGGGAAGGTACAAGCTCCAACTCGGTTTTACAGTGAAAACGGCAGGCACTTCAAACCGGCACTAGGAAACCGACAGAGAAACCAGAGTAAGTGTTTCTCCTGCAACCCGTTCCCTTTCTGCTGGATGAACGAACGTCTCTCCACATGCTCAGTTCTGGGAGATAAGTGTGTGTGAAAGCCGTCCTTCACCTAGCTTGAAGGGAACACAAAGTTATTTTTCAGTTGCCAACTTCACTCCATACATATATATGGGGAGGTACAAGCTCCAACTCGCTTTTACAGTGAAAACGGCAGGCACTTCAAACCGTCACTAGGAAACCGACTGAGAAACCAGAGTAAGTGGTTCTCCTGCAACCCGTTCCCTTTGTGCTGGATGAACGAACGTCTTTCCACGTGCTCAGCTCTGAGAGATAATTGTGTGCGAAAGCCGTCCTTCACGTAGCTTGAAGGGAACACAAAGTTTCTTTTCAGTTTCCAACTCCACTCCATACATATATATAGGGAGGTACAAGCTCCAACTCGGTTTTACAGTGAAATCTGCAGGCACTCCAAACCGGCAGAAGGAAACAGACTAAGAAACCAGAGGAAGTGTTTCTCCTGCAACCCGTTCCCTTTGTGTTGGATGAGCGAACGTCTTTCCACATGCTCAGTTCTGAGAGATAAGTGTGTGTGAAAGCCGTCCTTCACCTACCTTGAAGGGAACACAAAGTTTCTTTTCAGTTGCCAACTCCACTCCATACATATATATGGGGTGGTACAAGCTCCAACTCAGTTTACAGTGAAAACGGCAGGCTCTTCAAACCGGAACTAGGAAACCGACTGAGAAACAAGAGTAAGTGTTTCTCCTGCAAACCGTTCCCTTTGTGCTGGATGAACGAACGTCTCTCCACATGCTCAGTTCTGAGAGATAAGTGTGTGTGAAAGCCGTCCTTCACCTAGCTTGAAGGGAACACAAAGTTTCTTTTCAGTTGCCAACTCCACTCCATCCATATATAAGGGGGAGGTACAAGCTCCAAATCGATTTTACAGTGAAAACGGCAGGCACTTCAAACCGGCACTAGGAAACAGACTGAGAAACCAGAGTAAGTGTTTCTCCTGCAACCCGTTCCCTTTGTGCTGGATGAACGAACGTCTCTCCACATGCTCAGTTCTGAGAGATAAGTGTGTGTGAAAGCCGTCCTTCACCTAGCTTGAAGGGAACACAAAGTTATTTTTCAGTTGCCAACTCCACTCCATACATATATATGGGGAGGTACAAGCTCCAACTCGGTTTTACAGTGAAAACGGCAGGCACTTCAAACGGGCACTAGGAAACAGACTGAGAAACCAGAGTAAGTGTTTCTCCTGCAACCCGTTCGTTTTGTCCTGGATGAACGAACGTCTCTCCACATGCTCAGTTCTGAGAGATAAGTGTGTGTGAAAGCCGTCCTTCACCTAGCTTGAAGGGAACACAAAGTTTCTTTTCAGTTGCCAACTCCACTCCATACATATATATGGGGAGGTACAAGCTCCAACTCGGTTTTACAGTGAAAACTGCAGGCACTTCAAACCGGCACGAGGAAACCGACTGAGAAACCAGAGTAAGTGTTTCTCCTGCAACCCGTTCCCATGAGCTGGATGAGCGAACGTCTCTCCACATGCTCAGTTCTGAGAGATAAGTGTGTGTGAAAGCCGTCCTTCACCTAGCTTGAAGGGAACACAAAGTTTCTTTTCAGTTGCCAACTCCACTCCATACATATATATGGGGAGGTACAAGCTCCAACTCGGTTTTACAGTGAAAACGGCAGTCACTTCAAACCGGCACTAGGAAACCGACTGAGAAACCAGAGTAAGTGTTTCCCCTGCAACCCGTTCCCTTTGTGCTGGATGAACGAACGTCTCTCCACATTCTCAGTTCTGAGAGATAAGTGTGTGTGAAAGCCGTCCTTCACCTAGCTTGAAGGGAACACAAAGTTTCTTTTCTGTTGCCAAATCCACTCCATACATATATATGGGGAGGTACAAGCTCCAACTCTTTTTTACAGTGAAAACGGTAGGTACTTCAAACCGGCACTAGGAAAGAGACTGAGAAACCAGAGTAAGTGTTTCCCCTACAACCCGTTCCCTTTGTGCTGGATGAACGATCGTCGCTCCACATGCTCAGTTCTGAGATATAATTGTGTGTGAAAGCCGTCCTTCACCTAGCTAGAATGGAACACAAAGTTTCTTTTCAGTTGCCAACTCCACTCCATACATATATATGGGGAGGTACAAGCTCCAACTCGGTTTTACAGTGAAAACGGCAGGCACTTCAAACCGGCACAAGGAAACAGACTGAGAAACCAGAGTAAGTGTTTCTCCTGCAACCAGTTCCCTTTGTGCTGGATGAACGAACGTCTCTCCCCGTGCTCTGTTCTGAGAGATAAGTGTGTGTGAAAGCCGTCCTTAACCAGTTTGAAGGGAACACAAAGTTTATTTCAGTTGCCAAATCCACTCCATACATATATATGGGGAGGTACAAGCTCCAACTCGATTTTACAGTGAAAACGGCAGGCACTTCAAGCCGGCACTAGGAAACACACTGAGAAACCAGAGTATGTGTCTCTCTTGCAACCCGTTCCCTTTGTGCTGGATGAACGAACGTCTCTCCACATGCACAGTTCTGAGAGATAAGTGTGTGTGAAAGCCTTCCTTCACCTAGATTGAAGGGAACAGAAAGTTTCTTTTCAGTTTCCAACTCCAATCCATACATATATATGGGGAGGTACAAGCTCCAACTCGGTTTTACAGTGAAAACGGCAGGCACTTCAAACCGGCACAAGGAAACAGACTGAGAAACCAGAGTAAGTGTTTCTCCTGCAACCAGTTCCCTTTGTGCTGGATGAACGAAAGTTTCTCCACGTGCTCTGTTCTGAGAGATAAGTGTGTGTGAAAGCCGTCCTTTACCTAGCTTGAAGGGAACACAAAGTTTCTTTTCAGTTGCCAACTCCACTCCATAAATATATATGGGGAGGTACAAGCTCCAACTCGGTTTTACAGTGAAAACGGCAGGCACTTCAAGCCGGCACTAGGAAACACACTGAGAAACCAGAGTAAGTGTTTCTCCTGCAACCCTTTCCCTTTGTGCTGGATGAACGAACGTCTCTCCACATGCTCAGTTCTAAGACATAAGTGTGTGTGAAAGCCGTCCTTCACATAGCTAGAATGGAACACAAAGTTTCTTTTCAGTTGCCAACTCCACTCCATACATATATATGGGGAGGTACAAGCTCCAACTCGGTTTTACAGTGAAAACGGCAGGTACTTCAAACCGGCACTAGGAAACCGACTGAGAAACCAGAGTAAGTGTTTCTCCTGCAACCATTTCCGTTTGTGCTGGATGAAAGAACGTCTCTCCACATGCTCAGTTCTCAGAGATAAGTGTGTGTGAAAGCCGTCCTTCACCTAGCTTGAAGGGAACACAAAGTTTCTTTTCAGTTGCCAACTCCACTCCATACATATATATGGGGAGGTACAAGCTCCAACTCTGTTTTACAGTGAAAATGGCAGGCACTTCAAACCGGCACTAGGAAACAGACTGAGAATCCAGAGTAAGTGTTTCCCCTGCAGCCCGTTCCCTTTGTGCTGGATGAACGACCGTCTCTCCACATGCTCAGTTCTGAGAGATAAGTGTGTGTGAAAGCCGTCCATCACATAGCTTGAAGGGAACACAAAGTTTCTTTTCAGTTGCCAACTCCACTACATAAATATATATGTTGATGTAGAAGCTCCAACTCGGTTTTAAACTGAAAACGGCAGGCACTTCAAGCCGGCACTAGGAAACACACTGAGAAACCAGAGAATGTGTCTCTCTTGCAACCCGTGCCCTTTGTGCTGGATGAACGAACGTCTCTCCAGATGCACAGTTCTGAGAGATAAGTGTGTGTGAAAGCCTTCCTTCACCTATATTGAAGGGAACACAAAGTTTCTTTTCAGTTTCCAACTCCACTCCATACATATATATGGGGAGGTACAAGCTCCAACTCGGTTTTACAGTGAAAACGGCAGGCACTTCAAACCGGCAAAAGGAAACAGACTGAGAAACCAGAGTAAGTGTTTCTCCTGCACCCCGTTCCCTTTGTGCTGAATGAACGAACGTATCTCCACATGCTCAGTTCTGAGAGATATATGTGTGCAAAAGCCGTCCTTCACCTAGCTTGAAGGGAACACAAAGTTTCTTTTCAGTTGCCAACTCCACTCCATACATATATATGGGGAGGTACAAGCTCCAACTCGGTTTTACACTGAAAACGGCAGGCACATCAAACCGGCACTAGGAAACAGACTGAGAAACCAGAGTAAGGGTTTCTCCTGCAACCCGTTCCTTTTTTGCTGGATGAACGAACGTATATCCACATGCTCAGTTCTGAGAGATAAGTGTGTGTGAAAGCCGTCCTTCACCTAGCTTGAAGGGAACACAAAGTTTCTTTTCAGTTGCCAACTCCCCTCCATACATATATATGAGGAGGTACAAGCTCCAACTCGGTTTTACAGTGAAAACGGCAGGCACTTCAAACCGGCACTAGGAAACCGACTGAGAAACCAGAGTAAGTGTTTCCCCTGTAACCAGTTCCCTTTGTGCTGGATGAACGAACGTCTCTCCACATGCTCAGTTCTGAGAGATAAGTGTGTGTGAAAGCCGTCCTTCACCTAGCTTGAAGGGAACACAAAGTTTCTTTTCAGTTGCCAATTCCCTTCCATACATATATATGCGGAGGTACAAGCTCCAACTCGGTTTTACATTGAAAACGGCAGGCACTTCAAACCGGCACTAGGAAATTGACTGAGAAACCAGAGTAAGTGTTTCTCCTGCAACCCGTTCCCTTTGTGCTGGATGAACGAACGTCTCTCCACATGCTCAGTTCTGAGAGATAAGTGTGTGTGAAAGCAGCCCTTCACATAGTTTTGAAGGGAACACAAAGTTTCTTTTCAGTTGTCAATTCCCCTCCATACATATATAGGGGGAAGTACAAGCTCCAACTCGGTTTTACAGTGAAAACTGCAGGCACTTTAAAGCGGCACTAGGAAACATACTGAGAAACCAGAGTAAGTGTTTCTCCTGCAACCCGTTCCCTTTGTGCTGGATGAACGAACGTCTCTCCACTTGCTCAGTTCTGAGAGATAAGTGTGTGTGAAAGCCGTCCTTCACCTAGCTTGAAGGGAACACAAAGTTATTTTTCAGTTGCCAACAACACTCCATACATATATATGGGGATGTACAAGCTCCAACTCGGTTTTACAGTGAAAACGTAAGGCACTTCATACCGGCACTAGGAAACAGACTGAGAAACCAGAGTAAGTGTTTCTCCTGCAACCCGTTCCCTTTGTGCTGGATGAACGAACGTCTCTCCACATGCACAGTTCTGAGAGATAAGTGTGTGTGAAAGCCATCCTTCACCTAGCTTGACCGGAACACAAAGTTTCTTTTCAGTTGCCAACTCCACTCCATACATATATATGGGGTGGTACAAGCTCCAACTCAGTTTACAGTGAAAACGACAGGCTCTTCAAACCGGAACTAGGAAACCGACTGAGAAACCAGAGTAATTGTTTCTCCTGCAACCCGTTCCCTTTGTGCTGGATGAACGACGTCTCCCCACATCCTCAGTTCTGAGAGATAAGTGTGTGCGAAAGCCGTCCTTCACCTAGATTGAAGGGAACACAAAGCTTCTTTTCAGTTGCCAAATCCACTCCATACATATATATGGGGAGGTACAAGCTCCAACTCGCTTTTACAGTGACAACGGCAGGCACTTCAAACCGGCAGTAGGAAACAGACTGAGAAACCAGAGTAAGTGTTTCTCCTGCAACCCATTCCCCTTGTGCTGGATGAACGAACGTCTCTCCACATGCTCAGTTCTGAGAGATAAGTGTGTGTGAAAGCCGGCATTCACCTAGCTTGAACTGAACACAAAGCTTCTTTCAGTTGCCAACTCCAATTAATACATATATATGGGGAGGTACAAGCTCCAACTCGGTTTTACAGTGAAAACGGCAGGCACTTCAAACCGGCATTAGGAAACAGACTGAGAAACCAGAGTAAGTGGTTCTCATGCAACCCGTTCCCATGAGCTGGATGAGCGAACGTCTCTCCACATGCTCAGTTCTGAGAGCTAAGTGTGTGTGAAAGCCGTCCTTCACCTAGCTTGAAGGGAACACAAAGTTTATTTCAGTTGCCAAATCCACTCCATACATTTATATGGGGAGGTACAAGCTCCAACTCGGTTTTACAGTGAAAACGGCAGGCACTTCAAGCCGGCACTAGGAAACACACTGAGAAACCAGAGAATGTGTCTCTCTTGCAACCCGTTCCCTTTGTGCTGGATGAACGAACGTCTCTCCACATGCACAGTTCTGAGAGCTAAGTGTGTGTGAAAGCCTTCCTTCACGTAGATTGAAGGGAACACAAAGTTTCTTTTCAGTTTCCAACTCCACTCCATACATATATATGGGGAGGTACAAGCTCCAACTCGGTTTTACAGTGAAAACGGCAGGCACTTCAAACCGGCAAAAGGAAACAGACTGAGAAACCAGAGAATGTGTCTCTCTTGCAACCCGTTCCCTTTGTGCTGGATGAACGAACGTCTCTCCACATGCACAGTTCTGAGAGATAAGTGTGTGTGAAAGCCGTCCTTCACCTAGATTGAAGGGAACACAAAGTTTCTTTTCAGTTTCCAACTCCACTCCATACATATATATGGGGAGGTACAAGCTCCAACTCGGTTTTACAGTGAAAACGGCAGGCACTTCAAACCGGCACTAGGAAACCGACTGAGAAACCAGAGTAAGTGTTTCCCCTGCAACCAGTTCCCTTTGTGCTGGATGAACGAACGTCTCTCCACATGCTCAGTTCTGAGAGATAAGTGTGTGTGAAAGCCGTCATTCACCTAGCTTGAAGGGAACACAAAGTTTCTTTTCAGTTGCCAACTCCCCCCATACATATATATGGGGAGGTACAAACTCCAACTCGGTTTTACATTGAAAACGGCAGGCACTTCAAACCGGCACTAGGAAATTGACTGAGAAACCAGAGTAAGTGTTTCTCCTGCAACCCGTTCCCTTTGTGCTGAATGAACGAACGTATCTCCACATGCTCAGTTCTGAGAGATATATGTGTGCGAAAGCCGTCCTTCACCTAGCTTGAAGGGAACACAAAGTTTCTTTTCAGTTGCCAACTCCACTCCATACATATATATGGGGAGGTACAAGCTCCAACTCGTTTTTACAGTGAAAACGTCAGGCACTTCATACCGGCACTAGGAAACAGACTGAGAAACCAGAGTAAGTGTTTCTCCTGCAGCCCGTTCCCTTTGTGCTGGATGAAGGAACGTCTCTCCACATGCACAGTTCTGAGAGATAAGTGTGTGTGAAAGCCATCCTTCACCTAGCTTGACCGGAACACAAAGTTTCTTTTCAGTTGCCAACTCCACTCCATACATATATATGGGGTGGAACAAGCTCCAACTCAGTTTACATTGAAAACGACAGGCTCTTCAAACCGGAACTAGGAAACCGACTGAGAAACCAGAGTAATTGTTTCTCCTGCAACCCGTTCCCTTTGTGCTGGATGAACGAACGTCTCCCCACATCCTCAGTTCTGAGAGATATGTGTGTGCGAAACCCGTCCTTAACCTAGATTGAAGGGAACACAAAGCTTCTTTTCAGTTGCCAAATCCACTCCATACATATATAAGGGGAGGTACAAGCTCCAACTCGGTTTTACAGTGAAAACGGCAGGCACTTCAAACCGGCACTAGGAAACAGACTGAGAAAGCACAGTAAGTGTTTCTCCTGCAAACCGTTCCCTTTGTGCTGGATGAACGAACGTCTCTCCACATGCTCAGTTCTGAGAGATAAGTGTGTGTGAAAGCCGTTCTTCACCTAGTTTTGAAGGGAACACAAAGTTTCTTTTCAGTTGCCAACTCCCCTCCATACATATATATCGGGAGGTATAAGCTCCAACTCGGTTTTACAGTGAAAACGGCAGGCACTTCAAACCGGCACTAGGAAACCGACAGAGAAACCAGAGTATGTGTTTCTCCTGCAACCCGTTCCCTTTGTGCTGGATGAACGAACGTCTCTCCACATGCTCAGTTCTGAGAGATAAGTGTGTGTGAAAGCCGTCCTTCACCTAGCTTGAAGGGAACACAAAGTTATTTTTCAGTTGCCAACTCCACTCCATACATATATATGGGGAGGTACAAGCTCCAACTCGCTTTTACAGTGAAAACGGCAGGCACTTCAAACCGTCACTAGGAAACCGACTGAGAAACCAGAGTAAGTGTTTCTCCTGCAACCCGTTCCCTTTGTGCTGGATGAACGAACGTCTTTCCACGTGCTCAGCTCTGAGAAATAAGTGTGTGCGAAAGCCGTCCTTCACCTAGCTTGAAGGGAACACAAAGTTTCTTTTCAGTTTCCAACTCCACTCCATGCATATATATGGGGAGGTACAAGCTCCAACTCGGTTTTACAGTGAAATCTGCAGGCACTCCAAACCGGCACAAGGAAACAGACTAAGAAACCAGAGGAAGTGTTTCTCCTGCAACCCGTTCCCTTTGTGTTGGATGAGCGAACGTCTTTCCACATGCTCAGTTCTGAGAGATAACTGTGTGTGAAAGCCTTCCTTCACCTACCTTGAAGGAAACACAAAGTTTCTTTTCAGTTGCCAACTCCACTCCATACATATATATGGGGTGGTACAAGCTCCAACTCAGTTTACAGTGAAAACGGCAGGCTCTTCAAACCGGAACTAGGAAACCGACTGAGAAACCAGAGTAAGTGTTCCTCCTGCAACCCGTTCCCTTTGTGCTGGATGAACGAACGTCTCTCCACATGTTCAGTTGTGAGAGATAAGTGTATGCGAAAGCCGTCCTTCACCTTGATTGAAGGGAACACAAAGCTTCTTTCAGTTGCCAACTCCAATCCATACATATATATGGGGAGGTACAAGCTCCAACTCGGTTTTACAGTGAAAACGGCAGGCACTTCAAACCGGCACTAGGAAACAGACTGAGAAACCAGAGTAAGTGGTTCTCCTGCAACCCGTTCCCATGAGCTGGATGAGCGAACGTCTCTCCACATGCTCAGTTCTGAGAGATAAGTGTGTGTGAAAGCCGTACTTCACCTAGCTTGAAGGGAACACAAAGTTCCTTTTGAGTTGCCAACTCCACTCCATCCATATATAAGGGGGAGGTACAAGCTCCAACACGATTTTACAGTGAAAACGGCAGGCACTTCAAACCGGCACTAGGAAACAGACTGAGAAACCAGAGGAAGTGTTGCTCCTGCAACCCGTTCCCTTTGTGCTGGATGAACGAACGTCTCTCCACATGCTCAGTTCTGAAAAATAAGTGTGTGTGAAAGCCGTCCTTCACCTAGCTTGAAGGGAACACATAGTTTCTTTTCAGTTGCCAAGTCCACTCCATACATATATATGGGGAGGTACAAGCTCCAACTCTGTTTTACAGTGAAAACGGCAGGCACTTCAAACCGGCACTAGGAAACAGACTGAGAAACCAGAGTAAGTGTTTCTCCTGCAACCAGTTCCCTTTGTGATGGATGAAAGAACGTCTCTCCACGTGCTCTGTTCTGAGAGATAAGTGTGTGTGAAAGCCGTCCTTCACCTAGCTTGAAGGGAACACAAAGTTTACTTCAGTTGCCAAATCCACTCCATACATTTATATGGGGAGGTACAAGCTCCAACTCGGTTTTACAGTGAAAACGGCAGGCACTTCAAGCCGGCACTAGGAAACACACTGAGAAACCAGAGAATGTGTCTCTCTTGCAACCCGTTCCATTTGTGCTGAATGAACGAACGTATCTCCACATGCTCAGTTCTGAGAGATATATGTGTGCGATAGCCGTCCTTCACCTAGCTTGAAGGGAACACAAAGTTTCTTTTCAGTTGCCAACTCCACTCCATACATATATATGGGGAGGTACAAGCTCCAACTCGGTTTTACAGTGAAAACTGCAGGCACATCAAACCGGCACTAGGAAACAGACTGAGAAACCAGAGTAAGGGTTTCTCCTGCAACCCGTTCCTTTTTTGCTGGATGAACGAACGTCTCTCCACATTCTCATTTCTGAGAGATAAGTGTGTGTGAAAGCCGGCATTCACCTAGCTTGAAGGGAACACAAAGCTTCTTTCAGTTGCCAACTCCAATTAATACATATATATGGGGAGGTACAAGCTCCAAGTCGGTTTTACAGTGAAAACGGCAGGCACTTCAAACCGGCATTAGGAAACAGACTGAGAAACCAGAGTAAGTGGTTCTCCTGCAACCCGTTCCCATGAGCTGGATGAGCGAACGTCTCTCCACATGCTCAGTTCTGAGCGATAAGTGTGTGTGAAAGCCGTCCTTCACCAAGCTTGAAGGGAACACATAGTTTCTTTTCAGTTGCCAAGTCCACTCCATACATATATATGGGGAGGTACAAGCTCCAACTCGGTTTTACAGTGAAAACGGCAGGCACTTGAAACCGGCACTAGGAAACAGACTGAGAAACCAGAGTAAGTGTTTCTCCTGCAACCAGTTCCCTTTGTGATGGATGAACGAACGTCTCTCCACGTGCTCTGTTCTGAGAGATAAGTGTGTGTGAAAGCCGTCCTTCACCTAGCTTGAAGGGAACACAAAGTTTATTTCAGTTGCCAAATCCACTCCATACATTTATATGGGGAGGTACAAGCTCCAACTCGGTTTTACAGTGAAAACGGCAGGCACTTCAAGCCGGCACTAGGAAACACACTGAGAAACCAGAGAATGTGTCTCTCTTGCAACCCGTTCCATTTGTGCTGGATGAACGAACGTCTCTCCACATGCACAGTTCTGAGAGATAAGTGTGTGTGAAAGCCTTCCTTCACCTAGATTGAAGGGAACACAAAGTTTCTTTTCAGTTTCCAACTCCACTCCATACATATATATGGGGAGGTACAAGCTCCAACTCGCTTTTACAGTGAAAACGGCAGGCACTTCAAACGGGCACTAGGAAACAGACTGAGAAACCAGAGTAAGTGTTTCTCCTGCAACCCGTTCCCTTTGTGCTGAATGAACGAACGTATCTCCACATGCTCAGTTCTGAGAGATATATGTGTGCGAAAGCCGTCCTTCACCTAGCTTGAAGGGAACACAAAGTTTCTTTTCAGTTGCCAACTCCCCTCCATACATATATATGGGGAGGTACAAGCTCCAACTCGGTTTTACATTGAAAACGGCAGGCACTTCAAACCGGCACTAGGAAATTGACTGAGAAACCAGAGTAAGTGTTTCTCCTGCAACACGTTCCCTTTGTGCTGGATGAACGAACGTCTCTCCACATGCTCAGTTCTGAGAGATAAGTGTGTGTGAAAGCAGTCCTTCACATAGTTTTGAAGGGAACACAAAGTTTCTTTTCAGTTGCCAATTCCCCTCCATACATATATACGGGAAGGTACAAGCTCCAACTCGGTTTTACAGGGAAAACTGCAGGCACTTTAAACCGGTACTAGGAAACATACTGAGAAACCAGAGTAAGTGTTTCTCCTGCAAACCGTTCCCTTTGTGCTGGATGAACGAACTTCTCTCCACATGCTCAGTTCTGAGAGATAAGTGTGTGTGAAAGCCGTCCTTCACCTAGCTTGAAGGGAACACAAAGTTATTTTTCAGTTGCCAACAACACTCCATACATATATATGGGGAGGTACAAGCTCCAACTCGGTTTTACAGTGAAAACTCAGGCACTTCATACCGGCACTAGGAAACAGACTGAGAAACCAGAGTAAGAGTTTCTCCTGCAACCCGTTCCCTTTGTGCTGGATGAACGAACGTCTCTCCACATGCACAGTTCTGAGAGATAAGTGTGTGTGAAAGCCATCCTTCAACTAGCTTGACCGGAACACAAAGTTTCTTTTCAGTTGCCAACTCCACTCCATACATATATATGGGGTGGAACAAGCTCCAACTCAGTTTACATTGAAAACGACAGGCTCTTCAAACCGGAACTAGGAAACCGACTGAGAAACCAGAGTAATTTTTTCTCCTGCAACCCGTTCCCTTTGTGCTGGATGAACGAACGTCTCCCCACATCCTCAGTTCTGAGAGATAAGTGTGTGCGAAAGCCGCCCTTCACCTAGATTGAAGGGAACACAAAGCTTCTTTTCAGTTGCCAAATCCACTCCATACATATATATGGTGAGGTACAAGCTCCAACTCGCTTTTACAGTGAAAACGGCAGGCACTTCAAACCGGCAGTAGGAAACAGACTGAGAAACCAGAGTAAGTGTTTCTCCTGCAACCCATTCCCTTTGTGCTGGATGAACGAACGTCTCTCCACATGCTCAGTTCTGAGAGATAAGTGTGTGTGAAAGCCGGCATTCACCTAGCTTGAAGGGAACACAAAGCTTCTTTCAGTTGCCAACTCCAATTAATACATATATATGGGGAGGTACAAGCTCCAACTCGGTTTTACAGTGAAAACGGCAGGCACTTCAAACCGGCATTAGGAAACAGACTGAGAAACCAGAGTAAGTGGTTCTCCTGCAACCCGTTCCCATGAGCTGGATGAGCGAACGTCTCTCCACATGCTCAGTTCTGAGAGATAAGTGTGTGTGAAAGCCGTCCTTCACCAAGCTTGAAGGGAACACATAGTTTCTTTTCAGTTGCCAAGTCCACTCCATACATATATATGGGGAGGTACAAGCTCCAACTCGGTTTTACAGTGAAAACGGCAGGCACTTCAAACCGGCACTAGGAAACAGACTGAGAAACCAGAGTAAGTGTTTCTCCTGCAACCAGTTCCCTTTGTGCTGGATGAACGAACGTCTCTCCACGTGCTCTGTTCTGAGAGATAATTGTGTGTGAAAGCCGTCCTTCACCTAGCTTGAAGGGAACACAAAGTTTATTTCAGTTGCCAAATCCACTCCATACATTTATATGAGGAGGTACAAGCTCCAACTCGGTTTTACAGTGAAAACGGCAGGCACTTCAAGCCGGCACTAGGAAACACACTGAGAAACCAGAGAATGTGTCTCTCTTGCAACCCGTTCTCTTTGTGCTGGATGAACGAACGTCTCTCCACATGCACAGTTCTGAGAGATAAGTGTGTGTGAAAGCCGTCCTTCACCTAGCTTGAAGGGAACACATAGTTTCTTTTCAGTTGCCAACTCCACTCCATACATATATATGGGGAGGTACAAGCTCCAACTCGGTTTTACAGTGAAAACGGCAGGTACATCAAACCGGCACTAAGAAACAGACTGAGAAACCAGAGTAAGGGTTTCTCCTGCAACCCGTTCCATTTTTGCTGGATGAACGAACGTTTATCCACATGCTCAGTTCTGAGAGATAAGTGTGTGTGAAAGCCGTCCTTCACCTAGCTTTAATGGAACACAAAGTTTCTTTTCAGTTGCCAACTCCCCTCCATACATATATATGAGGAGGTACAAGCTCCAACTCGGTTTTACAGTGAAAACGGCAGGCACTTCAAACCGGCACTAGGAAACCGACTGAGAAACCAGAGTAAGTGTTTCCCCTGCAACCAGTTCCCTTTGTGCTGGATGAACGAACGTCTCTCCACATGCTCAGTTCTGAGAGATAAGTGTGTGTGAAAGCCGTCCTTCACCAAGCTTGAAGGTAACACAAAGTTTCTTTTCAGTTGCCAACTCCCCTCCATACATATATATGGGGAGGTACAAGCTCCAACTCGGTTTTACAGTGAAAACGGCAGGCACTTCAAACCGGCACTAGGAAACAGACTGAGAAACCAGAGTAAGTGGTTCTCCTGCAACCCGTTCCCATGAGCTGGATGAGCGAACGTCTCTCCACATGCTCAGTTCTGAGAGATAAGTGTGTGTGAAAGCCGTCCTTCACCTAGCTTTAAGGGAACACAATGTTTCTTTTCAGTTGCCAACTCCAATCCATAGATATATATGGGGAGGTACAAGCTCCAACTCGCTTTTACAGTGAAAACTGCAGGCACTTCAAACCGGCACTAGGAAACCGACTGAGAAACCAGAGTAAGTGGTTCTCCTGCAACCCGTTCCCTTTGTGCTGGATGAACGAACGTCTCTCCACATTCTCAGTTCTGAGAGATAAGTGTGTGTGAAAGCCGTACTTCACCTAGCTTGAAGGGAACACAAAGTTCCTTTTGAGTTGCCAACTCCACTCCATCCATATATAAGGGGGAGGTACAAGCTCCAACTCGATTTTACAGTGAAAACGGCAGGCACTTCAAGCCGGCACTAGGAAACAGACTGAGAAACCAGAGGAAGTGTTGCTCCTGCAACCCGTTCCCTTTGTGCTGGATGAACGAACGTCTCTCCACATGCTCAGTTCTGAGAAATAAGTGTGTGTGAAAGCCGTCCTTCACCTAGCTTGAAGGGAATACAAAGTTTTTTTTCAGTTGCCAACTCCACTCCATACATATATATGGGGAGGTACAAGCTCCAACTCGGTTTTCCACTGAAAACGGCAGGCACTTCAAACCGGCACTAGGAAACCTAAAGAGAAACCATAGTAAGTGTTTCTCCTGCAAACGGTTCGCTTTGTGCTGGATGAACGAACGTCTCTCCACATGCTCAGTTCTGAGAGATAAGTGTGTGTGAAAGCCGTCCTTCACCTAGATTGAAGGGAACACAAAGTTTCTTTTCAGTTGCCAACTCCACTCCATACATATATATGGGGAGGTACAAGCTCCAACTCGCTTCTACAGTGAAAAAGGCAGGCACTTCAAACCGGCACAAGGAAACAGACTGAGAATCCAGAGTAAGTGGTACCCCTGCAACACGTTCGCATTGAGCTGGATGAGCGAACGTCTCTCCACATGCTCAGTTCTGAGAGATAAGTGTGTGTGAAAGACGTCCTTCACCTAGCTAGAAGGGAACACAAAGTTTCTTTTCAGTTGCCAACTCCACTCCATACATATATATGGGGAGGTACAAGCTCCAACTCGGTTTTACAGTGAAAACTGCAGGCACTTCAAACCGGCACGAAGAAACTGACTGAGAAACCAGAGTAAGTGGTTCCCCTGCAGCCCGATCGCATTGAGCTGGATGAGCGAACGTCTCTCCACATGCTCAGTTCTGAGAGATAAGTGTGTGTGAAAGCCGTCCTTCACCTAGCTTGAAGGGAACACAAAGTTTCTTTTCAGTTGCCAACTCCACTCCATACATATATATGGCGAGGTACAAGCTCCAACTCGGTTTTACAGTGAAAACGGCAGGCACTTCAAACCGGCACTAGGAAACAGACTGAGAAACCAGAGTAAGTGTTTCTCCTGCAACCAGTTCCCTTTGTGCTGGATGAACGAACGTCTCTCCACGTGCTCTGTTCTGAGAGATAAGTGTGTGTGAAAGCCGTCCTTCACCTAGCTTGAAGGGAACACAAAGTTTATTTCAGATGCCAAATCCACTTAATACATATATATGGGGAGGTACAAGCTCCAACTCGGTTTTACAGTGAAAACGGCAGGCACTTCAAGCCGGGACAAGGAAACACACTGAGAAACCAGAGTATGTGTTTCTCTTGCAACCCGTTCCCTTTGTGCTGGATGAACGAACGTCTCTCCACATGCAAATTTCTGAGAGATAAGTGTGTGTGAAAGCCTTCCTTCACCTAGATTGAAGGGAACACAAAGTTTCTTTTCAGTTTCCAACTCCACTCCATACATATATATGGGGAGGTACAAGCTCCAACTCGGTTTTACAGTGAAAACGGCAGGCACTTCAAACCGGCACAAGGAAACAGACTGAGAAACCAGAGTAAGTGTTTCTCCTGCAACCAGTTCCATTTGTGCTGGATGAACGAACGTCTCTCCACGTGCTCTGTTCTGAGAGATAAGTGTGTGTGAAAGCCGTCCTTCACCTAGCTTGAAGGGAACACCAAGTTTATTTCAGTTGCCAAATCCACTCCATACATATATATGGGGAGGTACAAGCTCCAACTCGGTTTTACAGTGAAAACGGCAGGCACTTCAAACCGGCACTGGGAAACCGACAGAGAAACCAGAGTATGTGTTTCTCCTGCAACCCGTTCCCTTTGTGCTGGATGAACGAACGTCTCTCCACATGCTCAGTTCTGAGAGATAAGTGTGTGTGAAAGCCGTCCTTCACCTAGCTTGAAGGGAACACAAAGTTATTTTTCAGTTGCCAACTCCACTAAATACATATATATGGGGAGGTACAAGCTCCAACTCGCTTTTACAGTGAAAACGGCAGGCACTTCAAACCGTCACTAGGAAACCGACTGAGAAACCAGAGTAAGTGTTTCTCCTGCCACCCGTTCCCTTTGTGCTGGATGAAGGAACGTCTCTCCACATGCTCAGCTCTGAGAGATAAGTGTGTGCGAAAGCCGTCCTTCACCTAGCTTGAAGGGAACACAAAGTTTCTTTTCAGTTTCCAACTCCACTCCATACATATATATGGGGAGGTACAAGCTCCAACTCGGTTTTACAGTGAAATCTGCAGGCACTCCAAACCGGCACAAGGAAACAGACTAAGAAACCAGAGGAAGTGTTTCTCCTGCAACCCGTTCCCTTTGTGCTGGATGAACGAACGTCTTCCCACATGCTCAGCTCTGAGAGACAAGTGTGTGCGAAAGCCGTCCTTCACCTAGCTTGAAGGGAACACAAAGTTTCTTTTCAGTTTCCAACTCCACTCCATACATATATATGGGGAGGTACAAGCTCCAACTCGGTTTTACAGTGAAAACGGCAGGCACTCCAAACCGGCACAAGGAAACAGACTAAGAAACCAGGGGAAGTGTTTCTCCTGCAACCCGTTCCCTTTGTGTTGGATGAGCGAACGTCTTTCCACATGCTCAGTTCTGAGAGATAAGTGTGTGTGAAAGCCGTCCTTCACCTACCTTGAAGGAAACACAAAGTTTCTTTTCAGTTGCCAACTCCACTCCATACATATATATGGGGTGGTACAAGCTCCAACTCAGTTTACAGTGAAAACGGCAGGCTCTTCAAACCGGAACTAGGAAACCGACTGAGAAACCAGAATAAGTGTTTCTCCTGCAACCCGTTCCATTTGTGCTGGATGAACGAACGTCTCTCCACATGCTCAGTTGTGAGAGATAAGTGTGTGCGAAAGCCGTCCTTCACCTAGATTGAAGGGAACACAAAGCTTCTTTCAGTTGCCAACTCCAATCCATACATATATATGGGGAGGTACAAGCTCCAACTCGGTTTTACAGTGAAAACGGCAGGCACTTCAAACCGGCACTAGGAAACAGACTGAGAAACCAGAGTAAGTGTTTCTCCTGCAAACGGTTCCCTTTGTGCTGGATGAACGAACGTCTCTCCACATGCTCAGTTCTGAGAGATAAGTGTGTGTGAAAGCCGTCCTTCACCTAGCTTGAAGGGAACACAAAGTTTCTTTTCAGTTGCCAACTCCACTCCATACATATATATGGGGAGGTACAAGCTCCAACTCGGTTTTACAGTGAAAACTGCAGGCACTTCAAACCGGCACGAGGAAACCGACTGAGAAACCAGAGTAAGTGTTTCTCCTGCAACCCGTTCCCATGAGCTGGATGAGCGAACGTCTCTCCACATGCTCAGTTCTGAGAGATAAGTGTGTGTGAAAGCCGTCCTTCACCTAGCTTGAAGGGAACACAAAGTTTCTTTTCAGTTGCCAACTCCACTCCATACATATATATGGGGAGGTACAAGCTCCAACTCGGTTTTACAGTGAAAACGGCAGGCACTTCAAACCGGCACTAGGAAACAGACTGAGAAACCAGAGTAAGTGTTTCTCCTGCAAACGGTTCCCTTTGTGCTGGATGAACGAACGTCTCTCCACATGCTCAGTTCTGAGAGATAAGTGTGTGTGAAAGCCGTCCTTCACCTAGCTTGAAGGGAACACAAAGTTTCTTTTCAGTTGCCAACTCCACTCCATACATATATATGGGGAGGTACAAGCTCCAACTCGGTTTTACAGTGAAAACTGCAGGCACTTCAAACCGGCACGAGGAAACCGACTGAGAAACCAGAGTAAGTGTTTCTCCTGCAACCCGTTCCCATGAGCTGGATGAGCGAACGTCTCTCCACATGCTCAGTTCTGAGAGATAAGTGTGTGTGAAAGCCGTCCTTCACCTAGCTTGAAGGGAACACAAAGTTTCTTTTCAGTTGCCAACTCCACTCCATACATATATATGGGGAGGTACAAGCTCCAACTCGGTTTTACAGTGAAAAAGGCAGTCACTTCAAACCGGCACTAGGAAACCGACTGAGAAACCAGAGTAAGTGGTTCTCCTGCAAACCGTTCCCTTTGTGCTGGATGAACGAACGTCTCTCCACATGCTCAGTTCTGAGAGATAAGTGTGTGTGAAAGCCGTCCTTCACCTAGCTTGAAGGGAACACAAAGTTTCTTTTCAGTTGCCAACTCCACTCCATACATATATATGGGGAGGTACAAGCTCCAACTCGGTTTTACAGTGAAAACTGCAGGCACTTCAAACCGGCACAAGGAAACAGACTGAGAAACCAGAGTAAGTGTTTCTCCTGCAACCAGTTCCCTTTGTGCTGGATGAACGATCGTCTCTCCACGTGCTCTGTTCTGAGAGATAAGTGTGTGTGAAAGCCGTCCTTCACCTAGCTTGAAGGGAACACAAAGTTTCTTTTCAGTTGCCAACTCCACTGCATACATATATATGGGGAGGTACAAGCTCCAACTCGCTTTTACAGTGAAAACGGCAGGCACTTCAAACAGTCACTAGGAAACCGACTGAGAAACCAGAGTAAGTGTTTCTCCTGCAACCCGTTCCCTTTGTGCTGGATGAACGAACGTCTTCCCACATGCTCAGCTCTGAGAGACAAGTGTGTGCGAAAGCCGTCCTTCACCTAGCTTGAAGGGAACACAAAGTTTCTTTTCAGTTTCCAACTCCACTCCATACATATATATGGGGAGGTACAAGCTCCAACTCGGTTTTACAGTGAAAACGGCAGGCACTCCAAACCGGCACAAGGAAACAGACTAAGAAACCAGAGGAAGTGTTTCTCCTGCAACCCGTTCCCATGAGCTGGATGAGCGAACGTCTTTCCACATGCTCAGTTCTGAGAGATAAGTGTGTGTGAAAGCCGTCCTTCACCTACCTTGAAGGAAACACAAAGTTTCTTTTCAGTTGCCAACTCCACTCCATACATATATATGGGGTGGTACAAGCTCCAACTCAGTTTACAGTGAAAACGGCAGGCTCTTCAAACCGGAACTAGGAAACCGACTGAGAAACCAGAGTAAGTGTTTCTCCTGCAACCCGTTCCATTTGTGCTGGATGAACGAACGTCTCTCCACATGCTCAGTTGTGAGAGATAAGTGTGTGCGAAAGCCGTCCTTCACCTAGATTGAAGGGAACACAAAGCTTCTTTCAGTTGCCAACTCCAATCCATACATATATATGGGGAGGTAGAAGCTCCAACTCGGTTTTACAGTGAAAAAGGCAGGCACTTCAAACCGGCACTAGGAAACAGACTGAGAAACCAGAGTAAGTGGTTCTCCTGCAACCCGTTCCCATGAGCTGGATGAGCGAACGTCTCTCCACATGCTCAGTTCTGAGAGATAAGTGTGTGTGAAAGCCGTCCTTCACCTAGCTTTAAGGGAACACAATGTTTCTTTTCAGTTGCCAACTCCAATCCATAGATATATATGGGGAGGTACAAGCTCCAACTCGCTTTTACAGTGAAAACTGCAGGCACTTCAAACCGGCACTAGGAAACCGACTGAGAAACCAGAGTAAGTGGTTCTCCTGCAACCCGTTCCCTTTGTGCTGGATGAACGAACGTCTCTCCACATGCTCAGTTCTGAGAGATAATTGTGTGTGAAAGCCGTACTTCACCTAGCTTGAAGGGAACACAAAGTTCCTTTTGAGTTGCCAACTCCACTCCATCCATATATAAGGCGGAGGTACAAGCTCCAACTCGATTTTACTGTGAAAACGGCAGGCACTTCAAACCGGCACTAGGAAACAGACTGAGAAACCAGAGTAAGTGTTTCTCCTGCAACCCGTTTCCTTTGTGCTGGATGAACGAACGTCTCTCCACATGCTCAGTTCTGAGAGATAAGTGTGTGTGAAAGCCGTCCTTCACCTAGCTTGAAGGGAACACAAAGTTTTTTTTCAGTTGCCAACTCCACTCCATACATATATATGGGGAGGTACAAGCTCCAACTCTGTTTTACAGTGAAAACGGCAGGCATTACAAACCGGCACTAGGAAACAGACTGAGAAACCAGAGTAAGTGTTTCTCCTGCAAACGGTTCCCTTTGTGCTGGATGAACGAACGTCTCTCCACATGCTCAGTTCTGAGAGATAAGTGTGTGTGAAAGCCGTCCTTCACCTAGCTTGAAGGGAACACAAAGTTTCTTTTCAGTTGCCAACTCCACTCCATACATATATATGGGGAGGTACAAGCTCCAACTCGGTTTTACAGTGAAAACTGCAGGCACTTCAAACCGGCACGAGGAAACCGACTGAGAAACCAGAGTAAGTGTTTCTCCTGCAACCCGTTCCCATGAGCTGGATGAGCGAACGTCTCTCCACATGCTCAGTTCTGAGAGATAAGTGTGTGTGAAAGCCGTCCTTCACCTAGCTTGAATGGAACATAAAGTTTCTTTTCAGTTGCCAACTCCACTCCATACATATATATGGGGTGGTACAAGCTCCAACTCGCATTTACAGTGAAAAAGGCAGGCACTTCAAACCGGCACTAGGAAACAGACTGAGAACCAGAGTAAGTGGTTCCCCTGCAACCCGTTCGCATTGAGCTTGATGAGCGAACGTCTCTCCACATGCTCAGTTCTGAGAGATAAGTGTGTGTGAAAGCCGTCCTTCACCTTGCTTGAAGGGAACACAAAGTTTCTTTTCAGTTGCCAACTCCACTCCATACATATATATGGGGAGGTACAAGCTCCAACTCGGTTTTACAGTGAAAACGGCAGTCACTTCAAACCGGCACTAGGAAACCGACTGAGAAACCAGAGTATGTGGTTCTCCTGCAAACCGTTCCCTTTGTGCTGGATGAACGAACGTCTCTCCACATGCTCAGTTCTGAGAGATAAGTGTGTGTGAAAGCCGTCCTTCACCTAGCTTGAAGGGAACACAAAGTTTCTTTTCAGTTGCCAACTCCACTCCATACATATATATGGGGAGGTACAAGCTCCAACTCGGTTTTACAGTGAAAACTGCAGGCACTTCAAACCGGCACAAGGAAACAGACTGAGAAACCAGAGTAAGTGTTTCTCCTGCAACCAGTTCCCTTTGTGCTGGATGAACGAACGTCTCTCCACGTGCTCTGTTCTGAGAGATAAGTGTGTGTGAAAGCCGTCCTTCACCTAGCTTGAAGGGAACACAAAGTTTATTTCAGTTGCCAAATCCACTCCATACATATATATGGGGAGGTACAAGCTCCAACTCGGTTTTACAGTGAAAACGGCAGGCACTTCAAGCCGGCACTAGGAAACACACTGAGAAACCAGAGTATGTGTTTCTCTTGCAACCCGTTCCCTTTGTGCTGGATGAACGAACGTCTCTCCACATGCACAGTTCTGAGAGATAAGTGTGTGTGAAAGCCTTCCTTCACCTAGATTGAAGGGAACACAAAGTTTCTTTTCAGTTTCCAACTCCACTCCATACATATATATGGGGAGGTACAAGCTCCAACTCGGTTTTACAGTGAAAACGGCAGGCACTTCAAGCCGGCACTAGGAAACACACTGAGAAACCAGAGTAAGTGTTTCTCCTGCAACCCTTTCCCTTTGTGCTGGATGAACGAACGTCTCTCCACATGCTCAGTTCTAAGGGATAAGTGTGTGTGAAAGCCGTCCTTCACTTAGCTAGAAGGGAAGACAAAGTTTCTTTTCAGTTGCCAACTCCACTCCATACATATATATGGGGAGGTACAAGCTCCAACTCGGTTTTACAGTGAAAACTGCAGGCAGTTCAAACCGACACGAGGAAACCGACTGAGAAACCAGAGTAAGTGTTTCTCCTGCAACCCGTTCCCATGAGCTGGATGAGCGAACGTCTCTCCACATGCCCAGTTCTGAGAGATAAGTGTGTGTAAATGCCGTCCTTCACCTATCTTGAATGGAACACAAAGTTTCTTTTCAGTTGCCAACACCACTCCATACATATATATGGGGAGGTACAAGCTCCAACTCGCTTTTACAGTGAAAAAGGCAGGCACTTCAAACCGGCACTAGGAAACAGACTGAGAAACCAGAGTAAGTGGTTCCCCTGCAACCCGTTCGCATTGAGCTGGATGAGCGAACGTCTCTCCACATGCTCAGTTCTGAGAGATAAGTGTGTGTGAAAGCCGTCCTTCACCTAGCTTGAAGGGAACACAAAGTTTCTTTTCAGTTGCCAACTCCACTCCATACATATATATGGGGAGGTACAAGCTCCAACTCGGTTTTACAGTGAAAAAGGCAGTCACTTCAAACCGGCACTAGGAAACCGACTGAGAAACCAGAGTAAGTGGTTCTCCTGCAAACCGTTCCCTTTGTGCTGGATGAACGAACGTCTCTCCACGTGCTCTGTTCTGAGAGATAAGTGTGTTTGAAAGCCGTCCTTCACCTAGCTTGAAGGGAACACAAAGTTTATTTCAGTTGCCAAATCCACTCCATACATATATATGGGGAGGTACAAGCTCCAACTCGGTTTTACAGTGAAAACGGCAGGCACTTCAAGCCGGCACTAGGAAACACACTGAGAAACCAGAGTATGTGTTTCGCTTGCAACCCGTTCCCTTTGTGCTGGATGAACAAACGTCTCTCCACATGCTCAGTTCTGAGAGATAAGTGTGTGTGAATGCCGTCCTTCACCTAGCTTGAAGGGAACACAAAGTTTTTTTTCAGTTGCCAACTCCACTCCATACATATATATGGGGAGGTACAAGCTCCAACTCGGTTTTACAGTGAAAACGGCAGGCACTTCAAACCGGCACTAGGAAACAGACTGAGAATCCATAGTAAGGATTTCTCCTGCAAACGGTTCCCTTTGTGCTGGATGAACGAACGTCTCTCCACATGCTCAGTTCTGAGAGATAAGTGTGTGTGAAAGCCGTCCTTCACCTAGCTTTAAGGGATCACAAAGTTTCTTTTCAGTTGCCAACTCCACTCCATACATATATATGGGGAGGTACAAGCTCCAACTCGGTTTTACAGTGAAAACTGCAGGCACTTCAAACCGGCACGAGGAAACCGACTGAGAAACCAGAGTAAGTGTTTCTCCTGCAACCCGTTCCCATGAGCTGGATGAGCGAACGTCTCTCCACATGCTCAGTTCTGAGAGATAAGTGTGTGTGAAAGCCGTCCTTCACCTAGCTTGAATGGAACATAAAGTTTCTTTTCAGTTGCCAACTCCACTCCATACATATATATGGGGTGGTACAAGCTCCAACTCGCTTTTACAGTGAAAAAGGCAGGCACTTCAAACCGGCACTAGGAAACACACTGAGAAACCAGAGTAAGTGGTTCCCCTGCAACCCGTTCGCATTGAGCTTGATGAGCGAACGTCTCTCCACATGCTCAGTTCTGAGAGATAAGTGTGTGTGAAAGCCGTCCTTCACCTAGCTTGAAGGGATCACAAAGTTTCTTTTCAGTTGCCAACTCCACTCCATACATATATATGGGGAGGTACAAGCTCCAACTCGGTTTTACAGTGAAAACGGCAGTCACTTCAAACCGGCACTAGGAAACCGACTGACAAACCAGAGTAAGTGGTTCTCCTGCAAACCGTTCCCTTTGTGCTGGATGAACGAACGTCTCTCCACATGCTCAGTTCTGAGAGATAAGTGTGTGTGAAAGCCGTCCTTCACCTAGCTTGAAGGGAACACAAAGTTTCTTTTCAGTTGCCAACTCCACTCCATACATATATATGGGGAGGTACAAGCTCCAACTCGGTTTTACAGTGAAAACTGCAGGCACTTCAAACCGGCACAAGGAAACAGACTGAGAAACCAGAGTAAGTGTTTCTCCTGCAACCAGTTCCCTTTGTGCTGGATGAACAAACGTCTCTCCACGTGCTCTGTTCTGAGAGATAAGTGTGTGTGAAAGCCGTCCTTCACCTAGCTTGAAGGGAACACAAAGTTTATTTCAGTTGCCAAATCCACTCCATACATATATATGGGGAGGTACAAGCTCCAACTCGGTTTTACAGTGAAAACGGCAGGCACTTCAAGCCGGCACTAGGAAACACACTGAGAAACCAGAGTATGTGTTTCTCTTGCAACCCGTTCCCTTTGTGCTGGATGAACGAACGTCTCTCCACATGCACAGTTCTGAGAGATAAGTGTGTGTGAAAGCCTTCCTTCACCTAGATTGAAGGGAACACAAAGTTTCTTTTCAGTTTCCAACTCCACTCCATACATATATATGGGGAGGTACAAGCTCCAACTCGGTTTTACAGTGAAAACGGCAGGCACTTCAAGCCGGCACTAGGAAACACACTGAGAAACCAGAGTAAGTGTTTCTCCTGCAACCCTTTCCCTTTGTGCTGGATGAACGAACGTCTCTCCACATGCTCAGTTCTAAGGGATAAGTGTGTGTGAAAGCCGTCCTTCACTTAGCTAGAAGGGAAGACAAAGTTTCTTTTCAGTTGCCAACTCCACTCCATACATATATATGGGGAGGTACAAGCTCCAACTCGGTTTTACAGTGAAAACTGCAGGCACTTCAAACCGGCACGAGGAAACCGACTGAGAAACCAGAGTAAGTGTTTCTCCTGCAACCCGTTCCCATGAGCTGGATGAGCGAACGTCTCTCCACATGCCCAGTTCTGAGAGATAAGTGTGTGTAAATGCCGTCCTTCACCTATCTTGAATGGAACACAAAGTTTCTTTTCAGTTGCCAACACCACTCCATACATATATATGGGGAGGTACAAGCTCCAACTCGCTTTTACAGTGAAAAAGGCAGGCACTTCAAACCGGCACTAGGAAACAGACTGAGAAACCAGAGTAAGTGGTTCCCCTGCAACCCGTTCGCATTGAGCTGGATGAGCGAACGTCTCTCCACATGCTCAGTTCTGAGAGATAAGTGTGTGTGAAAGCCGTCCTTCACCTAGCTTGAAGGGAACACAAAGTTTCTTTTCAGTTGCCAACTCCACTCCATACATATATATGGGGAGGTACAAGCTCCAACTCGGTTTTACAGTGAAAACGGCAGTCACTTCAAACCGGCACTAGGAAACCGACTGAGAAACCAGAGTAAGTGGTTCTCCTGCAAACCGTTCCCTTTGTGCTGGATGAACGAACGTCTCTCCACGTGCTCTGTTCTGAGAGATAAGTGTGTTTGAAAGCCGTCCTTCACCTAGCTTGAAGGGAACACAAAGTTTATTTCAGTTGCCAACTCCACTCCATACATATATATGGGGAGGTACAAGCTCCAACTCGGTTTTACAGTGAAAACGGCAAGCACTTCAAGCCGGCACTAGGAAACACACTGAGAAACCAGAGTATGTGTTTCGCTTGCAACCCGTTCCCTTTGTGCTGGATGAACAAACGTCTCTCCACATGCTCAGTTCTGAGAGATAAGTGTGTGTGAAAGCCGTCCTTCACCTAGCTTGAAGGGAACACAAAGTTTTTTTTCAGATGCCAACTCCACTCCATACATATATATGGGGAGGTACAAGCTCCAACTCGGTTTTACAGTGAAAACGGCAGGCACTTCAAACCGGCACTAGGAAACAGACTGAGAATCCATAGTAAGGGTTTCTCCTGCAAACGGTTCCCTTTGTGCTGGATGAACGAACGTCTCTCCACATGCTCAGTTCTGAGAGATAAGTGTGTGTGAAAGCCGTCCTTCACCTAGCTTGAAGGGATCACAAAGTTTCTTTTCAGTTGCCAACTCCACTCCATACATATATATGGGGAGGTACAAGCTCCAACTCGGTTTTACAGTGAAAACTGCAGGCACTTCAAAGCGGCACTAGGAAACAGACTGAGAAACCAGAGTAAGTGTTTCTCCTGCAACCCGTTCCAATGAGCTGGATGAGCGAACGTCTCTCCACATGCTCAGTTCTGAGAGATAAGTGTGTGTGTAAGCCGTCCTTCACCTAGCTTGAAGGGAACACAAAGTTTCTTTTCAGTTGCCAACTCCACTCCATACATATATATGGGGAGGTACAAGCTCCAACTCGGTTTTACAGTGAAAACGGCAGTCACTTCAAACCGGCACTAGGAAACCGACTGAGAACCCAGAGTAAGTGGTTCTCCTGCAAACCGTTCCCTTTGTGCTGGATGAACGAACGTCTCTCCACATGCTCAGTTCTGAGAGATAAGTGTGTGTGAAAGCCGTCCTTCACCTAGCTTGAAGGGAACACAAATTTACTTTTCAGTTGCCAACTCCACTCCATACATATATATGGGGAGGTACAAGCTCCAACTCGGTTTTACAGTGAAAACGGCAGGCACTTCAAACCGGCACAAGGAAACAGACTGAGAAACCAGAGTAAGTGTTTCTCCTGCAACCAGTTCCCTTTGTGCTGGATGAACGAACGTCTCTCCACGTGCTCTGTTCTGAGAGATAAGTGTGTGTGAAAGCCGTCCTTCACCTAGCTTGAAGGGAACACAAAGTTTATTTCAGTTGCCAAATCCACTCCATACATATATAAGGGGAGGTACAAGCTCCAACTCGGTTTTACAGTGAAAACGGCAGGCACTTCAAGCCGGCACTAGGAAACACACTGAGAAACCAGAGTATGTGTTTCTCTTGCAACCCGTTCCCTTTGTGCTGGATGAACGAACATCTCTCCACATGCACAGTTCTGAGAGATAAGTGTGTGTGAAAGCCTTCCTTCACCTAGATTGAAGGGAACACAAAGTTTCTTTTCAGTCTCCAACTCCACTCCATACATATATATGGGGAGGTACAAGCTCCAACTCGGTTTTACAGTGAAAACGGCAGGCACTTCAAACCGGCACAAGGAAACAGACTGAGAAACCAGAGTAAGTGTTTCTCCTGCAACCAGTTCCCTTTGTGCTGGATGAACGAACGTTTCTCCACGTGCTCTGTTCTGAGAGATAAGTGTGTGTGAAAGCCGTCCTTCACCTAGCTTGAAGGGAAGACAAAGTTTCTTTTCAGTTGCCAACTCCACTCCATACATATATATGGGGAGGTACAAGCTCCAACTCGGTTTTACAGTGAAAACTGCAGGCACTTCAAACCGGCACGAGGAAACCGACTGAGAAACCAGAGTAAGTGTTTCTTCTGCAACCCGTTCCCATGAGCTGGATGAGCGAACGTCTCTCCACATGCCCAGTTCTGAGAGATAAGTGTGTGTAAATGCCGTCCTTCACTTATCTTGAATGGAACACAAAGTTTCTTTTCAGTTGCCAACACCACTCCATACATATATATGGGGAGGTACAAGCTCCAACTCGCTTTTACAGTGAAAAAGGCAGGCACTTCAAACCGGCACTAGGAAACAGACTGAGAAACCAGAGTAAGTGGTTCCCCTGCAACCCGTTCGCATTGAGCTGGATGAGCGAACGTCTCTCCACATGCTCAGTTCTGAGAGATAAGTGTGTGTGAAAGCCGTCCTTCACCTAGCTTGAAGGGAACACAAAGTTTCTTTTCAGTTGCCAACTCCACTCCATACATATATATGGGGAGGTACAAGCTCCAACTCGGTTTTACAGTGAAAACGGCAGTCACTTCAAACCGGCACTAGGAAACCGACTGAGAAACCAGAGTAAGTGGTTCTCCTGCAAACCGTTCCCTTTGTGCTGGATGAACGAACGTCTCTCCACGTGCTCTGTTCTGAGAGATAATTGTGTGTGAAAGCCGTCCTTCACCTAGCTTGAAGGGAACACAAAGTTTATTTCAGTTGCCAAATCCAATCCATACATATATATGGGGAGGTACAAGCTCCAACTCGGTTTTACAGTGAAAACGGCAGGCACTTCAAGCCGGCACTAGGAAACACACTGAGAAACCAGAGTATGTGTTTCGCTTGCAACCCGTTCCCTTTGTGCTGGATGAACGAACGTCTCTCCACATGCTCAGTTCTGAGAGATAAGTGTGTGTGAAAGCCGTCCTTCACCTAGCTTGAAGGGAACACAAAGTTTTTTTTCAGTTGCCAACTCCACTCCATACATATATATGGGGAGGTACAAGCTCCAACTCGGTTTTACAGTGAAAACGGCAGGCACTTCAAACCGGCACTAGGAAACAGACTGAGAATCCATACTAAGGGTTTCTCCTGCAAACGGTTCCCTTTGTGCTGGATGAACGAAAGTCTCTCCACATGCTCAGTTCTGAGAGATAAGTGTGTGTGAAAGCCGTCCTTCACCTAGCTTGAAGGGATCACAAAGTTTCTTTTCAGTTGCCAACTCCACTCCATACATATATATGGGGAGGTACAAGCTCCAACTCGGTTTTACAGTGAAAACTGCAGGCACTTCAAACCGGCACGAGGAAACCGACTGAGAAACCAGAGTAAGTGTTTCTCCTGCAACCCGTTCCCATGAGCTGGATGAACGAACGTCTCTCCACATGCTCAGTTCTGAGAGATAAGTGTGTGTGAAAGCCGTCCTTCACCTAGCTTGAATGGAACACAAAGTTTCTTTTCAGTTGCCAACTCCACTCCATACATATATATGGGGAGGTACAAGCTCCAACTCGCTTTTACAGTGAAAAAGGCAGGCACTTCAAACCGGCACTAGGAAACAGACTGAGAAACCAGAGTAAGTGGTTCCCCTGCAACCCGTTCGCATTGAGCTGGATGAGCGAACGTCTCTCCACATGCTCAGTTCTGAGAGATAAGTGTGTGTGAAAGCCGTCCTTCACCTAGCTTGAAGGGAACACAAAGTTTCTTTTCAGTTGCCAACTCCACTCCATACATATATATGGGGAGGTACAAGCTCCAACTCGGTTTTACAGTGAAAACGGCAGTCACTTCAAACCGGCACTAGGAAACCGACTGAGAACCCAGAGTAAGTGGTTCTCCTGCAAAGCGTTCCCTTTGTGCTGGATGAACGAACGTCTCTCCACATGCTCAATTCTGAGAGATAAGTGTGTGTGAAAGCCGTCCTTCACCTAGCTTGAAGGGAACACAAATTTTCTTTTCAGTTGCCAACTCCACTCCATACATATATATGGGGAGGTACAAGCTCCAACTCGGTTTTACAGTGAAAACGGCAGGCACTTCAAACCGGCACAAGGAAACAGACTGAGAAACCAGAGTAAGTGTTTCTCCTGCAACCAGTTCCCTTTGTGCTGGATGAACGAACGTCTCTCCACGTGCTCTGTTCTGAGAGATAAGTGTGTGTGAAAGCCGTCCTTCACCTAGCTTGAAGGGAACACAAAGTTTATTTCAGTTGCCAAATCCACTCCATACATATATAAGGGGAGGTACAAGCTCCAACTCGGTTTTACAGTGAAAACGGCAGGCACTTCAAGCCGGCACTAGGAAACACACTGAGAAACCAGAGTATGTGTTTCTCTTGCAACCCGTTCCCTTTGTGCTGGATGAACGAACGTCTCTCCACATGCACAGTTCTGAGAGATAAGTGTGTGTGAAAGCCTTCCTTCACCTAGATTGAAGGGAACACAAAGTTTCTTTTCAGTTTCCAACTCCACTCCATACATATATATGGGGAGGTACAAGCTCCAACTCGGTTTTACAGTGAAAACGGCAGGCACTTCAAACCGGCACAAGGAAACAGACTGAGAAACCAGAGTAAGTGTTTCTCCTGCAACCAGTTCCCTTTGTGCTGGATGAACGAACGTTTCTCCACGTGCTCTGTTCTGAGAGATAAGTGTGTGTGAAAGCCGTCCTTCACCTAGCTTGAAGGGAACACAGTTTCTTTTCAGTTGCCAACTCCACTCCATACATATATATGGGGAGGTACAAGTTCCAACTCGGTTTTACAGTGAAAACGGCAGGCACTTCAAACCGGCACAAGGAAACAGACTGAGAAACCAGCGTAAGTGTTTCCCCTGCAACCAGTTCCCTTTGTGCTGGATGAACGAACGTTTCTCCACGTGCTCTGTTCTGAGAGATAAGTGTGTGTGAAAGCCGTCCTTCACCTAGCTTGAAGGTAACACAAATTTTATTTCAGTTGCCAAATCCACTCCATACATATATAAGGGGAGGTACAAGTTCCAACTCGGTTTTACAGTGAAAACGGCAGGCACTTCAAGCCGGCACTAGGAAACACACTGAGAAACCAGAGTATGTGTTTCTCTTGCAACCCGTTCCCTTTGTGCTGGATGAACGAACGTCTCTCCACATGCACAGTTCTGAGAGATAAGTGTGTGTGAAAGCCTTCCTTCACCTAGATTGAAGGGAACACAAAGTTTCTTTTCAGTTTCCAACTCCACTCCATACATATATATGGGGAGGTACAAGCTCCAACTCGGTTTTACAGTGAAAAAGGCAGGCACTTCAAACCGGCACAAGGAAACAGACTGAGAAACCAGAGTAAGTGTTTCTCCTGCAACCAGTTCCCTTTGTGCTGGATGAACGAACGTTTCTCCACGTGCTCTGTTCTGAGAGATAAGTGTGTGTGAAAGCCGTCCTTCACCTAGCTTGAAGGGAACACAAAGTTTCTTTTCAGTTGCCAACTCCACTCCATACATATATATGGGGAGGTACAAGCTCCAAATCGGTTTTACAGTGAAAACGGCAGGCACTTCATCCGGCACTAGGAAACCGACTGAGAAACCAGAGTAAGTGTTTATCCTGCAACCCGTTCCCTTTGTGCTGGATGAGCGAACGTCTCTCCACATGCTCAGTTCTCAGAGATAAGTGTGTGTGAAAGCCGTCCTTCACCTAGCTTGAAGGGAACACAAAGTTTTTTTTCAGTTGCCAAATCCACTCCATACATATATATGGGGAGGAACAAGCTCCAACTCTGTTTTACAGTGAAAACGGCAGGCACTTCAAACCGGCACTAGGAAACAGACTGAGAATCCAGAGTAAGTGTTTCCCCTGCCACCCGTTCCCTTTGTGCTGGATGAACGACCGTCTCTCCACATGCTCAGTTCTGAGAGATAAGTGTGTGTGAAAGCCTTCATTCACCTAGCTTGAAGGGAACACATAGTTTCTTTCCAGTTGCCAACTCCACTACATACATATATATGGGGAGGTAGAAGCTCCAACTCGGTTTTACAGTGAAAACGGCAGGCACTTCAAACCGGCACAAGGATACAGTGTGAGAAACCAGAGTAAGTGTTTCTCCTGCAACTAGTTCCCTTTGTGCTGGATGAACGAACGTCTCTCCACGTGCTCAGTTCTGAGAGATAAGTGTGTGTGAAAGCCGTCCTTCACCTAGCTTGAAGGGAACACAAAGTTTCTTTTCAGTTGCCAACTCCACTCCATACATATATATGGGGAGGTACAAGCTCCAACCCGGTTTTACAGTGAAAACGGCAGGCACTTCAAACCGGCACTTGGAAACAAACTGAGAAACCAGAGTAAGTGTTTCTCCTGCAAACCGTTCCCTTTGTGCTGGATGAACGAACGTCTCTCCACATGCTTTGTTCTCAGAGATATTGTGTGTGAAAGCCGTCCTTCACCAAGCTTGAAGGGAACACAAAGTTTCTTTTCAGTTGCCAACTCCACTCCATACATATATATGGGGAGGTACAAGCTCCTACTCTGTTTTACAGTGAAAACGGCAGGCACTTCAAACCGGCACAAGGAAACAGACTGAGAAATCGGAGTAAGTGTTTCTACTGCAACCAGTTCCCTTTGTGCTGGATGAACGAACGTCTCTCCACGTGCTCAGTTCTGAGAGATAAGTGTGTGTGAAAGCCGTCCTTCACCTAGCTTGAAGGGAACACAAAGTTTCTTTTCACTTGCCAACTCCACTCCATACATATATATGGGGAGGTACAAGCTCCAACTCGGTTTTACAGTGAAAACGTCAGGCACTTCAAACCGGCACTAGGAAACCGACTGAGAAACCAGAGTAAGTGTTTCTCCTGCAACCCTTTCCCTTTCTGCTGGATGAACGAACGTCTCTCCACATGCTCAGTTCTGAGAGATAACTGTGTGTGAAAGCCGTCCTTCACCTAGGTAGAAGGGAACACAAAGTTTCTTTTCAGTTGCCAACACCTCTCCATACATATATATGGGGAGGTACAAGCTCCAACTCGGTTTTACAGTGAAAACGGCAGGTACTTCAAACCGGCACTAGGAAACCGACTGAGAAACCAGAGTAAGGGTTTCTCCTGCAACCCGTTCCCTTTGTGCTGGATGAAAGAACGTCTCTCCACATGCTGAGTTCTCAGAGATAAGTGTGTGTGAAAGCCGTCCTTCACCTAGCTTGAAGGGAACACAAAGTTTCTTTTCAGTTGCCAACTCCACTCCATACATATATATGGGGAGGTACAAGCTCCAACACGGTTTTACAGTGAAAACGGCAGGCACTTCCAACCGGCACTAGGAAACAGACTGAGAATCCAGAGTAAGTGTTTCCCCTGCCACCCGTTCCATTTGTGCTGGATGAACGATCGTCTCTCCACATGCTCAGTTCTGAGAGATAAGTGTGTGTGAAAGCCGTCCTTCACCTAGCTTGAAGGGAACACAAAGTTTCTTTTCAGTTGCCAACTCCACTACATACATATATATGGGGAGGAACAAGCACAAACTCGGTTTTACAGTGAAAACGGCAGGCACTTCAAACGGGCACAAGGAAACAGACTGAGAAACCAGAGTAAGTGTTTCTCCTGCAACCCATTCCCTTTGTGCTGGATGAACGAACGTCTCTCCACATGCTCAGTTCTGAGAGATAAGTGTGTGTGAAAGCCGTCCTTCACCTAGCTTGAAGGGAACACAAAGTTATTTTTCAGTTGCCAACTCCACTCCATACATATATATGGGGAGGTACAAGCTCCAAATCGCTTTTACAGTGAAAACTGCAGGCACTTCAAACCGGTACTAGGAAACCGACTGAGAAACCAGAGTAAGTGTTTCTCCTGCAAACCGTTCCCTTTGTGCTGGATGAACGAACGTCCCTCCACATGCTCAGTTCTGAGAGATAAGTGTGTGCGAAAGCCGTCCTTCACCTAGATTGAAGGGAACACAAAGCTTCTTTTCAGTTGCCAACTCCAATCCATACATATATATGGGGTGGTACAAGCTCCAACTCAGTTTACAGTGAAAACGGCAGCCAATTCAAACCGGAACTCGGAAACCGACTGAGAAACCAGAGTAAGTGATTCTCCTGCAACCCGTTCGCTTTGTGTTGGATGAACGAACGTCTCTCCACATGCTCAGTTCTGAGAGATAAGTGTGTGTGAAAGCCGTCCTTCACCTATCTTGAAGGGAACACAAAGTTTCTTTTCAGTTGCCAACTCCCCTCCATACATATATATGGGAAACACAAGCTCCAACTCGGTTTTACAGTGAAAACGGCAGGCACTTCAAACCGGCACTAGGAAACAGTCTGAGAAAACAGAGTAAGTGTTTCTCCTGCAATCCATTCCCTTTGTGCTGGATGAACGAACGTCTCTCCACATGCTCAGTTCTGAGAGATAAGTGTGTGTGAAAGCCGTCCTTCACCTACGTTGAAGGGAACACAAAGTTCCTTTTCAGTTGCCAACTCCACTCCATAAATATATATGAGGTGGTACAAGCTCCAAATCAGTTTACAGTGAAAACGGCAGCCTCTTCAATCCGGATCTAGGAAACCGACTGAGAAACCAGAGTAAGTGTTTCTCCTCAAACCCTTTGTATTTGTGCTGGATGAACGAACGTCTCTCCACATGCTCAGTTCTGAGAGATAATTGTGTGTGAAAGCCGTCCTTCACCTACCTTGAAGGGAACACAAAGTTTCTTTTCAGTTGCCAACTCCACTCCATACATATATATGGAGAGGTACAAGCTGCAACTCAGTTTACAGTGAAAACGGCAGGCTCTTCAAACCAGAACTAGGAAACCGACTGAGAAACCAGAGTAAGTGTTTCTCCTGCAACCCGTTCCCTTTGTGCTGGATGAACGAAAGTCTCTCCACATGCTCAGTTCTGAGAGGTAAGTGTGAGCCATAGCCGTCCTTCACCTTGATTGAAGGGAACACAAAGCTTCTTTTCAGTTGCCAACTCCACTCAATACATATATATGGGGATGTACAAGCTCCAACTCGGTTTTACAGTGAAAAGAGCAGGCACTTCAAACCGGCACTAGGAAACCGATAGAGAAACCAGAGTAAGTGTTTCTCCTGCAACCCATTCCCTTTGTGCTGGATGAACGAACGTCTCTCCACGTGCTCAGTTCTGAGAGATAAGTGTGTGTGAAAGCCGTCCTTCACCTAGCTTGAAGGGAACACAAAGTTTCTTTTCAGTTGCCAACTCCACTCCATACATATATATGGGGAGGTACAAGCTCCAACCCGGTTTTACAGTGAAAACGGCAGGCACTTCAAACCGGCACTTGGAAACAAACTGAGAAACCAGAGTAAGTGTTTCTCCTGCAAACCGTTCCCTTTGTGCTGGATGAACGAACGTCTCTCCACATGCTTTGTTCTCAGAGATATTGTGTGTGAAAGCCGTCCTTCACCAAGCTTGAAGGGAACACAAAGTTTCTTTTCAGTTGCCAACTCCACTCCATACATATATATGGGGAGGTACAAGCTCCTACTCTGTTTTACAGTGAAAACGGCAGGCACTTCAAACCGGCACAAGGAAACAGACTGAGAAACCGGAGTAAGTGTTTCTCCTGCAAACAGTTCCCTTTGTGCTGGATGAACGAACGTCTCTCCACGTGCTCAGTTCTGAGAGATAAGTGTGTGTGAAAGCCGTCCTTCACCTAGCTTCAAGGGAACACAAAGTTTCTTTTCACTTGCCAACTCCACTCCATACATATATATGGGGAGGTACAAGCTCCAACTCGGTTTTACAGTGAAAAGGTCAGGCACTTCAAACCGGCACTAGGAAACCGACTGAGAAACCAGAGTAAGTGTTTCTCCTGCAACCCTTTCCCTTTCTGCTGGATGAACGAACGTCTCTCCACATGCTCAGTTCTGAGAGATAACTGTGTGTGAAAGCCGTCCTTCACCTAGGTAGAAGGGAACACAAAGTTTCTTTTCAGTTGCCAACACCTCTCCATACATATATATGGGGAGGTACAAGCTCCAACTCGGTTTTACAGTGAAAACGGCAGGTACTTCAAACCGGCACTAGGAAACCGACTGAGAAACCAGAGTAAGTGTTTCTCCTGCAACCCGTTCCCTTTGTGCTGGATGAAAGAACGTCTCTCCACATGCTGAGTTCTCAGAGATAAGTGTGTGTGAAAGCCGTCCTTCACCTAGCTTGAAGGGAACACAAAGTTTCTTTTCAGTTGCCAACTCCACTCCATACATATATATGGGGAGGTACAAGCTCCAACACGGTTTTACAGTGAAAACGGCAGGCACTTCCAACCGGCACTAGGAAACAGACTGAGAATCCAGAGTAAGTGTTTCCCCTGCCACCCGTTCCATTTGTGCTGGATGAACGATCGTCTCTCCACATGCTCAGTTCTGAGAGATAAGTGTGTGTGAAAGCCGTCCTTCACCTAGCTTGAAGGGAACACAAAGTTTCTTTTCAGTTGCCAACTCCACTACATACATATATATGGGGAGGTACAAGCACAAACTCGGTTTTATAGTGAAAACGGCAGGCACTTCAAACGGGCACAAGGAAACAGACTGAGAAACCAGAGTAAGTGTTTCTCCTGCAACCCGTTCCCTTTGTGCTGGATGAACGAACGTCTCTCCACATGCTCAGTTCTGAGAGATAAGTGTGTGTGAAAGCCGTCCTTCACCTAGCTTGAAGGGAACACAAATTTATTTTTCAGTTGCCAACTCCACTCCATACATATATATGGGGAGGTACAAGCTCCAACTCGCTTTTACAGTGAAAACTGCAGGCACTTCAAACCGGTACTAGGAAACCGACTGAGAAACCAGAGTAAGTGTTTCTCCTGCAACCCGTTCCCATGAGCTGGATGAGCGAACGTCTCTCCACATGCTCAGTTCTGAGAGATAAGTGTGTGTGAAAGCCGTCCTTCACCTAGCTTGAATGGAACACAAAGTTTATTTTCAGTTGCCAACTCCACTCCATACATATATATGGGGAGGTACAAGCTCCAACTCGCTTTTACAGTGAAAAAGGCAGGCACTTCAAACCGGCACTAGGAAACAGACTGAGAAACCAGAGTAAGTGGTTCCCCTGCAACCCGTTCGCATTGAGCTGGATGAGCGAACGTCTCTCCACATGCTCAGTTCTGAGAGATAAGTGTGTGTGAAAGCCGTCCTTCACCTAGCTTGAAGTGAACACAAAGTTTCTTTTCAGTTGCCAACTCCACTCCATACATATATATGGGGAGGTACAAGCTCCAACTCGGTTTTACAGTGAAAACGGCAGTCACTTCAAACCGGCACTAGGAAACCGACTGAGAACCCAGAGTAAGTGGTTCTCCTGCAAACCGTTCCCTTTGTGCTGGATGAACGAACGTCTCTCCACATGCTCAGTTCTGAGAGATAAGTGTGTGTGAAAGCCGTCCTTCACCTAGCTTGAAGGGAACACAAATTTTCTTTTCAGTTGCCAACTCCACTCCATACATATATATGGGGAGGTACAAGCTCCAACTCGGTTTTACAGTGAAAACGGCAGGCACTTCAAACCGGCACAAGGAAACAGACTGAGAAACCAGAGTAAGTGTTTCTCCTGCAACCAGTTCCCTTTGTGCTGGATGAACGAACGTCTCTCCACGTGCTCTGTTCTGAGAGATAAGTGTGTGTGAAAGCCGTCCTTCACCTAGCTTGAAGGGAACACAAAGTTTATTTCAGTTGCCAAATCCACTCCATACATATATAAGGGGAGGTACAAGCTCCAACTCGGTTTTACAGTGAAAACGGCAGGCACTTCAAGCCGGCACTAGGAAACACACTGAGAAACCAGAGTATGTGTTTCTCTTGCAACCCGTTCCCTTTGTGCTGGATGAACGAACGTCTCTCCACATGCACAGTTCTGAGAGATAAGTGTGTGTGAAAGCCTTCCTTCACCTAGATTGAAGGGAACACAAAGTTTCTTTTCAGTTGCCAACTCCACTCCATACATATATATGGGGAGGTACAAGCTCCAACTCGGTTTTACAGTGAAAACGGCAGGCACTTCAAACCGGCACAAGGAAACAGACTGAGAAACCAGAGTAAGTGTTTCTCCTGCAACCAGTTCCCTTTGTGCTGGATGAACGAACGTTTCTCCACGTGCTCTGTTCTGAGAGATAAGTGTGTGTGAAAGCCGTCCTTCACCTAGCTTGAAGGGAACACAAAGTTTCTTTTCAGTTGCCAACTCCACTCCATACATATATATGGGGAGGTACAAGTTCCAACTCGGTTTTACAGTGAAAACGGCAGGCACTTCAAACCGGCACAAGGAAACGGACTGAGAAACCAGAGTAAGTGTTTCTCCTGCAACCAGTTCCCTTTGTGCTGGATGAACGAACGTTTCTCCATGTGCTCTGTTCTGAGAGATAAGTGTGTGTGAAAGCCGTCCTTCACCTAGGTTGAAGGGAACACCAAGTTTCTTTTCAGTTGCCAACTCCACTCCATACATATATAAGGGGAGGTACAAGCTCCAACTCGGTTTTACAGTGAAAACGGCAGGCACTTCAAGCCGGCACTAGGAAACACACTGAGAAACCAGAGTATGTGTTTCTCTTGCAACCCGTTCCCTTTGTGCTGGATGAACGAACGTCTCTCCACATGCACAGTTCTGAGAGATAAGTGTGTGTGAAAGCCTTCCTTCACCTAGATTGAAGGGAACACAAAGTTTCTTTTCAGTTTCCAACTCCACTCCATACATATATATGGGGAGGTACAAGCTCCAACTCGGTTTTACAGTGAAAAAGGCAGGCACTTCAAACCGGCACAAGGAAACAGACTGAGAAACCAGAGTAAGTGTTTCTCCTGCAACCAGTTCCCTTTGTGCTGGATGAACGAACGTTTCTCCACGTGCTCTGTTCTGAGAGATAAGTGTGTGTGAAAGCCGTCCTTCACCTAGCTTGAAGGGAACACAAAGTTTCTTTTCAGTTGCCAACTCCACTCCATACATATATATGGGGAGGTACAAGCTCCAACTCGGTTTTACAGTGAAACCGGCAGGCACTTCAAGCCGGCACTAGGAAACCGACTGAGAAACCAGAGTAAGTGTTTATCCTGCAAACCGTTCCCTTTGTGCTGGATGAGCGAACGTCTCTCCACATGCTCAGTTCTCAGAGATAAGTGTGTGTGAAAGCCGTCCTTCACCTAGCTTGAAGGGAACACAAAGTTTTTTTTCAGTTGCCAAATCCACTCCATACATATATATGGGGAGGAACAAGCTCCAACTCTGTTTTACAGTGAAAATGGCAGGCACTTCAAACCGGCACTAGGAAACAGACTGAGAATCCAGAGTAAGTGTTTCCCCTGCCACCCGTTCCCTTTGTGCTGGATGAACGACCGTCTCTCCACATGCTCAGTTCTGAGAGATAAGTGTGTGTGAAAGCCTTCATTCACCTAGCTTGAAGGGAACACATAGTTTCTTTTCAGTTGCCAACTCCACTCCATACATATATATGGGGAGGTAGAAGCTCCAACTCGGTTTTACAGTGAAAACGGCAGGCACTTCAAACCGGCACAAGGATACAGTGTGAGAAACCAGAGTAAGTGTTTCTCCTGCAACTAGTTCCCTTTGTGCTGGATGAACGAACGTCTCTCCACGTGCTCAGTTCTGAGAGATAAGTGTGTGTGAAAGCCGTCCTTCACCTAGCTTGAAGGGAACACAAAGTTTCTTTTCAGTTGCCAACTCCACTCCATACATATATATGGGGAGGTACAAGCTCCAACCCGGTTTTACAGTGAAAACGGCAGGCACTTCAAACCGGCACTTGGAAACAAACTGAGAAACCAGAGTAAGTGTTTCTCCTGCAAACCGTTCCCTTTGTGCTGGATGAACGAACGTCTCTCCACATGCTTTGTTCTCAGAGATATTGTGTGTGAAAGCCGTCCTTCACCAAGCTTGAAGGGAACACAAAGTTTCTTTTCAGTTGCCAACTCCACTCCATACATATATATGGGGAGGTACAAGCTCCTACTCTGTTTTACAGTGAAAACGGCAGGCACTTCAAACCGGCACAAGGAAACAGACTGAGAAACCGGAGTAAGTGTTTCTACTGCAACCAGTTCCCTTTGTGCTGGATGAACGAACGTCTCTCCACGTGCTCAGTTCTGAGAGATAAGTGTGTGTGAAAGCCGTCCTTCACCTAGCTTGAAGGGAACACAAAGTTTCTTTTCACTTGCCAACTCCACTCCATACATATATATGGGGAGGTACAAGCTCCAACTCGGTTTTACAGTGAAAACGTCAGGCACTTCAAACCGGCACTAGGAAACCGACTGAGAAACCAGAGTAAGTGTTTCTCCTGCAACCCTTTCCCTTTCTGCTGGATGAACGAACGTCTCTCCACATGCTCAGTTCTGAGAGATAACTGTGTGTGAAAGCCGTCCTTCACCTAGGTAGAAGGGAACACAAAGTTTCTTTTCAGTTGCCAACACCTCTCCATACATATATATGGGGAGGTATAAGCTCCAACTCGGTTTTACAGTGAAAACGGCAGGTACTTCAAACCGGCACTAGGAAACCGACTGAGAAACCAGAGTAAGTGTTTCTCCTGCAACCCGTTCCCTTTGTGCTGGATGAAAGAACGTCTCTCCACATGCTGAGTTCTCAGAGATAAGTGTGTGTGAAAGCCGTCCTTCACCTAGCTTGAAGGGAACACAAAGTTTCTTTTCAGTTGCCAACTCCACTCCATACATATATATGGGGAGGTACAAGCTCCAACACGGTTTTACAGTGAAAACGGCAGGCACTTCCAACCGGCACTAGGAAACAGACTGAGAATCCAGAGTAAGTGTTTCCCCTGCCACCCGTTCCATTTGTGCTGGATGAACGATCGTCTCTCCACATGCTCAGTTCTGAGAGATAAGTGTGTGTGAAAGCCGTCCTTCACCTAGCTTGAAGGGAACACAAAGTTTCTTTTCAGTTGCCAACTCCACTACATACATATATATGGGGAGGAACAAGCACAAACTCGGTTTTACAGTGAAAACGGCAGGCACTTCAAACGGGCACAAGGAAACAGACTGAGAAACCAGAGTAAGTGTTTCTCCTGCAACCCATTCCCTTTGTGCTGGATGAACGAACGTCTCTCCACATGCTCAGTTCTGAGAGATAAGTGTGTGTGAAAGCCGTCCTTCACCTAGCTTGAAGGGAACACAAAGTTATTTTTCAGTTGCCAACTCCACTCCATACATATATATGGGGAGGTACAAGCTCCAACTCGCTTTTACAGTGAAAACTGCAGGCACTTCAAACCGGTACTAAGAAACCGACTGAGAAACCAGAGTAAGTGTTTCTCCTGCAAACCGTTCCCTTTGTGCTGGATGAACGAACGTCCCTCCACATGCTCAGTTCTGAGAGATAAGTGTGTGCGAAAGCCGTCCTTCACCTAGATTGAAGGGAACACAAAGCTTCTTTTCAGTTGCCAACTCCAATCCATACATATATATGGGGTGGTAAAAGCTCCAACTCAGTTTACAGTGAAAACGGCAGCCTCTTCAAACCGGAACTCGGAAACCGACTGAGAAACCAGAGTAAGTGATTCTCCTGCAACCCGTTCGCTTTGTGTTGGATGAACGAACGTCTCTCCACATGCTCAGTTCTGAGAGATAAGTGTGTGTGAAAGCCGTCCTTCACCTATCTTGAAGGGAACACAAAGTTTCTTTTCAGTTGCCAACTCCCCTCCATACATATATATGGGAAACACAAGCTCCAACTCGGTTTTACAGTGAAAACGGCAGGCACTTCAAACCGGCACTAGGAAACAGTCTGAGAAAACAGAGTAAGTGTTTCTCCTGCAATCCATTCCCTTTGTGCTGGATGAACGAACGTCTCTCCACATGCTCAGTTCTGAGAGATAAGTGTGTGTGAAAGCCGTCCTTCACCTACCTTGAAGGGAACACAAAGTTCCTTTTCAGTTGCCAACTCCACTCCATAAATATATATGGGGTGGTACAAGCTCCAAATCAGTTTACAGTGAAAACGGCAGCCTCTTCAATCCGGATCTAGGAAACCGACTGAGAAACCAGAGTAAGTGTTTCTCCTCAAACCCTTTGTATTTGTGCTGGATGAACGAACGTCTCTCCACATGCTCAGTTCTGAGAGATAATTGTGTGTGAAAGCCGTCCTTCACCTACCTTGAAGGGAACACAAAGTTTCTTTTCAGTTGCCAACTCCACTCCATACATATATATGGAGAGGTACAAGCTGCAACTCAGTTTACAGTGAAAACGGCAGGTTCTTCAAACCAGAACTAGGAAACCGACTGAGAAACCAGAGTAAGTGTTTCTCCTGCAACCCGTTCCCTTTGTGCTGGATGAACGAAAGTCTCTCCACATGCTCAGTTCTGAGAGGTAAGTGTGAGCCATAGCCGTCCTTCACCTTGATTGAAGGGAACACAAAGCTTCTTTTCAGTTGCCAACTCCACTCAATACATATATATGGGGATGTACAAGCTCCAACTCGGTTTTACAGTGAAAAGAGCAGGCATTTCAAACCGGCACTAGGAAACCGATAGAGAAACCAGAGTAAGTGTTTCTCCTGCAACCCATTCCCTTTGTGCTGGATGAACGAACGTCTCTCCACGTGCTCAGTTCTGAGAGATAAGTGTGTGTGAAAGCCGTCCTTCACCTAGCTTGAAGGGAACACAAAGTTTCTTTTCAGTTGCCAACTCCACTCCATACATATATATGGGGAGGTACAAGCTCCAACCCGGTTTTACAGTGAAAACGGCAGGCACTTCAAACCGGCACTTGGAAACAAACTGAGAAACCAGAGTAAGTGTTTCTCCTGCAAACCGTTCCCTTTGTGCTGGATGAACGAAAGTCTCTCCACATGCTTTGTTCTCAGAGATATTGTGTGTGAAAGCCGTCCTTCACCAAGCTTGAAGGGAACACAAAGTTTCTTTTCAGTTGCCAACTCCACTCCATACATATATATGGATAGGTACAAGCTCCTACTCTGTTTTACAGTGAAAACGGCAGGCACTTCAAACCGGCACAAGGAAACAGACTGAGAAACCGGAGTAAGTGTTTCTCTTGCAACCAGTTCCCTTTGTGCTGGATGAACGAACGTCTCTCCACGTGCTCAGTTCTGAGAGATAAGTGTGTGTGAAAGCCGTCCTTCACCTAGCTTGAAGGGAACACAAAGTTTCTTTTCACTTGCCAACTCCACTCCATACATATATATGGGGAGGTACAAGCTCCAACTCGGTTTTACAGTGAAAACGTCAGGCACTTCAAACCGGCACTAGGAAACCGACTGAGAAACCAGAGTAAGTGTTTCTCCTGCAACCTTTTCCCTTTCTGCTGGATGAACGAAAGTCTCTCCACATGCTCAGTTCTGAGAGATAACTGTGTGTGAAAGCCGTCCTTCACCTAGGTAGAAGGGAACACAAAGTTTCTTTTCAGTTGCCAACACCTCTCCATACATATATATGGGGAGGTACAAGCTCCAACTCGCTTTTACAGGGAAAACGGCAGGTACTTCAAACCGGCACTAGGAAACCGACTGAGAAACCAGAGTAAGTGTTTCTCCTGCAACCCGTTCCCTTTGTGCTGGATGAAAGAACGTCTCTCCACATGCTGAGTTCTCAGAGATAAGTGTGTGTGAAAGCCGTCCTTCACCTAGCTTGAAGGGAACACAAAGTTTCTTTTCAGTTGCCAACTCCACTCCATACATATATATGGGGAGGTACAAGCTCCAACACGGTTTTACAGTGAAAACGGCAGGCACTTCCAACCGGCACTAGGAAACAGACTGAGAATCCAGAGTAAGTGTTTCCCCTGCCACCCGTTCCATTTGTGCTGGATGAACGATCGTCTCTCCACATGCTCAGTTCTGAGAGATAAGTGTGTGTGAAAGCCGTCCTTCACCTAGCTTGAAGGGAACACAAAGTTTCTTTTCAGTTGCCAACTCCACTACATACATATATATGGGGAGGAACAAGCACAAACTCGGTTTTACAGTGAAAACGGCAGGCACTTCAAACCGGCACAAGGATACAGTGTGAGAAACCAGAGTAAGTGTTTCTCCTGCAACTATTTCCCTTTGTGCTGGATGAACGAACGTCTCTCCACGTGCTCAGTTCTGAGAGATAAGTGTGTGTGAAAGCCGTCCTTCACCCAGCTTGAAGGGAACACAAAGTTTCTTTTCAGTTGCCAACTCCACTCCATACATATATATGGGGAGGTACAAGCTCCAACCCGGTTTTACAGTGAAAACGGCAGGCACTTCAAACCGGCACTTGGAAACAAACTGAGAAACCAGAGTAAGTGTTTCTCCTGCAAACCGTTCCCTTTGTGCTGGATGAACGAACGTCTCTCCACATGCTTTGTTCTCAGAGATATTGTGTGTGAAAGCCGTCCTTCACCAAGCTTGAAGGGAACACAAAGTTTCTTTTCAGTTGCCAACTCCACTCCATACATATATATGGGGAGGTACAAGCTCCTACTCTGTTTTACAGTGAAAACGGCAGGCACTTCAAACCGGCACAAGGAAACAGACTGAGAAACCGGAGTAAGTGTTTCTACTGCAACCAGATCCCTTTGTGCTGGATGAACGAACGTCTCTCCACGTGCTCAGTTCTGAGAGATAAGTGTGTGTGAAAGCCGTCCTTCACCTAGCTTGAAGGGAACACAAAGTTTCTTTTCACTTGCCAACTCCACTCCATACATATATATGGGGAGGTACAAGCTCCAACTCGGTTTTACAGTGAAAACGTCAGGCACTTCAAACCGGCACTAGGAAACCGACTGCGAAACCAGAGTAAGTGTTTCTCCTGCAACCCTTTCCCTTTCTGCTGGATGAACGAACGTCTCTCCACATGCTCAGTTCTGAGAGATAACTGTGTGTGAAAGCCGTCCTTCACCTAGGTAGAAGGGAACACAAAGTTTCTTTTCAGTTGCCAACACCTCTCCATACATATATATGGGGAGGTACAAGCTCCAACTCGGTTTTACAGTGAAAACGGCAGGTACTTCAAACCGGCACTAGGAAACCGACTGAGAAACCAGAGTAAGGGTTTCTCCTGCAACCCGTTCCCTTTGTGCTGGGTGAAAGAACGTCTCT